>NC_139675.1:14965704-15361704 GCF_951799395.1 Argentina silus | reverse complement strand
TGATGAATTCACCTACTTTGAAAAAGTGTGCGTTAAGGGAGTCCTTTTGACACAAAGCGAAAATCTACAGTCAAGCGTCAATCAGCAGACAGCCGTGTGTTCTTTAGTCATGAGCCTGTTGTCAAAACGGCAGAAAAAAATGGTCACAAACGAAATATTGTTTCTACACTTAAAATGAACAAAGAAAAAATGAGCTAGCCTGATATAAGTCATGTTCATGACGATGCAAATGTAACGAGATTTCAAACTGTTTTGTTGCACACGTTGGGACTCATTTTATTTTTCTACAAGAATCATTTGCCATGACGGGAATCGAACCCGGGCCGCCCTGCGTTACAAGGTAGATTCCTATCCGCTAGACCATTTGGGAAGATTTCGTATGTGCACCCTAAGATATCTAAGTGTCATTTCGATGAGGTCTGTCGCAGAGGCCATAGAGCACACCAAACAAATAATCATGTGTTTAAATATCCTTGTCGTTTTGAAAAATTACCATTGTCACCTGCACAGGAATGCCATGCGGCCAACATTGAAGAAATGTGCTGCTCAAATCTGTCATTAACACTGTTTTCCACAAGCTTTTTTCATTGCATTGCCATATAATCAATTGGTCATTGATGCGTCACGAATAACGACAATGCGTCGAAAATTAAAGAAATGTAAACATGAATTATGTTATTACTGTCTAAGCATCGCAAAGCTGTATGCGTAAAGGCGTCTGACGTCACAGTGGCTTGCCTGAAACAAAGGAATTAGAGAAACATGTGCTTACAAGGGGCGTCGAACCGGGTTGTCCCCCTGATGGAGCAAAGTTGCTACAGTGACAAAGACAAGCTCCGCGCTCATGGGCAATTTATATGGGGCAACTGTGCTGCGAGTATCTAAGCAGTCGTCGTGCATGGATAAAATGCAATGTTTCAAACAGATCTGATGAATTCACCTACTTTGAAAAAGTGTGCGTTAAGGGAGTCCTTTTGACACAAAGCGAAAATCTACAGTCAAGCGTCAATCAGCAGACAGCCGTGTGTTCTTTAGTCATGAGCCTGTTGTCAAAACGGCAGAAAAAAATGGTCACAAACGAAATATTGTTTCTCCACTTAAAATGAACAAAGACAAAATGAGCTAGCCTGATATAAGTCATGTTCATGACGATGCAAATGTAACGAGATTTCGAACTGTTCTGTTGCACACGTTGGGACTCATTTTATTTTTCTACAAAAATCATTTGCCATGACGGGAATCGAACCCCTGCCGCCCTGCGTTACAAGGCAGATTCCTATCCGCTAGACCATTTGGTAAAACTTGATATGTACACCCTAAGATATCTAAGTGTCATTTCGATGAGGTCTGTAGCAGAGGCCATAGAGCACACCAAACAAATAATCATGTGTTTAAATATCCTTGTCGTTTTGAAAAATTACCGTTGTCACCTGCACAGGAATGCCATGCGGCCAACATTGAAGAAATGTGCTTCTCAAATCTGTCATTAACACTGTTTTCCACACGCTTTTTTCATTGCATTGCCATATAATCAATTGGTCATTGATGCGTCACGAATAACGACAATGCGTCGAAAATTAAAGAAATGTAAACATGAATTATGTTATTACTGTCTAAGCATCGCAAAGCTGTATGCGCAAAGGCGTCTGACGTCACTGTGGCTTGCCTGAAACAAAGGAATTAGAGAAACATGTGCTTACAGGGGCGTCGAACCGGCTTGTCCCCCTGATGGAGCAAAGTTGCTACAGTGACAAAGACAAGCTCCGCGCTCATGGGCAATTTATATGGGGCAACTGTGCTGCGAGTATCTAAGCAGTCGTCGTGCATGGATAAAATGCAATGTTTCAAACAGATCTGATGAATTCACCTACTTTGAAAAAGTGTGCGTTAAGGGAGTCCTTTTGACACAAAGCGAAAATCTACAGTCAAGCGTCAATCAGCAGACAGCCGTGTGTTCTTTAGTCATGAGCCTGTTGTCAAAACGGCAGAAAAAAATGGTCACAAACGAAATATTGTTTCTACACTTAAAATGAACAAAGACAAAATGAGCTAGCCTGATATAAGTCATGTTCATGACGATGCAAATGTAACGAGATTTCGAACTTTTCTGTTGCACACGTTGGGACTCATTTTATTTTTCTACAAGAATCATTTGCCATGACGGGAATCGAACCCGGGCCGCCCTGCGTTACAAGGCAGATTCCTATCCGCTAGACCATTTGGGAAGATTTCATATGCAGACCCTAAGATATCTAAGTGTCATTTCGATGAGGTCTGTAGCAGAGGCCATAGAGCACACCAAACAAATAATCATGTGTTTAAATATCCTTGTTGTTTTGAAAAATTACCATTGTCACCTGCACAGGAATGCCATGCGGCCAACATTGAAGAAATGTGCTTCTCAAATCTGTCATTAACACTGTTTTCCACACGCTTTTTTCATTGCATTGCCATATAATCAATTGGTCATTGATGCGTCACGAATAACGACAATGCGTCGAAAATTAAAGAAATGTAAACATGAATTATGTTATTACTGTCTAAGCATCGCAAAGCTGTATGCGTAAAGGCGTCTGACGTCACAGTGGCTTGCCTGAAACAAAGGAATTAGAGAAACATGTGCTTACAGGGGCGTCGAACCGGCTTGTCCCCCTGATGGAGCAAAGTTGCTACAGTGACAAAGACAAGCTCCGCGCTCATGGGCAATTTATATGGGGCAACTGTGCTGCGAGTATCTAAGCAGTCGTCGTGCATGGATAAAATGCAATGTTTCAAACAGATCTGATGAATTCACCTACTTTGAAAAAGTGTGCGTTAAGGGAGTCCTTTTGACACAAAGCGAAAATCGACAGTCAAGCGTCAATCAGCAGACAGCCGTGTGTTCTTTAGTCATGAGCCTGTTGTCAAAACGGCAGAAAAAAATGGTCACAAACGAAATATTGTTTCTCCACTTAAAATGAAGAAAAGAAAAAATGAGCAAGCCTGATATAAGTCATGTTCATGACGATGCAAATGTAACGAGATTTCAAACTGTTCTGTTGCACACGTTGGGACTCATTTTATTTTTCTACAAGAATCATTTGCCATGACGGGAATCGAACCCGGGCCGCCCTGGGTTACAAGGCAGATTCCTATCCACTAGACCATTTGGGAAGATTTCAAATGTAGACCCTAAGATATGTAGTGTCATTTCGATGAGGTCTGTAGCAGAGGCCATAGAGCACACCAAACAAATAATCATGTGTTTAAATATCCTTGTCGTTTTGAAAAATTACCATTGTCACCTGCACATGAATGCCATGCGGCCAACATTGAAGAAATGTGCTTCTCAAATCTGTCATTAACACTGTTTTCCACACGCTTTTTTCATTGCATTGCCATATAATCAATTGGTCATTGATGCGTCACGAATAACGACAATGCGTCGAAAATTAAAGAAATGTAAACATGAATTATGTTATTACTGTCTAAGCATCGCAAAGCTGTATACGCAAAGGCGTCTGACGTCACTGTGGCTTGCCTGAAACAAAGGAATTAGAGAAACATGTGCTTACAGGGGCGTCGAACCGGCTTGTCCCCCTGATGGAGCAAAGTTGCTACAGTGACAAAGACAAGCTCCGCGCTCATGGGCAATTTATATGGGGCAACTGTGCTGCAAGTATCTAAGCAGTCGTCGTGCATGGATAAAATGCAATGTTTCAAACAGATCTGATGAATTCACCTACTTTGAAAAAGTGTGCGTTAAGGGAGTCCTTTTGACACAAAGCGAACATCTACAGTCAAGCGTCAATCAGCAGACAGCCGTGTGTTCTTTAGTCATGAGCCTGTTGTCAAAACGGCAGAAAAAAATGGTCACAAACGAAATATTGTTTCTCCACTTAAAATGAACAAAGACAAAATGAGCTAGCCTGATATAAGTCATGTTCATGGCGATGCAAATGTAACGAGATTTCGAACTTTTCTGTTGCACACGTTGGGACTCATTTTATTTTTCTACAAGAATCATTTGCCATGACGGGAATCGAACCCTGGCCGCCCTGCGTTACAAGGCAGATTCCTATCCGCTAGACCATTTGGGAAGATTTCATATGTAGACCCTAAGATATCTAAGTGTCATTTCGATGAGGTCTGTAGCAGAGGCCATAAAGCACACCAAACAAATAATCATGTGTTTAAATATCCTTGTCGTTTTGAAAAATTACCATTGTCACCTGCACAGGAATGCCATGCGGCCAACATTGAAGAAATGTGCTTCTCAAATCTGTCATTAACACTGTTTTCCACACGCTTTTTTCATTGCATTGCCATATAATCAATTTGTCATTGATGAGTCACGAATAACGACAATGCGTCGAAAATTAAAGAAATTTAAACATGAATTATGTTATTACTGTCTAAGCATCGCAAAGCTGTATGCGTAAAGGCGTCTGACGTCACAGTGGCTTGCCTGAAACAAAGGAATTAGAGAAACATGTGCTTACAGGGGCGTCGAACCGGCTTGTCCCCCTGATGGAGCAAAGTTGCTACAGTGACAAAGACAAGCTCCGCGCTCATGGGCAATTTATATGGGGCAACTGTGCTGCAAGTATCTAAGCAGTCGTCGTGCATGGATAAAATGCAATGTTTCAAACAGATCTGATGAATTCACCTACTTTGAAAAAGTGTGCGTTAAGGGAGTCCTTTTGACACAAAGCGAAAATCGACAGTCAAGCGTCAATCAGCAAACAGCCGTGTGTTCTTTAGTCATGAGCCTGTTGTCAAAACGGCAGAAAAAAATGGTCACAAACGAAATATTGTTTCTCCACTTAAAATGAACAAAGACAAAATGAGCTAGCCTGATATAAGTCATGTTCATGGCGATGCAAATGTAACGAGATTTCGAACTTTTCTGTTGCACACGTTGGGACTCATTTTATTTTTCTACAAGAATCATTTGCCATGACGGGAATCGAACCCTGGCCGCCCTGCGTTACAAGGCAGATTCCTATCCGCTAGACCATTTGGGAAGATTTCATATGTAGACCCTAAGATATCTAAGTGTCATTTCGATGAGGTCTGTAGCAGAGGCCATAAAGCACACCAAACAAATAATCATGTGTTTAAATATCCTTGTCGTTTTGAAAAATTACCATTGTCACCTGCACAGGAATGCCATGCGGCCAACATTGAAGAAATGTGCTTCTCAAATCTGTCATTAACACTGTTTTCCACACGCTTTTTTCATTGCATTGCCATATAATCAATTTGTCATTGATGAGTCACGAATAACGACAATGCGTCGAAAATTAAAGAAATTTAAACATGAATTATGTTATTACTGTCTAAGCATCGCAAAGCTGTATGCGTAAAGGCGTCTGACGTCACAGTGGCTTGCCTGAAACAAAGGAATTAGAGAAACATGTGCTTACAGGGGCGTCGAACCGGCTTGTCCCCCTGATGGAGCAAAGTTGCTACAGTGACAAAGACAAGCTCCGCGCTCATGGGCAATTTATATGGGGCAACTGTGCTGCGAGTATCTAAGCAGTCGTCGTGCATGGATAAAATGCAATGTTTCAAACAGATCTGATGAATTCACCTACTTTGAAAAAGTGTGCGTTAAGGGAGTCCTTTTGACACAAAGCGAAAATCGACAGTCAAGCGTCAATCAGCAGACAGCCGTGTGTTCTTTAGTCATGAGCCTGTTGTCAAAACGGCAGAAAAAAATGGTCACAAACGAAATATTGTTTCTCCACTTAAAATGAAGAAAAGAAAAAATGAGCAAGCCTGATATAAGTCATGTTCATGACGATGCAAATGTAACGAGATTTCAAACTGTTCTGTTGCACACGTTGGGACTCATTTTATTTTTCTACAAGAATCATTTGCCATGACGGGAATCGAACCCGGGCCGCCCTGGGTTACAAGGCAGATTCCTATCCACTAGACCATTTGGGAAGATTTCAAATGTAGACCCTAAGATATGTAGTGTCATTTCGATGAGGTCTGTAGCAGAGGCCATAGAGCACACCAAACAAATAATCATGTGTTTAAATATCCTTGTCGTTTTGAAAAATTACCATTGTCACCTGCACATGAATGCCATGCGGCCAACATTGAAGAAATGTGCTTCTCAAATCTGTCATTAACACTGTTTTCCACACGCTTTTTTCATTGCATTGCCATATAATCAATTGGTCATTGATGCGTCACGAATAACGACAATGCGTCGAAAATTAAAGAAATGTAAACATGAATTATGTTATTACTGTCTAAGCATCGCAAAGCTGTATACGCAAAGGCGTCTGACGTCACTGTGGCTTGCCTGAAACAAAGGAATTAGAGAAACATGTGCTTACAGGGGCGTCGAACCGGCTTGTCCCCCTGATGGAGCAAAGTTGCTACAGTGACAAAGACAAGCTCCGCGCTCATGGGCAATTTATATGGGGCAACTGTGCTGCAAGTATCTAAGCAGTCGTCGTGCATGGATAAAATGCAATGTTTCAAACAGATCTGATGAATTCACCTACTTTGAAAAAGTGTGCGTTAAGGGAGTCCTTTTGACACAAAGCGAACATCTACAGTCAAGCGTCAATCAGCAGACAGCCGTGTGTTCTTTAGTCATGAGCCTGTTGTCAAAACGGCAGAAAAAAATGGTCACAAACGAAATATTGTTTCTCCACTTAAAATGAACAAAGACAAAATGAGCTAGCCTGATATAAGTCATGTTCATGGCGATGCAAATGTAACGAGATTTCAAACTTTTCTGTTGCACACGTTGGGACTCATTTTATTTTTCTACAAGAATCATTTGCCATGACGGGAATCGAACCCTGGCCGCCCTGCGTTACAAGGCAGATTCCTATCCGCTAGACCATTTGGGAAGATTTCATATGTAGACCCTAAGATATCTAAGTGTCATTTCGATGAGGTCTGTAGCAGAGGCCATAAAGCACACCAAACAAATAATCATGTGTTTAAATATCCTTGTCGTTTTGAAAAATTACCATTGTCACCTGCACAGGAATGCCATGCGGCCAACATTGAAGAAATGTGCTTCTCAAATCTGTCATTAACACTGTTTTCCACACGCTTTTTTCATTGCATTGCCATATAATCAATTTGTCATTGATGAGTCACGAATAACGACAATGCGTCGAAAATTAAAGAAATTTAAACATGAATTATGTTATTACTGTCTAAGCATCGCAAAGCTGTATGCGTAAAGGCGTCTGACGTCACAGTGGCTTGCCTGAAACAAAGGAATTAGAGAAACATGTGCTTACAGGGGCGTCGAACCGGCTTGTCCCCCTGATGGAGCAAAGTTGCTACAGTGACAAAGACAAGCTCCGCGCTCATGGGCAATTTATATGGGGCAACTGTGCTGCGAGTATCTAAGCAGTCGTCGTGCATGGATAAAATGCAATGTTTCAAACAGATCTGATGAATTCACCTACTTTGAAAAAGTGTGCGTTAAGGGAGTCCTTTTGACACAAAGCGAAAATCGACAGTCAAGCGTCAATCAGCAGACAGCCGTGTGTTCTTTAGTCATGAGCCTGTTGTCAAAACGGCAGAAAAAAATGGTCACAAACGAAATATTGTTTCTCCACTTAAAATGAACAAAGAAAAAATGAGCAAGCCTGATATAAGTCATGTTCATGACGATGCAAATGTAACGAGATTTCAAACTGTTCTGTTGCACACGTTGGGACTCATTTTATTTTTCTACAAGAATCATTTGCCATGACGGGAATCGAACCCGGGCCGCCCTGCGTTACAAGGCAGATTCCTATCCGCTAGACCATTTGGGAAGATTTCAAATGTAGACCCTAAGATATGTAGTGTCATTTCGATGAGGTCTGTAGCAGAGGCCATAGAGCACACCAAACAAATAATCATGTGTTTAAATATCCTTGTCGTTTTGAAAAATTACCATTGTCACCTGCACATGAATGCCATGCGGCCAACATTGAAGAAATGTGCTTCTCAAATCTGTCATTAACACTGTTTTCCACACGCTTTTTTCATTGCATTGCCATATAATCAATTGGTCATTGATGCGTCACGAATAACGACAATGCGTCGAAAATTAAAGAAATGTAAACATGAATTATGTTATTACTGTCTAAGCATCGCAAAGCTGTATGCGCAAAGGCGTCTGACGTCACTGTGGCTTGCCTGAAACAAAGGAATTAGAGAAACATGTGCTTACAGGGGCGTCGAACCGGCTTGTCCCCCTGATGGAGCAAAGTTGCTACAGTGACAAAGACAAGCTCCGCGCTCATGGGCAATTTATATGGGGCAACTGTGCTGCAAGTATCTAATCAGTCGTCGTGCATGGATAAAATGCAATGTTTCAAACAGATCTGATGAATTCACCTACTTTGAAAAAGTGTGCGTTAAGGGAGTCCTTTTGACACAAAGCGAACATCTACAGTCAAGCGTCAATCAGCAGACAGCCGTGTGTTCTTTAGTCATGAGCCTGTTGTCAAAACGGCAGAAAAAAATGGTCACAAACGAAATATTGTTTCTCCACTTAAAATGAACAAAGAAAAAATGAGCAAGCCTGATATAAGTCATGTTCATGACGATGCAAATGTAACGAGATTTCAAACTGTTCTGTTGCACACGTTGGGACTCATTTTATTTTTCTACAAGAATCATTTGCCATGACGGGAATCGAACCCGGGCCGCCCTGCGTTACAAGGCAGATTCCTATCCGCTAGACCATTTGGGAAGATTTCAAATGTAGACCCTAAGATATGTAGTGTCATTTCGATGAGGTCTGTAGCAGAGGCCATAGAGCACACCAAACAAATAATCATGTGTTTAAATATCCTTGTCGTTTTGAAAAATTACCATTGTCACCTGCACATGAATGCCATGCGGCCAACATTGAAGAAATGTGCTTCTCAAATCTGTCATTAACACTGTTTTCCACACGCTTTTTTCATTGCATTGCCATATAATCAATTGGTCATTGATGCGTCACGAATAACGACAATGCGTCGAAAATTAAAGAAATGTAAACATGAATTATGTTATTACTGTCTAAGCATCGCAAAGCTGTATGCGCAAAGGCGTCTGACGTCACTGTGGCTTGCCTGAAACAAAGGAATTAGAGAAACATGTGCTTACAGGGGCGTCGAACCGGCTTGTCCCCCTGATGGAGCAAAGTTGCTACAGTGACAAAGACAAGCTCCGCGCTCATGGGCAATTTATATGGGGCAACTGTGCTGCAAGTATCTAAGCAGTCGTCGTGCATGGATAAAATGCAATGTTTCAAACAGATCTGATGAATTCACCTACTTTGAAAAAGTGTGCGTTAAGGGAGTCCTTTTGACACAAAGCGAACATCTACAGTCAAGCGTCAATCAGCAGACAGCCGTGTGTTCTTTAGTCATGAGCCTGTTGTCAAAACGGCAGAAAAAAATGGTCACAAACGAAATATAGTTTCTCCACTTAAAATGAACAAAGACAAAATGAGCTACCCTGATATAAGTCATGTTCATGGCGATGCAAATGTAACGAGATTTCGAACTTTTCTGTTGCACACGTTGGGACTCATTTTATTTTTCTACAAGAATCATTTGCCATGACGGGAATCGAACCCTGGCCGCCCTGCATTACAAGGCAGATTCCTATCCGCTAGACCATTTGGGAAGATTTCATATGTAGACCCTAAGATATCTAAGTGTCATTTCGATGAGGTCTGTAGCAGAGGCCATAAAGCACACCAAACAAATAATCATGTGTTTAAATATCCTTGTCGTTTTGAAAAATTACCATTGTCACCTGCACAGGAATGCCATGCGGCCAACATTGAAGAAATGTGCTTCTCAAATCTGTCATTAACACTGTTTTCCACACGCTTTTTTCATTGCATTGCCATATAATCAATTGGTCATTGATGCGTCACGAATAACGACAATGCGTCGAAAATTAAAGAAATTTAAGCATGAATTATGTTATTACTGTCTAAGCATCGCAAAGCTGTATGCGTAAAGGCGTCTGACGTCACAGTGGCTTGCCTGAAACAAAGGAATTAGAGAAACATGTGCTTACAGGGGCGTCGAACCGGCTTGTCCCCCTGATGGAGCAAAGTTGCTACAGTGACAAAGACAAGCTCCGCGCTCATGGGCAATTTATATGGGGCAACTGTGCTGCGAGTATCTAAGCAGTCGTCGTGCATGGATAAAATGCAATGTTTCAAACAGATCTGATGAATTCACCTACTTTGAAAAAGTGTGCGTTAAGGGAGTCCTTTTGACACAAAGCGAACATCTACAGTCAAGCGTCAATCAGCAGACAGCCGTGTGTTCTTTAGTCATGAGCCTGTTGTCAAAACGGCAGAAAAAAATTGTCACAAACGAAATATTGTTTCATCACTTAAAATGAACAAAGACAAAATGAGCTAGCCTGATATAAGTCATGTTCATGGCGA
Source organism: Argentina silus (assembly GCF_951799395.1). Lineage (NCBI taxonomy): Eukaryota > Metazoa > Chordata > Actinopteri > Argentiniformes > Argentinidae > Argentina > Argentina silus. The sequence goes on along the minus strand of NC_139675.1, from coordinate 15,351,284 downwards.
TGCAAATGTAACAAGATTTCGAACTTTTCTGTTGCACACGTTGGGACTCATTTTATTTTTCTACAAGAATCATTTGCCATGACGGGAATCGAACCCTGGCCGCCCTGCGTTACAAGGCAGATTCCTATCCGCTAGACCATTTGGGAAGATTTCATATGTAGACCCTAAGATATCTAAGTGTCATTTCGATGAGGTCTGTAGCAGAGGCCATAAAGCACACCAAACAAATAATCATGTGTTGAAATATCCTTGTCGTTTTGAAAAATTACCATTGTCACCTGCACAGGAATGCCATGCGGCCAACATTGAAGAAATGTGCTTCTCAAATCTGTCATTAACACTGTTTTCCACACGCTTTTTTCATTGCATTGCCATATAATCAATTGGTCATTGATGCGTCACGAATAACGACAATGCGTCGAAAATTAAAGAAATGTAAACATGAATTATGTTATTACTGTCTAAGCATCGCAAAGCTGTATGCGTAAAGGCGTCTGACGTCACAGTGGCTTGCCTGAAACAAAGGAATTAGAGAAACATGTGCTTACAGGGGCGTCGAACCGCCTTCTCCCGCTGATGGAGCAAAGTTGCTACAGTGACAAAGACAAGCTCCGCGCTCATTGGCAATTTATATGAGGCAACTATGCTGCGAGTATCTAAGTAGTCGTCGTGCATGGATAAAATGCAATGTTTCAAACAGATCTGATGAATTCACCTACTTTGAAAAAGTGTGCGTTAGGAAGTTCTTTTGACACAAAGCGAAAATCTACAGTCAAGCGTCAATCAGCAGACAGCCGTGTGTTCTTTAGTCATGAGCCTGTTGTCAAAACGGCAGAAAAAAATGTTCACAAACGAAATATTGTTTCTACACTTAAAATGAACAAAGAAAAAATTAGCTAGCCTGATATAAGTCATGTTCATGACGATGCAAATGTAACGAGATTTCGAACTGTTCTGTTGCACACGTTGGGACTCATTTTATTTTTCTACAAAAAACATTTGCCATGACGGGAATCGAACCCGGGCCGCCCTGCGTTACAAGGTAGATGCCTATCCACTAGACCATTTGGGAAGACTTGATATGTACACCCTAAGATATCTAAGTGTCATTTCGATGAGGTCTGTAGCAGAGGCCATAGAGCACAGCAAACAAATAATCATGTGTTTAAATATCCTTGTCGTTTTGAAAAATTACCATTGTCACCTGCACAGGAATGCCATGCGGCCAACATTGAAGAAATGTGCTTCTCAAATCTGTCATTAACACTGTTTTCCACACGCTTTTTTCACTGCATTGCCATATAATCAATTGGTCATTGATGCGTCACGAATAACGACAATGCGTCGAAAATTAAAGAAATGTAAACATGAATTATGTTATTACTGTCTAAGCATCGCAAAGCTGTATGCGTAAAGGCGTCTGACGTCACAGTGGCTTGCCTGAAACAAAGGAATCAGAGAAACATGTGCTTACAGGGGCGTCGAAGCGCCTTCTCCCGCTGATGGAGCAAAGTTGCTACAGTGACAAAGACAAGCTCCGCGCTCATGGGCAATTTATATGGGGCAACTGTGCTGCGAGTATCTAAGCAGTCGTCGTGCATGGATAAAATGCAATGTTTCAAACAGATCTGATGAATTCACCTACTTTGAAAAAGTGTGCGTTAGGAAGTTCTTTTGACACAAAGCGAAAATCTACAGTCAAGCGTCAATCAGCAGACAGCCGTGTGTTCTTTAGTCATGAGCCTGTTGTCAAAACGGCAGAAAAAAATGTTCACAAACGAAATATTGTTTCTACACTTAAAATGAACAAAGAAAAAATTAGCTAGCCTGATATAAGTCATGTTCATGACGATGCAAATGTAACGAGATTTCGAACTGTTCTGTTGCACACGTTGGGACTCATTTTATTTTTCTACAAAAAACATTTGCCATGACGGGAATCGAACCCGGGCCGCCTTGCATTACAAGGTAGATGCCTATCCGCTAGACCATTTGGGAAGACTTGATATGTACACCCTAAGATATCTAAGTGTCATTTCGATGAGGTCTGTAGCAGAGGCCAGAGAGCACAGCAAACAAATAATCATGTGTTTAAATATCCTTGTCGTTTTGAAAAATTACCATTGTCACCTGCACAGGAATGCCATGCGGCCAACATTGAAGAAATGTGCGTCTCAAATCTGTCATTAACACTGTTTTCCACACGCTTTTTTCATTGCATTGCCATATAATCAATTGGTCATTGATGCGTCACGAATTACGACAATGCGTCGAAAATTAAAGAAATGTAAACATGAATTATGTTATTACTGTCTAAGCATCGCAAAGCTGTATGCGTAAAGGCGTCTGACGTCACAGTGGCTTGCCTGAAACAAAGGAATTAGAGAAACATGTGCTTACAGGGGCGTCGATCCGCCTTCTCCCGCTGATGGAGCAAAGTTGCTACAGTGACAAAGACAAGCTCCGCGCTCATGGGCAATTTATATGAGGCAACTGTGCTGCGAGTATCTAAGTAGTCGTCGTGCATGGATAAAATGCAATGTTTCAAACAGATCTGATGAATTCACCTACTTTGAAAAAGTGTGCGTTAGGGAGTTCTTTTGACACAAAGCGAAAATCTACAGTCAAGCGTCAATCAGCAGACAGCCGTGTGTTCTTTAGTCATGAGCCTGTTGTCAAAACGGCAGAAAAAAATGGTCACAAACGAAATATTGTTTCTACACTTAAAATGAACAAAGAAAAAATGAGCTAGCCTGATATAAGTCATGTTCATGACGATGCAAATGTAACGAGATTTCGAACTGTTCTGTTGCACACGTTGGGACTCATTTTATTTTTCTACAAAAAACATTTGCCATGACGGGAATCGAACCCGGGCCGCCCTGCGTTACAAGGTAGATGCCTATCCGCTAGACCATTTGGGAAGACTTGATATGTACACCCTAAGATATCTAAGTGTCATTTCGATGAGGTCTGTAGCAGAGGCCATAGAGCACAGCAAACAAATAATCATGTGTTTAAATATCCTTGTCGTTTTGAAAAATTACCATTGTCACCTGCACAGGAATGCCATGCGGCCAACATTGAAGAAATGTGCTTCTCAAATCTGTCATTAACACTGTTTTCCACACGCTTTTTTCATTGCATTGCCATATAATCAATTGGTCATTGATGCGTCACGAATAACGACAATGCGTCGAAAATTAAAGAAATGTAAACATGAATTATGTTATTACTGTCTAAGCATCGCAAAGCTGTATGCGTAAAGGCGTCTGACGTCACAGTGGCTTGCCTGAAACAAAGGAATTAGAGAAACATGTGCTTACAGGGGCGTCGAACCGCCTTCTCCCGCTGATGGAGCAAAGTTGCTACAGTGACAAAGACAAGCTCCGCGCTCATGGGCAATTTATATGAGGCAACTATGCTGCGAGTATCTAAGTAGTCGTCGTGCATGGATAAAATGCAATGTTTCAAACAGATCTGATGAATTCACCTACTTTGAAAAAGTGTGCGTTAGGGAGTTCTTTTGACACAAAGCGAAAATCTACAGTCAAGCGTCAATCAGCAGACAGCCGTGTGTTCTTTAGTCATGAGCCTGTTGTCAAAACGGCAGAAAAAAATGTTCACAAACGAAATATTGTTTCTACACTTAAAATGAACAAAGAAAAAATTAGCTAGCCTGATATAAGTCATGTTCATGACGATGCAAATGTAACGAGATTTCGAACTGTTCTGTTGCACACGTTGGGACTCATTTTATTTTTCTACAAAAAACATTTGCCATGACGGGAATCGAACCCGGGCCGCCATGGGTTACAAGGTAGATGCCTATCCGCTAGACCATTTGGGAAAACTTGATATGTATACCCTAAGATATCTAAGTGTCATTTCGATGAGGTCTGTAGCAGAGGCCATAGAGCACAGCAAACAAATAATCATGTGTTTAAATATCCTTGTCGTTTTGAAAAATTACCATTGTCACCTGCACAGGAATGCCATGCGGCCAACAATGAAGAAATGTGCTTCTCAAATCTGTCATTAACACTGTTTTCCACACGCTTTTTTCATTGCATTGCCATATAATCAATTGGTCATTGATGCGTCACGAATAACGACAATGCGTCGAAAATTAAAGAAATGTAAACATGAATTATGTTATTACTGTCTAAGCATCGCAAAGCTGTATGCGTAAAGGCGTCTGACGTCACAGTGGCTTGCCTGAAACAAAGGAATTAGAGAAACATGTGCTTACAGGGGCGTCGAACCGCCTTCTCCCGCTGATGGAGCAAAGTTGCTACAGTGACAAAGACAAGCTCCGCGCTCATGGGCAATTTATATGGGGCAACTGTGCTGCGAGTATCTAAGCAGTCGTCGTGCATGGATAAAATGCAATGTTTCAAACAGATCTGATGAATTCACCTACTTTGAAAAAGTGTGCGTTAGGAAGTTCTTTTGACACAAAGCGAAAATCTACAGTCAAGCGTCAATCAGCAGACAGCCGTGTGTTCTTTAGTCATGAGCCTGTTGTCAAAACGGCAGAAAAAAATGTTCACAAACGAAATATTGTTTCTACACTTAAAATGAACAAAGAAAAAATTAGCTAGCCTGATATAAGTCATGTTCATGACGATGCAAATGTAACGAGATTTCGAACTGTTCTGTTGCACACGTTGGGACTCATTTTATTTTTCTACAAAAAACATTTGCCATGACGGGAATCGAACCCGGGCCGCCCTGCGTTACAAAGTAGATGCCTATCCGCTAGACCATTTGGGAAGACTTGATATGTACACCCTAAGATATCTAAGTGTCATTTCGATGAGGTCTGTAGCAGAGGCCATAGAGCACAGCAAACAAATAATCATGTGTTTAAATATCCTTGTCGTTTTGAAAAATTACCATTGTCACCTGCACAGGAATGCCATGCGGCCAACATTGAAGAAATGTGCTTCTCAAATCTGTCATTAACACTGTTTTCCACACGCTTTTTTCATTGCATTGCCATATAATCAATTGGTCATTGATGCGTCACGAATAACGACAATGCGTCGAAAATTAAAGAAATGTAAACATGAATTATGTTATTACTGTCTAAGCATCGCAAAGCTGTATGCGTAAAGGCGTCTGACGTCACAGTGGCTTGCCTGAAACAACGGAATTAGAGAAACATGTCCTTACAGGGGCGTCGAACCGCCTTCTCCCGCTGATGGAGCAAAGTTGCTACAGTGACAAAGACAAGCTCCGCGCTCATGGGCAATTTATATGAGGCAACTGTGCTGCGAGTATCTAAGTAGTCGTCGTGCATGGATAAAATGCAATGTTTCAAACAGATCTGATGAATTCACCTACTTTGAAAAAGTGTGCGTTAGGAAGTTCTTTTGACACAAAGCGAAAATCGACAGTCAAGCGTCAATCAGCAGACAGCCGTGTGTTCTTTAGTAATGAGCCTGTTGTCAAAACGGCAGAAAAAAATGTTCACAAACGAAATATTGTTTCTACACTTAAAATGAACAAAGAAAAAATTAGCTAGCCTGATATAAGTCATGTTCATGACGATGCAAATGTAACGAGATTTCGAACTGTTCTGTTGCACACGTTGGGACTCATTTTATTTTTCTACAAAAAACATTTGCCATGACGGGAATCGAACCCGGGCCGCCCTGCGTTACAAGGTAGATGCCTATCCGCTAGACCATTTGGGAAGACTTGATATGTACACCCTAAGATATCTAAGTGTCATTTCGATGAGGTCTGTAGCAGAGGCCATAGAGCACAGGAAACAAATAATCATGTGTTGAAATATCCTTGTCGTTTTGAAAAATTACCATTGTCACCTGCACAGGAATGCCATGCGGCCAACATTGAAGAAATGTGCTTCTCAAATCTGTCATTAACACTGTTTTCCACACGCTTTTTTCATTGCATTGCCATATAATCAATTGGTCATTGATGCGTCACGAATAACGACAATGCGTCGAAAATTAAAGAAATGTAAACATGAATTATGTTATTACTGTCTAAGCATCGCAAAGCTGTATGCGTAAAGGCGTCTGACGTCACAGTGGCTTGCCTGAAACAAAGGAATTAGAGAAACATGTGCTTACAGGGGCGTCGAACCGCCTTCTCCCGCTGATGGAGCAAAGTTGCTACAGTGACAAAGACAAGCTCCGCGCTCATGGGCAATTTATATGGGGCAACTGTGCTGCGAGTATCTAAGCAGTCGTCGTGCATGGATAAAATGCAATGTTTCAAACAGATCTGATGAATTCACCTACTTTGAAAAAGTGTGCGTTAGGAAGTTCTTTTGACACAAAGCGAAAATCTACAGTAAAGCGTCAATCAGCAGACAGCCGTGTGTTCTTTAGTCATGAGCCTGTTGTCAAAACGGCAGAAAAAAATGTTCACAAACGAAATATTGTTTCTACACTTAAAATGAACAAAGAAAAAATTAGCTAGCCTGATATAAGTCATGTTCATGACGATGCAAATGTAACGAGATTTCGAACTGTTCTGTTGCACACGTTGGGACTCATTTTATTTTTCTACAAAAAACATTTGCCATGACGGGAATCGAACCCGGGCCGCCATGGGTTACAAGGTAGATGCCTATCCGCTAGACCATTTGGGAAAACTTGATATGTATACCCTAAGATATCTAAGTGTCATTTCGATGAGGTCTGTAGCAGAGGCCATAGAGCACAGCAAACAAATAATCATGTGTTTAAATATCCTTGTCGTTTTGAAAAATTACCATTGTCACCTGCACAGGAATGCCATGCGGCCAACATTGAAGAAATGTGCTTCTCAAATCTGTCATTAACACTGTTTTCCACACGCTTTTTTCATTGCATTGCCATATAATCAATTGGTCATTGATGCGTCACGAATAACGACAATGCGTCGAAAATTAAAGAAATGTAAACATGAATTATGTTATTACTGTCTAAGCATCGCAAAGCTGTATGCGTAAAGGCGTCTGACGTCACAGTGGCTTGCCTGAAACAAAGGAATTAGAGAAACATGTGCTTACAGGGGCGTCGAACCGCCTTCTCCCGCTGATGGAGCAAAGTTGCTACAGTGACAAAGACAAGCTCCGCGCTCATGGGCAATTTATATGGGGCAACTGTGCTGCGAGTATCTAAGCAGTCGTCGTGCATGGATAAAATGCAATGTTTCAAACAGATCTGATGAATTCACCTACTTTGAAAAAGTGTGCGTTAGGAAGTTCTTTTGACACAAAGCGAAAATCGACAGTCAAGCGTCAATCAGCAGACAGCCGTGTGTTCTTTAGTCATGAGCCTGTTGTCAAAACGGCAGAAAAAAATGTTCACAAACGAAATATTGTTTCTACACTTAAAATGAACAAAGAAAAAATTAGCTAGCCTGATATAAGTCATGTTCATGACGATGCAAATGTAACGAGATTTCGAACTGTTCTGTTGCACACGTTGGGACTCATTTTATTTTTCTACAAAAATCATTTGCCATGACGGGAATCGAACCCGGGCCGCCCTGCGTGACAAGGCAGATTCCTATCCGCTAGACCATTTGGGAAGACTTGATAGGTACACCCTAAGATATCTAAGTGTCATTTCGATGAGGTCTGTAGTAGAGGCCATAGAGCACAGCAAACAAATAATCATGTGTTTAAATATCCTTGTCGTTTTGAAAAATTACCATTGTCACCTGCACAGGAATGCCATGCGGCCAACATTGAAGAAATGTGCTTCTCAAATCTGTCATTAACACTGTTTTCCACACGCTTTTTTCATTGCATTGCCATATAATCAATTGGTCATTGATGCGTCACGAATAACGACAATGCGTCGAAAATTAAAGAAATGTAAACATGAATTATGTTATTACTGTCTAAGCATCGCAAAGCTGTATGCGTAAAGGCGTCTGACGTCACAGTGGCTTGCCTGAAACAAAGGAATTAGAGAAACATGTGCTTACAGGGGCGTCGAACCACCTTCTCCCGCTGATGGAGCAAAGTTGCTACAGTGACAAAGACAAGCTCCGCGCTCATGGGCAATTTATATGAGGCAACTGTGCTGCGAGTATCTAAGTAGTCGTCGTGCATGGATAAAATGCAATGTTTCAAACAGATCTGATGAATTGACCTACTTTGAAAAAGTGTGCGTTAGGGAGTTCTTTTGACACAAAGCGAAAATCTACAGTCAAGCGTCAATCAGCAGACAGCCGTGTGTTCTTTAGTAATGAGCCTGTTGTCAAAACGGCAGAAAAAAATGTTCACAAACGAAATATTGTTTCTACACTTAAAATGAACAAAGAAAAAATTAGCTAGCCTGATATAAGTCATGTTCATGACGATGCAAATGTAACGAGATTTCGAACTGTTCTGTTGCACACGTTGGGACTCATTTTATTTTTCTACAAAAATCATTTGCCATGACGGGAATCGAACCCGGGCCGCCCTGCGTGACAAGGCAGATTCCTATCCGCTAGACCATTTGGGAAGACTTGATATGTACACCCTAAGATATCTAAGTGTCATTTCGATGAGGTCTGTAGCAGAGGCCATAGAGCACAGCAAACAAATAATCATGTGTTTAACCCTCGTATTGTCTTCACTTTTTGGACCCTTTGGAAGTCTTCGGGTCAAATTGACCCGGGACATTATTGGGGCTTTAAAAGCAATACAAAAATACAAATTTCCATTCAAAACTCTTTAACATATATTGTCTTTATCTCAATTCCAAACAATATAGATAACATGTATGATTAATATTTGCAATTAATCTCTGCTAGATCATATTTAACAGTGGAAGTGTAATTCGTTTTTTGTGATAAAGTTATAATTTATGTAAAAAATCTGCTATAATAAGGACTTGGGTGGAATGCTTATCTCTGAAAAGTTGAAATGAAACAATGTTTTCATTGATGTTTATTATTTTTGAGGAGATATTCTCATTTGATTTTCATCTTTATCTTATTATAATCAAAGCTGTGAAAAGCAAATACAGGTGATGAACGACAATAGAAACACAAGAACCAAACTTAGATCGATTTAGTCACTGGATATGAAATACATCTCTCAAAAATGTCTCAAAAATAATTTGAGATGATTTACAATAAATTGAAACACAAAACATGAACGAAATGTACACTGCTTTATTCACTGTCAATGAAATACAGTACACTGAAAAATACATCTTTCAAACAATTCTGAAATAATATTGGATACATACAATTTGAGAGTATGTGTCCTACAGATGTACTTTTAGCAGTTTCTGCATGTGGTTTGTGTCTTTGAGTCCTTTGAGGGTTCACACACCTCGCTGTGCTTCCTCTTGTTGCCACCAGCTGCAATCTAGAATAATGAAAATACTTTATTAGTTCAGGATTTTTTTCCCACCACATCTTCTAATAGTCAATTTCAATTTGACCCACATACATACAGAGATACTCAGAAACATACACACACACACACACACACACACACAGATACATGCACACATAAACAACAACAACAACAGGACACTTACTTCAGGCACTGGAGGTTGTGGTTGTGTGGGTCGTGCAGGTGGGACAGCAGGAGCCTCCTCCACCCGCCTCACTATGGCTAGAGAAGCTGGGTTCCTGGGCACATGTTGTCTCCTCTGTATGTGCGGTGTCACCAGTGCTCATAAGCATCACATTTTTGCCCTTTTTGGGTATGTAGGATACCAGGGCCATGTTGGCCGTAAACACAAAGTGGGAGGAATGGACTGGCCTGTTCGTTACAGTTAGAAGCTGAGGTGGGAGCTCTGTCTTATTTTTTCTGACTGTTCCACCCATTGTCAGCTTTCTTTTGAGAAGTTCCTGTCCCGGGCTGTACGATGTGAAAAAATTATCCCAAGTGATGTTGTGGCCACTGAGGCCCTGTGACATATCCAGTACCAGCCGTGTCCCCTGATGTCTCTCAGGGTCTCCTCCCTCTGGCTTCCCAGAATGTTTTGTAACAACATTGTGCAGATTCTGTGTGTGTGTGTGTGTGTTTGTATGTGTGTGAGTGAGTGTGTGTGTGCATGTTTCTGTGAGTCTGTGTGTCTCTGTGTATATGCGGGTCAAATTGACCCGAAGACCTTGTGAAGGACATAAATGTGTAGGGGGGGTGTAACATGTGCACTCAATGATTTTTTTTTTCTTTGACATGTTCTTCACAGTAAATAAGCCAAGGCCATGGAGTTTCAGGTTGAAAAAATGTTTCCTTGTATATTTTTTCTTCAGGTAAAAATTTAAAAAGGGTCAATTTGACCCGAAGACCACACAAGGGTTAAATATCCTTGTCGTTTTGAAAAATTACCATTGTCACCTGCACAGGAATGCCATGCGGCCAACATTGAAGAAATGTGCTTCTCAAATCTGTCATTAACACTGTTTTCCACACGCTTTTTTCATTGCATTGCCATATAATCAATTGGTCATTGATGCGTCACGAAAAACGACAATGCGTCGAAAATTAAAGAAATGTAAACATGAATTATGTTATTACTGTCTAAGCATCGCAAAGCTGTATGCGTAAAGGCGTCTGACGTCACAGTGGCTTGCCTGAAACAAAGGAATTAGAGAAACATGTGCTTACAGGGGCGTCGAACCACCTTCTCCCGCTGATGGAGCAAAGTTGCTACAGTGACAAAGACAAGCTCCGCGCTCATGGGCAATTTATATTAGGCAACTGTGCTGCGAGTATCTAAGTTGTCGTCGTGCATGGATAAAATGCAATGTTTCAAACAGATCTGATGAATTCACCTACTTTGAAAAAGTGTGCGTTAGGGAGTTCTTTTGACAAAAAGCGAAAATCTACAGTCAAGCGTCAATCAGCAGACAGCCGTGTGTTCTTTAGTCATGAGCCTGTTGTCAAAACGGCAGAAAAAAATGTTCACAAACGAAATATTGTTTCTACACTTAAAATGAACAAAGAAAAAATTAGCTAGCCTGATATAAGTCATGTTTATGACGATGCAAATGTAACGAGATTTCAAACTGTTCTGTTGCACACGTTGGGACTCATTTTATTTTTCTACAAAAATCATTTGCCATGACGGGAATCGAACCCGGGCCGCCCTGCGTGACAAGGCAGATTCCTATCCGCTAGACCATTTGGGAAGACTTGATATGTACACCCTAAGATATCTAAGTGTCATTTCGATGAGGTCTGTAGCAGAGGCCATAGAGCACAGCAAACAAATAATCATGTGTTTAAATATCCTTGTCGTTTTGAAAAATTACCATTGTCACCTGCACAGGAATGCCATGCGGCCAACATTGAAGAAATGTGCTTCTCAAATCTGTCATTAACACTGTTTTCCACACGCTTTTTTCATTGCATTGCCATATAATCAATTGGTCATTGATGCGTCACGAATAACGACAATGCGTCGAAAATTAAAGAAATGTAAACATGAATTATGTTATTACTGTCTAAGCATCGCAAAGCTGTATGCGTAAAGGCGTCTGACGTCACAGTGGCTTGCCTGAAACAAAGGAATTAGAGAAACATGTGCTTACAGGGGCGTTGAACCGCCTTCTCCCGCTGATGGAGCAAAGTTGCTACAGTGACAAAGACAAGCTCCGCGCTCATGGGCAATTTATATGAGGCAACTGTGCTGCGAGTATCTAAGTAGTCGTCGTGCATGGATAAAATGCAATGTTTCAAACAGATCTGATGAATTCACCTACTTTGAAAAAGTGTGCGTTAGGGAGTTCTTTTGACACAAAGCGAAAATCTACAGTCAAGTGTCAATCAGCAGACAGCCGTGTGTTCTTTAGTAATGAGCCTGTTGTCAAAACGGCAGAAAAAAATGTTCACAAACGAAATATTGTTTCTACACTTAAAATGAAAAAAGAAAAAATGAGCTAGCCTGATATAAGTCATGTTCATGACGATGCAAATGTAACGAGATTTCGAACTGTTCTGTTGCACACGTTGGGACTCATTTTATTTGCTCATTCGCTCATGGGCAATTTATATGAGGCAACTGTGCTGCGAGTATCTAAGTAGTCGTCGTGCATGGATAAAATGCAATGTTTCAAACAGTCATGAGCCTGTTGTCAAAACGGCAGAAAAAAATGTTCACAAACGAAATATTGTTTCTACACTTAAAATGAACAAAGAAAAAATGAGCTAGCCTGATATAAGTCATGTTCATGACGATGCAAATGTAACGAGATTTCGAACTGTTCTGTTGCACACGTTGGGACTCATTTTATTTGCTTATTCGCTCATGGGCAATTTATATGAGGCAACTGTGCTGCGAGTATCTAAGTAGTCGTCGTGCATGGATAAAATGCAATGTTTCAAACAGATCTGATGAATTCACCTACTTTGAAAAAGTGTGCGTTAGGAAGTTCTTTTGACACAAAGCGAAAATCTACAGTCAAGCGTCAATCAGCAGACAGCCGTGTGTTCTTTAGTCATGAGCCTGTTGTCAAAACGGCAGAAAAAAATGTTCACAAACGAAATATTGTTTCTACACTTAAAATGAACAAAGAAAAAATGAGCTAGCCTGATATAAGTCATGTTCATGACGATGCAAATGTAACGAGATTTCGAACTGTTCTGTTGCACACGTTGGGACTCATTTTATTTTTCTACAAAAATCATTTGCCATGACGGGAATCGAACCCGGGCCGCCCTGCGTGACAAGGCAGATTCCTATCCGCTAGACCATTTGGGAAGACTTGATATGTACACCCTAAGATATCTAAGTGTCATTTCGATGAGGTCTGTAGCAGAGGCCATAGAGCACAGCAAACAAATAATCATGTGTTTAAATATCCTTGTCGTTTTGAAAAATTACCATTGTCACCTGCACAGGAATGCCATGCGGCCAACATTGAAGAAATGTGCTTCTCAAATCTGTCATTAACACTGTTTTCCACACGCTTTTTTCATTGCATTGCCATATAATCAATTGGTCATTGATGCGTCACGAAAAACGACAATGCGTCGAAAATTAAAGAAATGTAAACATGAATTATCTTATTACTGTCTAAGCATCGCAAAGCTGTATGCGTAAAGGCGTCTGACGTCACAGTGGCTTGTCTGAAACAAAGGAATTAGAGAAACATGTGCTTACAGGGGCGTCGAACCGCCTTCTCCCGCTGATGGAGCAAAGTTGCTACAGTGACAAAGACAAGCTCCGCGCTCATGGGCAATTTATATGAGGCAACTGTGCTGCGAGTATCTAAGTAGTCGTCGTGCATGGATAAAATGCAATGTTTCAAACAGATCTGATGAATTCACCTACTTTGAAAAAGTGTGCGTTAGGGAGTTCTTTTGACACAAAGCGAAAATCTACAGTCAAGCGTCAATCAGCAGACAGCCGTGTGTTCTTTAGTAATGAGCCTGTTGTCAAAACGGCAGAAAAAAATGTTCACAAACGAAATATTGTTTCTACACTTAAAATGAACAAAGAAAAAATGAGCTAGCCTGATATAAGTCATGTTCATGACGATGCAAATGTAACGAGATTTCGAACTGTTCTGTTGCACACGTTGGGACTCATTTTATTTTTCTACAAAAATCATTTGCCATGACGGGAATCGAACCCGGGCCGCCTTGCGTGACAAGGCAGATTCCTATCCGCTAGAAAATTTGGGAAGACTTGATATATACACACTAAGATATCTAAGTGTCATTTCGATGAGGTCTGTAGCAGAGGCCATAGAGCACAGCAAACAAATAATCATGTGTTTAAATATCCTTGTCGTTTTGAAAAATTACCATTGTCACCTGCACAGGAATGCCATGCGGCCAACATTGAAGAAATGTGCTTCTCAAATCTGTCATTAACACTGTTTTCCACACGCTTTTTTCATTGCATTGCCATATAATCAATTGGTCATTGATGCGTCACGAATAACGACAATGCGTCGAAAATTAAAGAAATGTAAACATGAATTATCTTATTACTGTCTAAGCATCGCAAAGCTGTATGCGTAAAGGCGTCTGACGTCACAGTGGCTTGTCTGAAACAAAGGAATTAGAGAAACATGTGCTTACAGGGGCGTCGAACCGCCTTCTCCCGCTGATGGAGCAAAGTTGCTACAGTGACAAAGACAAGCTCCGCGCTCATGGGCAATTTATATGAGGCAACTGTGCTGCGAGTATCTAAGTAGTCGTCGTGCATGGATAAAATGCAATGTTTCAAACAGATCTGATGAATTCACCTACTTTGAAAAAGTGTGCGTTAGGGAGTTCTTTTGACACAAAGCGAAAATCTACAGTCAAGCGTCAATCAGCAGACAGCCGTGTGTTCTTTAGTAATGAGCCTGTTGTCAAAACGGCAGAAAAAAATGTTCACAAACGAAATATTGTTTCTACACTTAAAATGAACAAAGAAAAAATTAGCTAGCCTGATATAAGTCATGTTCATGACGATGCAAATGTAACGAGATTTCAAACTGTTCTGTTGCACACGTTGGGACTCATTTTATTTTTCTACAAAAATCCTTTGCCATGACGGGAATCGAACGCGGGCCGCCCTGCGTTACAAGGCAGATTCCTATCCGCTAGACCATTTGGGAAGACTTGATATGTACACCCTAAGATATCTAAGTGTCATTTCGATGAGGTCTGTAGCAGAGGCCATAGAGCACAGCAAACAAATAATCATGTGTTTAAATATCCTTGTCGTTTTGAAAAATTACCATTGTCACCTGCACAGGAATGCCATGCGGCCAACATTGAAGAAATGTGCTTCTCAAATCTGTCATTAACACTGTTTTCCACACGCTTTTTTCATTGCATTGCCATATAATCAATTGGTCATTGATGCGTCACGAATAACGACAATGCGTCGAAAATTAAAGAAATGTAAACATGAATTATGTTATTACTGTCTAAGCATCGCAAAGCTGTATGCGTAAAGGCGTCTGACGTCACAGTGGCTTGCCTGAAACAAAGGAATCAGAGAAACATGTGCTTACAGGGGCGTCGAAGCGCCTTCCCCCGCTGATGGAGCAAAGTTGCTACAGTGACAAAGACAAGCTCCGCGCTCATGGGCAATGTATATGGGGCAACTGTGCTGCGAGTATCTAAGCAGTCGTCGTGCATGGATAAAATGCAATGTTTCAAACAGATCTGATGAATTCACCTACTTTGAAAAAGTGTGCGTTAGGAAGTTCTTTTGACAGAAAGCGAAAATCTACAGTCAAGCGTCAATCAGCAGACAGCCGTGTGTTCTTTAGTCATGAGCCTGTTGTCAAAACGGCAGAAAAAAATGGTCACAAACGAAATATTGTTTCTACACTTAAAATGAACAAAGAAAAAATGAGCTAGCCTGATATAAGTCATGTTCATGACGATGCAAATGTAACGAGATTTCGAACTGTTCTGTTGCACACGTTGGGACTCATTTTATTTTTCTACAAAAATCCTTTGCCATGACGGGAATCGAACCCGGGCCGCCCTGCGTTACAAGGCAGATTCCTATCCGCTAGACCATTTGGGAAGACTTGATATGTACACCCTAAGATATCTAAGTGTCATTTCGATGAGGTCTGTAGCAGAGGCCATAGAGCACAGCAAACAAATAATCATGTGTTTAAATATCCTTGTCGTTTTGAAAAATTACCATTGTCACCTGCACAGGAATGCCATGCGGCCAACATTGAAGAAATGTGCTTCTCAAATCTGTCATTAACACTGTTTTCCACACGCTTTTTTCATTGCATTGCCATATAATCAATTGGTCATTGATGCGTCACGAATAACGACAATGCGTCGAAAATTAAAGAAATGTAAACATGAATTATGTTATTACTGTCTAAGCATCGCAAAGCTGTATGCGTAAAGGCGTCTGACTTCACAGTGGCTTGCCTGAAACAAAGGAATTAGAGAAACATGTGCTTACAGGGGCGTCGAACCGCCTTCTCCCGCTGATGGAGCAAAGTTGCTACAGTGACAAAGACAAGCTCCGCGCTCATGGGCAATTTATATGAGGCAACTGTGCTGCGAGTATCTAAGTAGTCGTCGTGCATGGATAAAATGCAATGTTTCAAACAGATCTGATGAATTCACCTACTTTGAAAAAGTGTGCGTTAGGAAGTTCTTTTGACACCAAGCGAAAATCTACAGTCAAGCGTCAATTAGCAGACAGCCGTGTGTTCTTTAGTCATGAGCCTGTTGTCAAAACGGCAGAAAAAAATGTTCACAAACGAAATATTGTTTCTACACTTAAAATGAACAAAGAAAAAATGAGCTAGCCTGATATAAGTCATGTTCATGACGATGCAAATGTAACGAGATTTCGAACTGTTCTGTTGCACACGTTGGGACTCATTTTATTTTTCTACAAAAATCATTTGCCATGACGGGAATCGAACCCGGGCCGCCCTGCGTGACAAGGCAGATTCCTATCCGCTAGACCATTTGGGAAGACTTGATATGTACACCCTAAGATATCTAAGTGTCATTTCGATGAGGTCTGTAGCAGAGGCCATAGAGCACAGCAAACAAATAATCATGTGTTTAAATATCCTTGTCGTTTTGAAAAATTACCATTGTCACCTGCACAGGAATGCCATGCGGCCAACATTGAAGAAATGTGCTTCTCAAATCTGTCATTAACACTGTTTTCCACACGCTTTTTTCATTGCATTGCCATATAATCAATTGGTCATTGATGCGTCACGAATAACGACAATGCGTCGAAAATTAAAGAAATGTAAACATGAATTATGTTATTACTGTCTAAGCATCGCAAAGCTGTATGCGTAAAGGCGTCTGACGTCACAGTGGCTTGCCTGAAACAAAGGAATCAGAGAAACATGTGCTTACAGGGGCGTCGAAGCGCCTTCTCCCGCTGATGGAGCAAAGTTGCTACAGTGACAAAGACAAGCTCCGCGCTCATGGGCAATGTATATGGGGCAACTGTGCTGCGAGTATCTAAGCAGACGTCGTGCATGGATAAAATGCAATGTTTCAAACAGATCTGATGAATTCACCTACTTTGAAAAAGTGTGCGTTAGGGAGTTCTTTTGACACAAAGCGAAAATCTACAGTCAAGCGTCAATCAGCAGACAGCCGTGTGTTCTTTAGTCATGAGCCTGTTGTCAAAACGGCAGAAAAAAATGTTCACAAACGAAATATTGTTTCTACACTTAAAATGAACAAAGAAAAAATGAGCTAGCCTGATATAAGTCATGTTCATGACGATGCAAATGTAACGAGATTTCGAACTGTTCTGTTGCACACGTTGGGACTCATTTTATTTTTCTACAAAAATCATTTGCCATGACGGGAATCGAACCCGGGCCGCCCTGCGTGACAAGGCAGATTCCTATCCGCTAGACCATTTGGGAAGACTTGATATGTACACCCTAAGATATCTAAGTGTCATTTCGATGAGGTCTGTAGCAGAGGCCATAGAGCACAGCAAACAAATAATCATGTGTTTAAATATCCTTGTCGTTTTGAAAAATTACCATTGTCACCTGCACAGGAATGCCATGCGGCCAACATTGAAGAAATGTGCTTCTCAAATCTGTCATTAACACTGTTTTCCACACGCTTTTTTCATTGCATTGCCATATAATCAATTGGTCATTGATGCGTCACGAATAACGACAATGCGTCGAAAATTAAAGAAATGTAAACATGAATTATGTTATTACTGTCTAAGCATCGCAAAGCTGTATGCGTAAAGGCGTCTGACGTCACAGTGGCTTGTCTGAAACAAAGGAATTAGAGAAACATGTGCTTACAGGGGCGTCGAACCGCCTTCTCCCGCTGATGGAGCAAAGTTGCTACAGTGACAAAGACAAGCTCCGCGCTCATGAGCAATTTATATGAGGCAACTGTGCTGCGAGTATCTAAGTAGTCGTCGTGCATGGATAAAATGCAATGTTTCAAACAGATCTGATGAATTCACCTACTTTGAAAAAGTGTGCGTTAGGGAGTTCTTTTGACACAAAGCGAAAATCTACAGTCAAGCGTCAATCAGCAGACAGCCGTGTGTTCTTTAGTAATGAGCCTGTTGTCAAAACGGCAGAAAAAAATGTTCACAAACGAAATATTGTTTCTACACTTAAAATGAACAAAGAAAAAATGAGCTAGCCTGATATAAGTCATGTTCATGACGATGCAAATGTAACGAGATTTCGAACTGTTCTGTTGCACACGTTGGGACTCATTTTATTTTTCTACAAAAATCATTTGCCATGACGGGAATCGAACCCGGGCCGCCTTGCGTGACAAGGCAGATTCCTATCCGCTAGACCATTTGGGAAGACTTGATATGTACACCCTAAGATATCTAAGTGTCATTTCGATGAGGTCTGTAGCAGAGGCCATAGAGCACAGCAAACAAATAATCATGTGTTTAAATATCCTTGTCGTTTTGAAAAATTACCATTGTCACCTGCACAGGAATGCCATGCGGCCAACATTGAAGAAATGTGCTTCTCAAATCTGTCATTAACACTGTTTTCCACACGCTTTTTTCATTGCATTGCCATATAATCAATTGGTCATTGATGCGTCACGAATAACGACAATGCGTCGAAAATTAAAGAAATGTAAACATGAATTATGTTATTACTGTCTAAGCATCGCAAAGCTGTATGCGTAAAGGCGTCTGACGTCACAGTGGCTTGTCTGAAACAAAGGAATTAGAGAAACATGTGCTTACAGGGGCGTCGAACCGCCTTCTCCCGCTGATGGAGCAAAGTTGCTACAGTGACAAAGACAAGCTCCGCGCTCATGAGCAATTTATATGAGGCAACTGTGCTGCGAGTATCTAAGTAGTCGTCGTGCATGGATAAAATGCAAAGTTTCAAACAGATCTGATGAATTCACCTACTTTGAAAAAGTGTGCGTTAGGAAGTTCTTTTGACACAAAGCGAAAATCTACAGTCAAGCGTCAATCAGCAGACAGCCGTGTGTTCTTTAGTCATGAGCCTGTTGTCAAAACGGCAGAAAAAAATGTTCACAAACGAAATATTGTTTCTACACTTAAAATGAACAAAGAAAAAATGAGCTAGCCTGATATAAGTCATGTTCATGACGATGCAAATGTAACGAGATTTCGAACTGTTCTGTTGCACACGTTGGGACTCATTTTATTTTTCTACAAAAATCATTTGCCATGACGGGAATCGAACCCGGGCCGCCCTGCGTGACAAGGCAGATTCCTATCCGCTAGACCATTTGGGAAGACTTGATATGTACACCCTAAGATATCTAAGTGTCATTTCGATGAGGTCTGTAGCAGAGGCCATAGAGCACAGCAAACAAATAATCATGTGTTTAAATATCCTTGTCGTTTTGAAAAATTACCATTGTCACCTGCACAGGAATGCCATGCGGCCAACATTGAAGAAATGTGCTTCTCAAATCTGTCATTAACACTGTTTTCCACACGCTTTTTTCATTGCATTGCCATATAATCAATTGGTCATTGATGCGTCACGAATAACGACAATGCGTCGAAAATTAAAGAAATGTAAACATGAATTATCTTATTACTGTCTAAGCATCGCAAAGCTGTATGCGTAAAGGCGTCTGACGTCACAGTGGCTTGTCTGAAACAAAGGAATTAGAGAAACATGTGCTTACAGGGGCGTCGAACCGCCTTCTCCCGCTGATGGAGCAAAGTTGCTACAGTGACAAAGACAAGCTCCGCGCTCATGAGCAATTTATATGAGGCAACTGTGCTGCGAGTATCTAAGTAGTCGTCGTGCATGGATAAAATGCAATGTTTCAAACAGATCTGATGAATTCACCTACTTTGAAAAAGTGTGCGTTAGGGAGTTCTTTTGACACAAAGCGAAAATCTACAGTCAAGCGTCAATCAGCAGACAGCCGTGTGTTCTTTAGTAATGAGCCTGTTGTCAAAACGGCAGAAAAAAATGTTCACAAACGAAATATTGTTTCTACACTTAAAATGAACAAAGAAAAAATGAGCTAGCCTGATATAAGTCATGTTCATGACGATGCAAATGTAACGAGATTTCGAACTGTTCTGTTGCACACGTTGGGACTCATTTTATTTTTCTACAAAAATCATTTGCCATGACGGGAATCGAACCCGGGCCGCCTTGCGTGACAAGGCAGATTCCTATCCGCTAGACCATTTGGGAAGACTTGATATGTACACCCTAAGATATCTAAGTGTCATTTCGATGAGGTCTGTAGCAGAGGCCATAGAGCACAGCAAACAAATAATCATGTGTTTAAATATCCTTGTCGTTTTGAAAAATTACCATTGTCACCTGCACAGGAATGCCATGCGGCCAACATTGAAGAAATGTGCTTCTCAAATCTGTCATTAACACTGTTTTCCACACGCTTTTTTCATTGCATTGCCATATAATCAATTGGTCATTGATGCGTCACGAATAACGACAATGCGTCGAAAATTAAAGAAATGTAAACATGAATTATGTTATTACTGTCTAAGCATCGCAAAGCTGTATGCGTAAAGGCGTCTGACGTCACAGTGGCTTGTCTGAAACAAAGGAATTAGAGAAACATGTGCTTACAGGGGCGTCGAACCGCCTTCTCCCGCTGATGGAGCAAAGTTGCTACAGTGACAAAGACAAGCTCCGCGCTCATGAGCAATTTATATGAGGCAACTGTGCTGCGAGTATCTAAGTAGTCGTCGTGCATGGATAAAATGCAATGTTTCAAACAGATCTGATGAATTCACCTACTTTGAAAAAGTGTGCGTTAGGGAGTTCTTTTGACACAAAGCGAAAATCTACAGTCAAGCGTCAATCAGCAGACAGCCGTGTGTTCTTTAGTAATGAGCCTGTTGTCAAAACGGCAGAAAAAAATGTTCACAAACGAAATATTGTTTCTACACTTAAAATGAACAAAGAAAAAATGAGCTAGCCTGATATAAGTCATGTTCATGACGATGCAAATGTAACGAGATTTCGAACTGTTCTGTTGCACACGTTGGGACTCATTTTATTTTTCTACAAAAATCATTTGCCATGACGGGAATCGAACCCGGGCCGCCTTGCGTGACAAGGCAGATTCCTATCCGCTAGACCATTTGGGAAGACTTGATATGTACACCCTAAGATATCTAAGTGTCATTTCGATGAGGTCTGTAGCAGAGGCCATAGAGCACAGCAAACAAATAATCATGTGTTTAAATATCCTTGTCGTTTTGAAAAATTACCATTGTCACCTGCACAGGAATGCCATGCGGCCAACATTGAAGAAATGTGCTTCTCAAATCTGTCATTAACACTGTTTTCCACACGCTTTTTTCATTGCATTGCCATATAATCAATTGGTCATTGATGCGTCACGAATAACGACAATGCGTCGAAAATTAAAGAAATGTAAACATGAATTATGTTATTACTGTCTAAGCATCGCAAAGCTGTATGCGTAAAGGCGTCTGACGTCACAGTGGCTTGTCTGAAACAAAGGAATTAGAGAAACATGTGCTTACAGGGGCGTCGAACCGCCTTCTCCCGCTGATGGAGCAAAGTTGCTACAGTGACAAAGACAAGCTCCGCGCTCATGAGCAATTTATATGAGGCAACTGTGCTGCGAGTATCTAAGTAGTCGTCGTGCATGGATAAAATGCAAAGTTTCAAACAGATCTGATGAATTCACCTACTTTGAAAAAGTGTGCGTTAGGAAGTTCTTTTGACACAAAGCGAAAATCTACAGTCAAGCGTCAATCAGCAGACAGCCGTGTGTTCTTTAGTCATGAGCCTGTTGTCAAAACGGCAGAAAAAAATGTTCACAAACGAAATATTGTTTCTACACTTAAAATGAACAAAGAAAAAATGAGCTAGCCTGATATAAGTCATGTTCATGACGATGCAAATGTAACGAGATTTCGAACTGTTCTGTTGCACACGTTGGGACTCATTTTATTTTTCTACAAAAATCATTTGCCATGACGGGAATCGAACCCGGGCCGCCCTGCGTGACAAGGCAGATTCCTATCCGCTAGACCATTTGGGAAGACTTGATATGTACACCCTAAGATATCTAAGTGTCATTTCGATGAGGTCTGTAGCAGAGGCCATAGAGCACAGCAAACAAATAATCATGTGTTTAAATATCCTTGTCGTTTTGAAAAATTACCATTGTCACCTGCACAGGAATGCCATGCGGCCAACATTGAAGAAATGTGCTTCTCAAATCTGTCATTAACACTGTTTTCCACACGCTTTTTTCATTGCATTGCCATATAATCAATTGGTCATTGATGCGTCACGAATAACGACAATGCGTCGAAAATTAAAGAAATGTAAACATGAATTATCTTATTACTGTCTAAGCATCGCAAAGCTGTATGCGTAAAGGCGTCTGACGTCACAGTGGCTTGTCTGAAACAAAGGAATTAGAGAAACATGTGCTTACAGGGGCGTCGAACCGCCTTCTCCCGCTGATGGAGCAAAGTTGCTACAGTGACAAAGACAAGCTCCGCGCTCATGAGCAATTTATATGAGGCAACTGTGCTGCGAGTATCTAAGTAGTCGTCGTGCATGGATAAAATGCAATGTTTCAAACAGATCTGATGAATTCACCTACTTTGAAAAAGTGTGCGTTAGGGAGTTCTTTTGACACAAAGCGAAAATCTACAGTCAAGCGTCAATCAGCAGACAGCCGTGTGTTCTTTAGTAATGAGCCTGTTGTCAAAACGGCAGAAAAAAATGTTCACAAACGAAATATTGTTTCTACACTTAAAATGAACAAAGAAAAAATGAGCTAGCCTGATATAAGTCATGTTCATGACGATGCAAATGTAACGAGATTTCGAACTGTTCTGTTGCACACGTTGGGACTCATTTTATTTTTCTACAAAAATCATTTGCCATGACGGGAATCGAACCCGGGCCGCCTTGCGTGACAAGGCAGATTCCTATCCGCTAGACCATTTGGGAAGACTTGATATGTACACCCTAAGATATCTAAGTGTCATTTCGATGAGGTCTGTAGCAGAGGCCATAGAGCACAGCAAACAAATAATCATGTGTTTAAATATCCTTGTCGTTTTGAAAAATTACCATTGTCACCTGCACAGGAATGCCATGCGGCCAACATTGAAGAAATGTGCTTCTCAAATCTGTCATTAACACTGTTTTCCACACGCTTTTTTCATTGCATTGCCATATAATCAATTGGTCATTGATGCGTCACGAATAACGACAATGCGTCGAAAATTAAAGAAATGTAAACATGAATTATGTTATTACTGTCTAAGCATCGCAAAGCTGTATGCGTAAAGGCGTCTGACGTCACAGTGGCTTGTCTGAAACAAAGGAATTAGAGAAACATGTGCTTACAGGGGCGTCGAACCGCCTTCTCCCGCTGATGGAGCAAAGTTGCTACAGTGACAAAGACAAGCTCCGCGCTCATGAGCAATTTATATGAGGCAACTGTGCTGCGAGTATCTAAGTAGTCGTCGTGCATGGATAAAATGCAATGTTTCAAACAGATCTGATGAATTCACCTACTTTGAAAAAGTGTGCGTTAGGGAGTTCTTTTGACACAAAGCGAAAATCTACAGTCAAGCGTCAATCAGCAGACAGCCGTGTGTTCTTTAGTAATGAGCCTGTTGTCAAAACGGCAGAAAAAAATGTTCACAAACGAAATATTGTTTCTACACTTAAAATGAACAAAGAAAAAATTAGCTAGCCTGATATAAGTCATGTTCATGACGATGCAAATGTAACGAGATTTCGAACTGTTCTGTTGCACACGTTGGGACTCATTTTATTTTTCTACAAAAATCATTTGCCATGACGGGAATCGAACCCGGGCCGCCTTGCGTGACAAGGCAGATTCCTATCCGCTAGACCATTTGGGAAGACTTGATATGTACACCCTAAGATATCTAAGTGTCATTTCGATGAGGTCTGTAGCAGAGGCCATAGAGCACAGCAAACAAATAATCATGTGTTTAAATATCCTTGTCGTTTTGAAAAATTACCATTGTCACCTGCACAGGAATGCCATGCGGCCAACATTGAAGAAATGTGCTTCTCAAATCTGTCATTAACACTGTTTTCCACACGCTTTTTTCATTGCATTGCCATATAATCAATTGGTCATTGATGCGTCACGAATAACGACAATGCGTCGAAAATTAAAGAAATGTAAACATGAATTATGTTATTACTGTCTAAGCATCGCAAAGCTGTATGCGTAAAGGCGTCTGACGTCACAGTGGCTTGCCTGAAACAAAGGAATTAGAGAAACATGTGCTTACAGGGGCGTCGAACCGCCTTCTCCCGCTGATGGAGCAAAGTTGCTACAGTGACAAAGACAAGCTCCGCGCTCATGGGCAATTTATATGAGGCAACTGTGCTGCGAGTATCTAAGTAGTCGTCGTGCATGGATAAAATGCAAAGTTTCAAACAGATCTGATGAATTCACCTAATTTGAAAAAGTGTGCGTTAGGAAGTTCTTTTGACACAAAGCGAAAATCTACAGTCAAGCGTCAATCAGCAGACAGCCGTGTGTTCTTTAGTCATGAGCCTGTTGTCAAAACGGCAGAAAAAAATGTTCACAAACGAAATATTGTTTCTACACTTAAAATGAACAAAGAAAAAATGAGCTAGCCTGATATAAGTCATGTTCATGACGATGCAAATGTAACGAGATTTCGAACTGTTCTGTTGCACACGTTGGGACTCATTTTATTTTTCTACAAAAATCATTTGCCATGACGGGAATCGAACCCGGGCCGCCCTGCGTGACAAGGCAGATTCCTATCCGCTAGACCATTTGGGAAGACTTGATATGTACACCCTAAGATATCTAAGTGTCATTTCGATGAGGTCTGTAGCAGAGGCCATAGAGCACAGCAAACAAATAATCATGTGTTTAAATATCCTTGTCGTTTTGAAAAATTACCATTGTCACCTGCACAGGAATGCCATGCGGCCAACATTGAAGAAATGTGCTTCTCAAATCTGTCATTAACACTGTTTTCCACACGCTTTTTTCATTGCATTGCCATATAATCAATTGGTCATTGATGCGTCACGAATAACGACAATGCGTCGAAAATTAAAGAAATGTAAACATGAATTATCTTATTACTGTCTAAGCATCGCAAAGCTGTATGCGTAAAGGCGTCTGACGTCACAGTGGCTTGCCTGAAACAAAGGAATTAGAGAAACATGTGCTTACAAGGGGCGTCGAACCGCCTTCTCCCGCTGATGGAGCAAAGTTGCTACAGTGACAAAGACAAGCTCCGCGCTCATGGGCAATTTATATGAGGCAACTGTGCTGCGAGTATCTAAGTAGTCGTCGTGCATGGATAAAATGCAATGTTTCAAACAGATCTGATGAATTCACCTACTTTGAAAAAGTGTGCGTTCGGGAGTTCTTTTGACACAAAGCGAAAATCTACAGTCAAGCGTCAATCAGCAGACAGCCGTGTGTTCTTTAGTAATGAGCCTGTTGTCAAAACGGCAGAAAAAAATGTTCACAAACGAAATATTGTTTCTACACTTAAAATGAACAAAGAAAAAATTAGCTAGCCTGATATAAGTCATGTTCATGACGATGCAAATGTAACGAGATTTCGAACTGTTCTGTTGCACACGTTGGGACTCATTTTATTTTTCTACAAAAATCATTTGCCATGACGGGAATCGAACCCGGGCCGCCTTGCGTGACAAGGCAGATTCCTATCCGCTAGACCATTTGGGAAGACTTGATATGTACACCCTAAGATATCTAAGTGTCATTTCGATGAGGTCTGTAGCAGAGGCCATAGAGCACAGCAAACAAATAATCATGTGTTTAAATATCCTTGTCGTTTTGAAAAATTACCATTGTCACCTGCACAGGAATGCCATGCGGCCAACATTGAAGAAATGTGCTTCTCAAATCTGTCATTAACACTGTTTTCCACACGCTTTTTTCATTGCATTGCCATATAATCAATTGGTCATTGATGCGTCACGAATAACGACAATGCGTCGAAAATTAAAGAAATGTAAACATGAATTATGTTATTACTGTCTAAGCATCGCAAAGCTGTATGCGTAAAGGCGTCTGACGTCACAGTGGCTTGCCTGAAACAAAGGAATTAGAGAAACATGTGCTTACAAGGGGCGTCGAACCGCCTTCTCCCGCTGATGGAGCAAAGTTGCTACAGTGACAAAGACAAGCTCCGCGCTCATGGGCAATTTATATGAGGCAACTGTGCTGCGAGTATCTAAGTAGTCGTCGTGCATGGATAAAATGCAATGTTTCAAACAGATCTGATGAATTCACCTACTTTGAAAAAGTGTGCGTTCGGGAGTTCTTTTGACACAAAGCGAAAATCTACAGTCAAGCGTCAATCAGCAGACAGCAGTGTGTTCTTTAGTAATGAGCCTGTTTTCAAAACGGCAGAAAAAAATGTTCACAAACGAAATATTGTTTCTACACTTAAAATGAACAAAGAAAAAATTAGCTAGCCTGATATAAGTCATGTTCATGACGATGCAAATGTAACGAGATTTCGAACTGTTCTGTTGCACACGTTGGGACTCATTTTATTTTTCTACAAAAATCCTTTGCCATGACGGGAATCGAACCCGGGCCGTCCTGCGTGACAAGGCAGATTCCTATCCGCTAGACCATTTGGGAAGACTTGATATGTACACCCTAAGATATCTAAGTGTCATTTCGATGAGGTCTGTAGCAGAGGCCATAGAGCACAGCAAACAAATAATCATGTGTTTAAATATCCTTGTCGTTTTGAAAAATTACCATTGTCACCTGCACAGGAATGCCCTGCAGCCAACATTGAAGAAATGTGCTTCTCAAATCTGTCATTAACACTGTTTTCCACACGCTTTTTTCATTGCATTGCCATATAATCAATTGGTCATTGATGCGTCACGAATAACGACAATGCGTCGAAAATTAAAGAAATGTAAACATGAATTATGTTATTACTGTCTAAGCATCGCAAAGCTGTATGCGTAAAGGCGTCTGACGTCACAGTGGCTTGCCTGAAACAAAGGAATTAGAGAAACATGTGCTTACAGGGGCGTCGAACCTCCTTCTCCCGCTGATGGAGCAAAGTTGCTACAGTGACAAAGACAAGCTCCGCGCTCATGGGCAATTTATATGAGGCAACTGTGCTGCGAGTATCTAAGTAGTCGTCGTGCATGGATAAAATGCAATGTTTCAAACAGATCTGATGAATTCACCTACTTTGAAAAAGTGTGCGTTAGGGAGTTCTTTTGACACAAAGCGAAAATCTACAGTCAAGCGTCAATCAGCAGACAGCCGTGTGTTCTTTAGTCATGAGCCTGTTGTCAAAACGGCAGAAAAAAATGTTCACAAACGAAATATTGTTTCTACACTTAAAATGAACAAAGAAAAAATTAGCTAGCCTGATATAAGTCATGTTCATGACGATGCAAATGTAACGAGATTTCGAACTGTTCTGTTGCACACGTTGGGACTCATTTTATTTTTCTACAAAAATCCTTTGCCATGACGGGAATCGAACCCGGGCCGCCCTGCGTGACAAGGCAGATGCCTATCCGATAGACCATTTGGGAAGACTTGATATGTACACCCTAAGATATCTAAGTGTCATTTCGATGAGGTCTGTAGCAGAGGCCATAGAGCACAGCAAACAAATAATCATGTGTTTAAATATCCTTGTCGTTTTGAAAAATTACCATTGTCACCTGCACAGGAATGCCCTGCAGCCAACATTGAAGAAATGTGCTTCTCAAATCTGTCATTAACACTGTTTTCCACACGCTTTTTTCATTGCATTGCCATATAATCAATTGGTCATTGATGCGTCACGAATAACGACAATGCGTCGAAAATTAAAGAAATGTAAACATGAATTATGTTATTACTGTCTAAGCATCGCAAAGCTGTATGCGTAAAGGCGTCTGACGTCACAGTGGCTTGCCTGAAACAAAGGAATTAGAGAAACATGTGTTTACAGGGGCGTCGAACCACCTTCTCCCGCTGATGGAGCAAAGTTGCTACAGTGACAAAGACAAGCTCCGCGCTCAGGGGCAATTTATATGAGGCAACTGTGCTGCGAGTATCTAAGTAGTCGTCGTGCATGGATAAAATGCAATGTTTCAAACAGATCTGATGAATTCACCTACTTTGAAAAAGTGTGCGTTAGGGAGTTCTTTTGACACAAAGCGAAAATCTACAGTCAAGCGTCAATCAGCAGACAGCCGTGTGTTCTTTAGTAATGAGCCTGTTGTCAAAACGGCAGAAAAAAATGTTCACAAACGAAATATTGTTTCTACACTTAAAATGAACAAAGAAAAAATTAGCTAGCCTGATATAAGTCATGTTCATGACGATGCAAATGTAACGAGATTTCGAACTGTTCTGTTGCACACGTTGGGACTCATTTTATTTTTCTACAAAAATCATTTGCCATGACGGGAATCGAACCCGGGCCGCCTTGCGTGACAAGGCAGATTCCTATCCGCTAGACCATTTGGGAAGACTTGATATGTACACCCTAAGATATCTAAGTGTCATTTCGATGAGGTCTGTAGCAGAGGCCATAGAGCACAGCAAACAAATAATCATGTGTTTAAATATCCTTGTCGTTTTGAAAAATTACCATTGTCACCTGCACAGGAATGCCCTGCAGCCAACATTGAAGAAATGTGCTTCTCAAATCTGTCATTAACACTGTTTTCCACACGCTTTTTTCATTGCATTGCCATATAATCAATTGGTCATTGATGCGTCACGAATAACGACAATGCGTCGAAAATTAAAGAAATGTAAACATGAATTATGTTATTACTGTCTAAGCATCGCAAAGCTGTATGCGTAAAGGCGTCTGACGTCACAGTGGCTTGCCTGAAACAAAGGAATTAGAGAAACATGTGCTTACAGGGGCGTCGAACCTCCTTCTCCCGCTGATGGAGCAAAGTTGCTACAGTGACAAAGACAAGCTCCGCGCTCATGGGCAATTTATATGAGGCAACTGTGCTGCGAGTATCTAAGTAGTCGTCGTGCATGGATAAAATGCAATGTTTCAAACAGATCTGATGAATTCACCTACTTTGAAAAAGTGTGCGTTAGGGAGTTCTTTTGACACAAAGCGAAAATCTACAGTCAAGCGTCAATCAGCAGACAGCCGTGTGTTCTTTAGTCATGAGCCTGTTGTCAAAACGGCAGAAAAAAATGTTCACAAACGAAATATTGTTTCTACACTTAAAATGAACAAAGAAAAAATTAGCTAGCCTGATATAAGTCATGTTCATGACGATGCAAATGTAACGAGATTTCGAACTGTTCTGTTGCACACGTTGGGACTCATTTTATTTTTCTACAAAAATCCTTTGCCATGACGGGAATCGAACCCGGGCCGCCCTGCGTGACAAGGCAGATGCCTATCCGATAGACCATTTGGGAAGACTTGATATGTACACCCTAAGATATCTAAGTGTCATTTCGATGAGGTCTGTAGCAGAGGCCATAGAGCACAGCAAACAAATAATCATGTGTTTAAATATCCTTGTCGTTTTGAAAAATTACCATTGTCACCTGCACAGGAATGCCCTGCAGCCAACATTGAAGAAATGTGCTTCTCAAATCTGTCATTAACACTGTTTTCCACACGCTTTTTTCATTGCATTGCCATATAATCAATTGGTCATTGATGCGTCACGAATAACGACAATGCGTCGAAAATTAAAGAAATGTAAACATGAATTATGTTATTACTGTCTAAGCATCGCAAAGCTGTATGCGTAAAGGCGTCTGACGTCACAGTGGCTTGCCTGAAACAAAGGAATTAGAGAAACATGTGCTTACAGGGGCGTCGAACCTCCTTCTCCCGCTGATGGAGCAAAGTTGCTACAGTGACAAAGACAAGCTCCGCGCTCATGGGCAATTTATATGAGGCAACTGTGCTGCGAGTATCTAAGTAGTCGTCGTGCATGGATAAAATGCAATGTTTCAAACAGATCTGATGAATTCACCTACTTTGAAAAAGTGTGCGTTAGGGAGTTCTTTTGACACAAAGCGAAAATCTACAGTCAAGCGTCAATCAGCAGACAGCCGTGTGTTCTTTAGTCATGAGCCTGTTGTCAAAACGGCAGAAAAAAATGTTCACAAACGAAATATTGTTTCTACACTTAAAATGAACAAAGAAAAAATTAGCTAGCCTGATATAAGTCATGTTCATGACGATGCAAATGTAACGAGATTTCGAACTGTTCTGTTGCACACGTTGGGACTCATTTTATTTTTCTACAAAAATCCTTTGCCATGACGGGAATCGAACCCGGGCCGCCCTGCGTGACAAGGCAGATGCCTATCCGATAGACCATTTGGGAAGACTTGATATGTACACCCTAAGATATCTAAGTGTCATTTCGATGAGGTCTGTAGCAGAGGCCATAGAGCACAGCAAACAAATAATCATGTGTTTAAATATCCTTGTCGTTTTGAAAAATTACCATTGTCACCTGCACAGGAATGCCCTGCAGCCAACATTGAAGAAATGTGCTTCTCAAATCTGTCATTAACACTGTTTTCCACACGCTTTTTTCATTGCATTGCCATATAATCAATTGGTCATTGATGCGTCACGAATAACGACAATGCGTCGAAAATTAAAGAAATGTAAACATGAATTATGTTATTACTGTCTAAGCATCGCAAAGCTGTATGCGTAAAGGCGTCTGACGTCACAGTGGCTTGCCTGAAACAAAGGAATTAGAGAAACATGTGTTTACAGGGGCGTCGAACCACCTTCTCCCGCTGATGGAGCAAAGTTGCTACAGTGACAAAGACAAGCTCCGCGCTCAGGGGCAATTTATATGAGGCAACTGTGCTGCGAGTATCTAAGTAGTCGTCGTGCATGGATAAAATGCAATGTTTCAAACAGATCTGATGAATTCACCTACTTTGAAAAAGTGTGCGTTAGGGAGTTCTTTTGACACAAAGCGAAAATCTACAGTCAAGCGTCAATCAGCAGACAGCCGTGTGTTCTTTAGTAATGAGCCTGTTGTCAAAACGGCAGAAAAAAATGTTCACAAACGAAATATTGTTTCTACACTTAAAATGAACAAAGAAAAAATTAGCTAGCCTGATATAAGTCATGTTCATGACGATGCAAATGTAACGAGATTTCGAACTGTTCTGTTGCACACGTTGGGACTCATTTTATTTTTCTACAAAAATCATTTGCCATGACGGGAATCGAACCCGGGCCGCCTTGCGTGACAAGGCAGATTCCTATCCGCTAGACCATTTGGGAAGACTTGATATGTACACCCTAAGATATCTAAGTGTCATTTCGATGAGGTCTGTAGCAGAGGCCATAGAGCACAGCAAACAAATAATCATGTGTTTAAATATCCTTGTCGTTTTGAAAAATTACCATTGTCACCTGCACAGGAATGCCCTGCAGCCAACATTGAAGAAATGTGCTTCTCAAATCTGTCATTAACACTGTTTTCCACACGCTTTTTTCATTGCATTGCCATATAATCAATTGGTCATTGATGCGTCACGAATAACGACAATGCGTCGAAAATTAAAGAAATGTAAACATGAATTATGTTATTACTGTCTAAGCATCGCAAAGCTGTATGCGTAAAGGCGTCTGACGTCACAGTGGCTTGCCTGAAACAAAGGAATTAGAGAAACATGTGCTTACAGGGGCGTCGAACCTCCTTCTCCCGCTGATGGAGCAAAGTTGCTACAGTGACAAAGACAAGCTCCGCGCTCATGGGCAATTTATATGAGGCAACTGTGCTGCGAGTATCTAAGTAGTCGTCGTGCATGGATAAAATGCAATGTTTCAAACAGATCTGATGAATTCACCTACTTTGAAAAAGTGTGCGTTAGGGAGTTCTTTTGACACAAAGCGAAAATCTACAGTCAAGCGTCAATCAGCAGACAGCCGTGTGTTCTTTAGTCATGAGCCTGTTGTCAAAACGGCAGAAAAAAATGTTCACAAACGAAATATTGTTTCTACACTTAAAATGAACAAAGAAAAAATTAGCTAGCCTGATATAAGTCATGTTCATGACGATGCAAATGTAACGAGATTTCGAACTGTTCTGTTGCACACGTTGGGACTCATTTTATTTTTCTACAAAAATCCTTTGCCATGACGGGAATCGAACCCGGGCCGCCCTGCGTGACAAGGCAGATGCCTACCCAATAGACCATTTGGGAAGACTTGATATGTACACCCTAAGATATCTAAGTGTCATTTCGATGAGGTCTGTAGCAGAGGCCATAGAGCACAGCAAACAAATAATCATGTGTTTAAATATCCTTGTCGTTTTGAAAAATTACCATTGTCACCTGCACAGGAATGCCCTGCAGCCAACATTGAAGAAATGTGCTTCTCAAATCTGTCATTAACACTGTTTTCCACACGCTTTTTTCATTGCATTGCCATATAATCAATTGGTCATTGATGCGTCACGAATAACGACAATGCGTCGAAAATTAAAGAAATGTAAACATGAATTATGTTATTACTGTCTAAGCATCGCAAAGCTGTATGCGTAAAGGCGTCTGACGTCACAGTGGCTTGCCTGAAACAAAGGAATTAGAGAAACATGTGCTTACAGGGGCGTCGAACCACCTTCTCCCGCTGATGGAGCAAAGTTGCTACAGTGACAAAGACAAGCTCCGCGCTCAGGGGCAATTTATATGAGGCAACTGTGCTGCGAGTATCTAAGTAGTCGTCGTGCATGGATAAAATGCAATGTTTCAAACAGATCTGATGAATTCACCTACTTTGAAAAAGTGTGCGTTAGGGAGTTCTTTTGACACAAAGCGAAAATCTACAGTCAAGCGTCAATCAGCAGACAGCCGTGTGTTCTTTAGTAATGAGCCTGTTGTCAAAACGGCAGAAAAAAATGTTCACAAACGAAATATTGTTTCTACACTTAAAATGAACAAAGAAAAAATTAGCTAGCCTGATATAAGTCATGTTCATGACGATGCAAATGTAACGAGATTTCGAACTGTTCTGTTGCACACGTTGGGACTCATTTTATTTTTCTACAAAAATCCTTTGCCATGACGGGAATCGAACCCGGGCCGCTCTGCGTGACAAGGCAGATTCCTATCCGCTAGACCATTTGGGAAGACTTGATATGTACACCCTAAGATATCTAAGTGTCATTTCGATGAGGTCTGTAGCAGAGGCCATAGAGCACAGCAAACAAATAATCAAGTGTTTAAATATCCTTGTCGTTTTGAAAAATTACCATTGTCACCTGCACAGGAATGCCCTGCGACCAACATTGAAGAAATGTGCTTCTCAAATCTGTCATTAACACTGTTTTCCACACGCTTTTTTCATTGCATTGCCATATAATCAATTGGTCATTGATGCGTCACGAATAACGACAATGCGTCGAAAATTAAAGAAATGTAAACATGAATTATGTTATTACTGTCTAAGCATCGCAAAGCTGTATGCGTAAAGGCGTCTGACGTCACAGTGGCTTGCCTGAAACAAAGGAATTAGAGAAACATGTGCTTACAGGGGCGTCGAACCGCCTTCTCCCGCTGATG
This sequence comes from Argentina silus, assembly GCF_951799395.1. Lineage (NCBI taxonomy): Eukaryota > Metazoa > Chordata > Actinopteri > Argentiniformes > Argentinidae > Argentina > Argentina silus. Next base: position 15,317,794 of record NC_139675.1, on the reverse strand, counting down.
GAGCAAAGTTGCTACAGTGACAAAGACAAGCTCCGCGCTCACGGGCAATTTATATGAGGCAACTGTGCTGCGAGTATCTAAGTAGTCGTCGTGCATGGATAAAATGCAATGTTTCAAACAGATCTGATGAATTCACCTACTTTGAAAAAGTGTGCGTTAGGGAGTTCTTTTGACACAAAGCGAAAATCTACAGTCAAGCGTCAATCAGCAGACAGCCGTGTGTTCTTTAGTCATGAGCCTGTTGTCAAAACGGCAGAAAAAAATGTTCACAAACGAAATATTGTTTCTACACTTAAAATGAACAAAGAAAAAATTAGCTAGCCTGATATAAGTCATGTTCATGACGATGCAAATGTAACGAGATTTCGAACTGTTCTGTTGCACACGTTGAGACTCATTTTATTTTTCTACAAAAAACACTTGCCATGACGGGAATCGAACCCGGGCCGCCCTGCGTTACAAGGTAGATGCCTATCCGCTAGACCATTTGGGAAAACTTGATATGTACACCCTAAGATATCTAAGTGTCATTTCGATGAGGTAGGTAGCAGAGGCCATGGAGCACAGCAAACAAATAATCATGTGTTTAAATAACCTTGTCGTTTTGAAAAATTACCATTGTCACCTGCACAGGAATGCCATGCGGCCAACATTGAAGAAATGTGCTTCTCAAATCTGTCATTAACACTGTTTTCCACACGCTTTTTTCATTGCATTGCCATATAATCAATTGGTCATTGATGCGTCACGAATAACGACAATGTGTCGAAAATTAAAGAAATGTAAACATGAATTATGTTATTACTGTCTAAGCATCGCAAAGCTGTATGCGTAAAGGCGTCTGACGTCACAGTGGCTTGCCTGAAACAAAGGAATTAGAGAAACATGTGCTTACAGGGGCGTCGAACCGCCTTCTCCCGCTGATGGAGCAAAGTTGCTACAGTGACAAAGACAAGCTCCGCGCTCATGGGCAATTTATATGGGGCAACTGTGCTGCGAGTATCTAAGCAGTCGTCGTGCATGGATAAAATGCAATGTTTCAAACAGATCTGATGAATTCACCTACTTTGAAAAAGTGTGCGTTAGGAAGTTCTTTTGACACAAAGCGAAAATCTACAGTCAAGCGTCAATCAGCAGACAGCCGTGTGTTCTTTAGTCATGAGCCTGTTGTCAAAACGGCAGAAAAAAATGGTCACAAACGAAATATTGTTTCTACACTTAAAATGAACAAAAAAAAATGAGCTAGCCAGATATAAGTCATGTTCATGACGATGCAAATGTAACGAGATTTCGAACTGTTCTGTTGCACACGTTGGGACTCATTTTATTTTTCTACAAAAAACATTTGCCATGACGGGAATCGAACCCGGGCCGCCCTGCGTTACAAGGTAGATGCCTATCCGCTAGACCATTTGGGAAAACTTGATATGTACACCCTAAGATATCTAAGTGTCATTTCGATGAGGTCTGTAGCAGAGGCCATAGAGCACAGCAAACAAATAATCATGTGTTGAAATATCCTTGTCGTTTTGAAAAATTACCATTGTCACCTGCACAGGAATGCCATGCGGCCAACATTGAAGAAATGTGCTTCTCAAATCTGTCATTAACACTGTTTTCCACACGCTTTTTTCATTGCATTGCCATATAATCAATTGGTCATTGATGCGTCACGAATAACGACAATGCGTCGAAAATTAAAGAAATGTAAACATGAATTATGTTATTACTGTCTAAGCATCGCAAAGCTGTATGCGTAAAGGCGTCTGACGTCACAGTGGCTTGCCTGAAACAAAGGAATCAGAGAAACATGTGCTTACAGGGGCGTCGAAGCGCCTTCTCCCGCTGATGGAGCAAAGTTGCTACAGTGACAAAGACAAGCTCCGCGCTCATGGGCAATTTATATGGGGCAACTGTGCTGCGAGTATCTAAGCAGTCGTCGTGCATGGATAAAATGCAATGTTTCAAACAGATCTGATGAATTCACCTACTTTGAAAAGGTGTGCGTTAGGAAGTTCTTTTGACACAAAGCGAAAATCTACAGTCAAGCGTCAATCAGCAGACAGCTGTGTGTTCTTTAGTCATGAGCCTGTTGTCAAAACGGCAGAAAAAAATGGTCACAAACGAAATATTGTTTCTACACTTAAAATGAACAAAGAAAAAATGAGCTAGCCTGATATAAGTCATGTTCATGACGATGCAAATGTAACGAGATTTCGAACTGTTCTGTTGCACACGTTGGGACTCATTTTATTTTTCTACAAAAAACATTTGCCATGACGGGAATCGAACCCGGGCGTTACAAGGTAGATGCCTATCCGCTAGACCATTTGGGAAAACTTGATATGTACACCCTAAGATATCTAAGTGTCATTTCGATGAGGTCTGTAGCAGAGGCCATAGAGCACAGCAAACAAATAATCATGTGTTGAAATATCCTTGTCGTTTTGAAAAATTACCATTGTCACCTGCACAGGAATGCCATGCGGACAACATTGAAGAAATGTGCTTCTCAAATCTGTCATTAACACTGTTTTCCACACGCTTTTTTCATTGCATTGCCATATAATCAATTGGTCATTGATGCGTCACGAATAACGACAATGCGTCGAAAATAAAAGAAATGTAAACATGAATTATGTTATTACTGTCTAAGCATCGCAAAGCTGTATGCGTAAAGGCGTCTGACGTCACAGTGGCTTGCCTGAAACAAAAGAATTAGAGAAACATGTGCTTACAGGGGCGTCGAACCGCCTTCTCCCGCTGATGGAGCAAAGTTGCTACAGTGACAAAGACAAGCTCCGCGCTCATGGGCAATTTATATGAGGCAACTGTGCTGTGAGTATCTAAGTAGTCGTCGTGCATGGATAAAATGCAATGTTTCAAACAGATCTGATGAATTCACCTACTTTGAAAAAGTGTGCGTTAGGGAGTTCTTTTGACACAAAGCGAAAATCTACAGTCAAGCGTCAATCAGCAGACAGCCGTGTGTTCTTTAGTCATGAGCCTGTTGTCAAAACGGCAGAAAAAAATGTTCACAAACGAAATATTGTTTCTACACTTAAAATGAACAAAGAAAAAATGAGCTAGCCTGATATAAGTCATGTTCATGACGATGCAAATGTAACGAGATTTCGAACTGTTCTGTTGCACACGTTGAGACTCATTTTATTTTTCTACAAAAAACACTTGCCATGACGGGAATCGAACCCGGGCCGCCCTGCGTTACAAGGTAGATGCCTATCCGCTAGACCATTTGGGAAAACTTGATATGTACACCCTAAGATATCTAAGTGTCATTTCGATGAGGTAGGTAGCAGAGGCCATGGAGCACAGCAAACAAATAATCATGTGTTTAAATATCCTTGTCGTTTTGAAAAATTACCATTGTCACCTGCACAGGAATGCCATGCGGCCAACATTGAAGAAATGTGCTTCTCAAATCTGTCATTAACACTGTTTTCCACACGCTTTTTTCATTGCATTGCCATATAATCAATTGGTCATTGATGCGTCACGAATAACGACAATGCGTCGAAAATTAAAGAAATGTAAACATGAATTATGTTATTACTGTCTAAGCATCGCAAAGCTGTATGCGTAAAGGCATCTGACGTCACAGTGGCTTGCCTGAAACAAAGGAATTAGAGAAACATGTGCTTACAGGGGCGTCGAAGCGCCTTCTCCCGCTGATGGAGCAAAGTTGCTACAGTGACAAAGACAAGCTCCGCGCTCATGGGCAATTTATATGGGGCAACTGTGCTGCGAGTATCTAAGCAGTCGTCGTGCATGGATAAAATGCAATGTTTCAAACAGATCTGATGAATTCACCTACTTTGAAAAAGTGTGCGTTAGGAAGTTCTTTTGACACAAAGCGAAAATCTACAGTCAAGCGTCAATCAGCAGACAGCCGTGTGTTCTTTAGTCATGAGCCTGTTGTCAAAACGGCAGAAAAAAATGGTCACAAACGAAATATTGTTTCTACACTTAAAATGAACAAAAAAAAATGAGCTAGCCAGATATAAGTCATGTTCATGACGATGCAAATGTAACGAGATTTCGAACTGTTCTGTTGCACACGTTGGGACTCATTTTATTTTTCTACAAAAAACATTTGCCATGACGGGAATCGAACCCGGGCCGCCCTGCGTTACAAGGTAGATGCCTATCCGCTAGACCATTTGGGAAAACTTGATATGTACACCCTAAGATATCTAAGTGTCATTTCGATGAGGTCTGTAGCAGAGGCCATAGAGCACAGCAAACAAATAATCATGTGTTGAAATATCCTTGTCGTTTTGAAAAATTACCATTGTCACCTGCACAGGAATGCCATGCGGCCAACATTGAAGAAATGTGCTTCTCAAATCTGTCATTAACACTGTTTTCCACACGCTTTTTTCATTGCATTGCCATATAATCAATTGGTCATTGATGCGTCACGAATAACGACAATGCGTCGAAAATAAAAGAAATGTAAACATGAATTATGTTATTACTGTCTAAGCATCGCAAAGCTGTATGCGTAAAGGCGTCTGACGTCACAGTGGCTTGCCTGAAACAAAGGAATTAGAGAAACATGTGCTTACAGGGGCGTCGAACCGCCTTCTCCCGCTGATGGAGCAAAGTTGCTACAGTGACAAAGACAAGCTCCGCGCTCATGGGCAATTTATATGAGGCAACTGTGCTGTGAGTATCTAAGTAGTCGTCGTGCATGGATAAAATGCAATGTTTCAAACAGATCTGATGAATTCACCTACTTTGAAAAAGTGTGCGTTAGGGAGTTCTTTTGACACAAAGCGAAAATCTACAGTCAAGCGTCAATCAGCAGACAGCCGTGTGTTCTTTAGTCATGAGCCTGTTGTCAAAACGGCAGAAAAAAATGTTCACAAACGAAATATTGTTTCTACACTTAAAATGAACAAAGAAAAAATGAGCTAGCCTGATATAAGTCATGTTCATGACGATGCAAATGTAACGAGATTTCGAACTGTTCTGTTGCACACGTTGGGACTCATTTTATTTTTCTACAAAAACCCTTTGCCATGACGGGAATCGAACCCGGGCCGCCCTGCGTGACAAGGCAGATTCTTATCCGCTAGACCATTTGGGAAGACTTGATATGTACACCCTAAGATATCTAAGTGTCATTTCGATGAGGTCTGTAGCAGAGGCCATAGAGCACAGCAAACAAATAATCATGTGTTTAAATATCCTTGTCGTTTTGAAAAATTACCATTGTCACCTGCACAGGAATGCCCTGCGGCCAACATTGAAGAAATGTGCTTCTCAAATCTGTCATTAACACTGTTTTCCACACGCTTTTTTCATTGCATTGCCATATAATCAATTGGTCATTGATGCGTCACGAATAACGACAATGCGTCGAAAATTAAAGAAATGTAAACATGAATTATGTTATTACTGTCTAAGCATCGCAAAGCTGTATGCGTAAAGGCGTCTGACGTCACAGTGGCTTGCCTGAAACGAAGGAATCAGAGAAACATGTGCTTACAGGGGCGTCGAAGCGCCTTCTCCCGCTGATGGAGCAAAGTTGCTACAGTGACAAAGACAAGCTCCGCGCTCATGGGCAATGTATATGGGGCAACTGTGCTGCGAGTATCTAAGCAGTCGTCGTGCATGGATAAAATGCAATGTTTCAAACAGATCTGATGAATTCACCTACTTTGAAAAAGTGTGCGTTAGGAAGTTCTTTTGACACAAAGCGAAAATCTACTGTCAAGCGTCAATCAGCAGACAGCCGTGTGTTCTTTAGTCATGAGCCTGTTGTCAAAACGTCAGAAAAAAATGGTCACAAACGAAATATTGTTTCTACACTTAAAATGAATAAAGAAAAAATGAGCTAGCCTGATATAAGTCATGTTCATGACGATGCAAATATAACGAGATTTCGAACTGTTCTGTTGCACACGTTGGGACTCATTTTATTTTTCTACAAAAAACACTTGCCATGACGGGAATCGAACCCGAGCCGCCCTGCGTTACAAGGTAGATGCCTATCCGCTAGACCATTTGGGAAAACTTGATATGTACACCCTAAGATATCTAAGTGTCATTTCGATGAGGTCTGTAGCAGAGGCCATAGAGCACAGCAAACAAATAATCATGTGTTTAAATATCCTTGTCGTTTTGAAAAATTACCATTGTCACCTGCACAGGAATGCCATGCGGCCAACATTGAAGAAATGTGCTTCTCAAAACTGTCATTAACACTGTTTTCCACAGGCTTTTTTCATTGCATTGCCATATAATCAATTGGTCATTGATGCGTCACGAATAACGACAATGCGTCGAAAATTAAAGAAATGTAAACATGAATTATGTTATTACTGTCTAAGCATCGCAAAGCTGTATGCGTAAAGGCGTCTGACGTCACAGTGGCTTGCCTGAAACAAAGGAATCAGAGAAACATGTGCTTACAGGGGCGTCGAAGCGCCTTCTCCCGCTGATGGAGCAAAGTTGCGACAGTGACAAAGACAAGCTCCGCGCTCATGGGCAATGTATATGGGGCAACTGTGCTGCGAATATCTAAGCAGTCGTCGTGCATGGATAAAATGCAATGTTTCAAACAGATCTGATGAATTCACCTACTTTGAAAAAGTGTGCGTTAGGAAGTTCTTTTGACACAAAGCGAAATTCTACAGTCAAGCGTCAATCAGCAGACAGCCGTGTGTTCTTTAGTCATGAGCCTGTTGTCAAAACGGCAGAAAAAAATGGTCACAAACGAAATATTGTTTCTACACTTAAAATGAACAAAGAAAAAATTAGCTAGCCTGATATAAGTCATGTTCATGACGATGCAAATGTAACGAGATTTCGAACTGTTCTGTTGCACACGTTGGGACTCATTTTATTTTTCTACAAAAAACACTTGCCATGACGGGAATCGAACCCGGGACACCCTGCGTTACAAGGTAGATGCCTATCCGCTAGACCATTTGGGAAAACTTGATATGTACACCCTAAGATATCTAAGTGTCATTTCGATGAGGTCTGTAGCAGAGGCCATAGAGCACAGCAAACAAATAATCATGTGTTTAAATATCCTTGTCGTTTTGAAAAATTACCATTGTCACCTGCACAGGAATGCCATGCGGCCAACATTGAAGAAATGTGCTTCTCAAATCTGTCATTAACACTGTTTTCCACACGCTTTTTTCATTGCATTGCCATATAATCAATTGGTCATTGATGCGTCACGAATAACGACAATGCGTCGAAAATTAAAGAAATGTAAACATGAATTATGTTATTATTGTCTAAGCATCGCAAAGCTGTATGCGTAAAGGCGTCTGACGTCACAGTGGCTTGCCTGAAACAAAGGAATCAGAGAAACATGTGCTTACAGGGGCGTCGAACCGGATTCTCCCGCTGATGGAGCAAAGTTGCTACAGTGACAAAGACAAGCTCCGCGCTCATGGGCAATGTATATGGGGCAAATGTGCTGCGAGTATCTAAGCAGTCGTCGTGCATGGATAAAATGCAATGTTTCAAACAGATCTGATGAATTCACCTACTTTGAAAAAGTGTGCGTTAGGAAGTTCTTTTGACACAAAGCGAAAATCTACAGTCAAGCGTCAATCAGCAGACAGCCGTGTGTTCTTTAGTCATGAGCCTGTTGTCAAAACGGCAGAAAAAAATGGTCACAAACGAAATATTGTTTCTACACTTAAAATGAACAACGAAAAAATGAGCTAGCCTGATATAAGTCATGTTCATGACGATGCAAATGTAACGAGATTTCGAACTGTTCTGTTGCACACGTTGGGACTCATTTTATTTTTCTACAAAAAACACTTGCCATGACGGGAATCGAACCCGGGCCGCCCTGCGTTACAAGGTAGATGCCTATCCGCTAGACCATTTGGGAAAACTTGATATGTACACCCTAAGATATCTAAGTGTCATTTCGATGAGGTCTGTAGCAGAGGCCATAGAGCACAGCAAACAAATAATCATGTGTTTAAATATCCTTGTCGTTTTGAAAAATTACCATTGTCACCTGCACAGGAATGCCATGCGGCCAACATAGAAGAAATGTGCTTCTCAAATCTGTCATTAACACTGTTTTCCACACGCTTTTTTCATTGCATTGCCATATAATCAATTGGTCATTGATGCGTCACGAATAACGACAATGCGTCGAAAATTAAAGAAATGTAAACATGAATTATGTTATTATTGTCTAAGCATCGCAAAGCTGTATGCGTAAAGGCGTCTGACGTCACAGTGGCTTGCCTGAAACAAAGGAATCAGAGAAACATGTGCTTACAGGGGCGTCGAACCGGATTCTCCCGCTGATGGAGCAAAGTTGCTACAGTGACAAAGACAAGCTCCGCGCTCATGGGCAATGTATATGGGGCAAATGTGCTGCGAGTATCTAAGCAGTCGTCGTGCATGGATAAAATGCAATGTTTCAAACAGATCTGATGAATTCACCTACTTTGAAAAAGTGTGCGTTAGGAAGTTCTTTTGACACAAAGCGAAAATCTACAGTCAAGCGTCAATCAGCAGACAGCCGTGTGTTCTTTAGTCATGAGCCTGTTGTCAAAACGGCAGAAAAAAATGGTCACAAACGAAATATTGTTTCTACACTTAAAATGAACAACGAAAAAATGAGCTAGCCTGATATAAGTCATGTTCATGACGATGCAAATGTAACGAGATTTCGAACTGTTCTGTTGCACACGTTGGGACTCATTTTATTTTTCTACAAAAAACACTTGCCATGACGGGAATCGAACCCGGGCCGCCCTGCGTTACAAGGTAGATGCCTATCCGCTAGACCATTTGGGAAAACTTGATATGTACACCCTAAGATATCTAAGTGTCATTTCGATGAGGTCTGTAGCAGAGGCCATAGAGCACAGCAAACAAATAATCATGTGTTTAAATATCCTTGTCGTTTTGAAAAATTACCATTGTCACCTGCACAGGAATGCCATGCGGCCAACATAGAAGAAATGTGCTTCTCAAATCTGTCATTAACACTGTTTTCCACACGCTTTTTTCATTGCATTGCCATATAATCAATTGGTCATTGATGCGTCACGAATAACGACAATGCGTCGAAAATTAAAGAAATGTAAACATGAATTATGTTATTACTGTCTAAGCATCGCAAAGCTGTATGCGTAAAGGCGTCTGACGTCACAGTGGCTTGCCTGAAACAAAGGAATCAGAGAAACATGTGCTTACAGGGGCGTCGAAGCGCCTTCTCCCGCTGATGGAGCAAAGTTGCGACAGTGACAAAGACAAGCTCCGCGCTCATGGGCAATGTATATGGGGCAACTGTGCTGCGAATATCAAAGCAGTCGTCGTGCATGGATAAAATGCAATGTTTCAAACAGATCTGATGAATTCACCTACTTTGAAAAAGTGTGCGTTAGGAAGTTCTTTTGACACAAAGCGAAAATCTACAGTCAAGCGTCAATCAGCAGACAGCCGTGTGTTCTTTAGTCATGAGCCTGTTGTCAAAACGGCAGAAAAAAATGGTCACAAACGAAATATTGTTTCTACACTTAAAATGAACAACGAAAAAATGAGCTAGCCTGATATAAGTCATGTTCATGACGATGCAAATGTAACGAGATTTCGAACTGTTCTGTTGCACACGTTGGGACTCATTTTATTTTTCTACAAAAAACACTTGCCATGACGGGAATCGAACCCGGGCCGCCCTGCGTTACAAGGTAGATGCCTATCCGCTAGACCATTTGGGAAAACTTGATATGTACACCCTAAGATATCTAAGTGTCATTTCGATGAGGTCTGTAGCAGAGGCCATAGAGCACAGCAAACAAATAATCATGTGTTTAAATATCCTTGTCGTTTTGAAAAATTACCATTGTCACCTGCACAGGAATGCCATGCGGCCAACATTGAAGAAATGTGCTTCTCAAATCTGTCATTAACACTGTTTTCCACACGCTTTTTTCATTGCATTGCCATATAATCAATTGGTCATTGATGCGTCACGAATAACGACAATGCGTCGAAAATTAAAGAAATGTAAACATGAATTATGTTATTACTGTCTAAGCATCGCAAAGCTGTATGCGTAAAGGCGTCTGACGTCACAGTGGCTTGCCTGAAACAAAGGAATCAGAGAAACATGTGCTTACAGGGGCGTCGAAGCGCCTTCTCCCGCTGATGGAGCAAAGTTGCGACAGTGACAAAGACAAGCTCCGCGCTCATGGGCAATGTATATGGGGCAACTGTGCTGCGAATATCAAAGCAGTCGTCGTGCATGGATAAAATGCAATGTTTCAAACAGATCTGATGAATTCACCTACTTTGAAAAAGTGTGCGTTAGGAAGTTCTTTTGACACAAAGCGAAATTCTACAGTCAAGCGTCAATCAGCAGACAGCCGTGTGTTCTTTAGTCATGAGCCTGTTGTCAAAACGGCAGAAAAAAATGGTCACAAACGAAATATTGTTTCTACACTTAAAATGAACAAAGAAAAAATTAGCTAGCCTGATATAAGTCATGTTCATGACGATGCAAATATAACGAGATTTCGAACTGTTCTGTTGCACACGTTGGGACTCATTTTATTTTTCAACAAAAAACACTTGCCATGACGGGAATCGAATCCGGGCCGCCCTGCGTTACAAGGTAGATGCCTATCCGCTAGACCATTTGGGAAAACTTGATATGTACACCCTAAGATATCTAAGTGTCATTTCGATGAGGTCTGTAGCAGAGGCCATAGAGCACAGCAAACAAATAATCATGTGTTTAAATATCCTTGTCGTTTTGAAAAATTACCATTGTCACCTGCACAGGAATGCCATGCGGCCAACATTGAAGAAATGTGCTTCTCAAATCTGTCATTAACACTGTTTTCCACACGCTTTTTTCATTGCATTGCCATATAATCAATTGGTCATTGATGCGTCACGAATAACGACAATGCGTCGAAAATTAAAGAAATGTAAACATGAATTATGTTATTACTGTCTAAGCATCGCAAAGCTGTATGCGTAAAGGCGTCTGACGTCACAGTGGCTTGCCTGAAACAAAGGAATTAGAGAAACATGTGTTTACAGGGGCGTCGAACCGCCTTCTCCCGCTGATGGAGCAAAGTTGCTACAGTGACAAAGACAAGCTCCGCGCTCATGGGCAATTTATATGGGGCAACTGTGCTGCGAGTATCTAAGCAGTCGTCGTGCATGGATAAAATGCAATGTTTCAAACAGATCTGATGAATTCACCTACTTTGAAAAAGTGTGCGTTAGGAAGTTCTTTTGACACAAAGCGAAAATCTACAGTCAAGCGTCAATCAGCAGACAGCCGTGTGTTCTTTCGTCATGAGCCTGTTGTCAAAACGGCAGAAAAAAATGTTCACAAACGAAATATTGTTTCTACACTTAAAATGAACAAAGAAAAAATTAGCTAGCCTGATATAAGTCATGTTCATGACGATGCAAATGTAACGAGATTTCGAACTGTTCTGTTGCACACGTTGGGACTCATTTTATTTTTCTACAAAAAACATTTGCCATGACGGGAATCGAACCCGGGCCGCCCTGCGTTACAAGATAGATGCCTATCCGCTAGACCATTTGGGAAGACTTGATATGTACACCCTAAGATATCTAAGTGTCATTTCGATGAGGTCTGTAGCAGAGGCCATAGAGCACAGCAAACAAATAATCATGTGTTTAAATATCCTTGTCGTTTTGAAAAATTACCATTGTCACCTGCACAGGAATGCCATGCGGCCAACATTGAAGAAATGTGCTTCTCAAATCTGTCATTAACACTGTTTTCCACACGCTTTTTTCATTGCATTGCCATATAATCAATTGGTCATTGATGCGTCACGAATAACGACAATGCGTCGAAAATTAAAGAAATGTAAACATGAATTATGTTATTACTGTCTAAGCATCGCAAAGCTGTATGCGTAAAGGCGTCTGACGTCACAGTGGCTTGCCTGAAACAAAGGAATTAGAGAAACATGTGCTTACAGGGGCGTCGAACCGCCTTCTCCCGCTGATGGAGCAAAGTTGCTACAGTGACAAAGACAAGCTCCGCGCTCATGGGCAATTTATATGGGGCAACTGTGCTGCGAGTATCTAAGCAGTCGTCGTGCATGGATAAAATGCAATGTTTCAAACAGATCTGATGAATTCACCTACTTTGAAAAAGTGTGCGTTAGGAAGTTCTTTTGACACAAAGCGAAAATCTACAGTCAAGCGTCAATCAGCAGACAGCCGTGTGTTCTTTAGAAATGAGCCTGTTGTCAAAACGGCAGAAAAAAATGTTCACAAACAAAATATTGTTTCTACACTTAAAATGAACAAAGAAAAAATGAGCTAGCCTGATATAAGTCATGTTCATGACGATGCAAATGTAACGAGATTTCGAACTGTTCTGTTGCACACGTTGGGACTCATTTTATTTTTCTACAAAAAACATTTGCCATAACGGGAATCGAACCCGGGCCACCCTGCGTTACAAGGTAGATGCCTATCCGCTAGACCATTTGGGAAGACTTGATATGTACACCCTAAGATTTCTAAGTGTCATTTCGATGAGGTCTGTAGCAGAGGCCATAGAGCACAGCAAACAAATAATCATGTGTTTAAATATCCTTGTCGTTTTGAAAAATTACCATTGTCACCTGCACAGGAATGCCATGCGGCCAACATTGAAGAAATGTGCTTCTCAAATCTGTCATTAACACTGTTTTCCACACGCTTTTTCATTGCATTGCCATATAATCAATTGGTCATTGATGCGTCACGAATAACGACAATGCGTCGAAAATTAAAGAAATGTAAACATGAATTATGTTATTACTGTCTAAGCATCGCAAAGCTGTATGCGTAAAGGCGTCTGACGTCACAGTGGCTTGCCTGAAACAAAGGAATTAGAGAAACATGTGCTTACAGGGGCGTCGAACCGCCTTCTCCCGCTGATGGAGCAAAGTTGCTACAGTGACAAAGACAAGCTCCGCGCTCATGGGCAATGTATATGGGGCAACTGTGCTGCGAGAATCTAAGCAGTCGTTGTGCATGGATAAAATGCAATGTTTCAAACAGATCTGATGAATTCACCTACTTTGAAAAAGTGTGCGTTAGGAAGTTCTTTTGACACAAAGCGAAAATCTACAGTCAAGCGTCAATCAGCAGACAGCCGTGTGTTCTTTAGTCATGAGCCTGTTGTCAAAACGGCAGAAAAAAATGTTCACAAACGAAATATTGTTTCTACACTTAAAATGAACAAAGAAAAAATGAGCTAGCCTGATATAAGTCATGTTCATGACGATGCAAATGTAACGAGATTTCGAACTGTTCTGTTGCACACGTTGGGACTCATTTTATTTTTCTACAAAAAACATTTGCCATGACGGGAATCGAACCCGGGCCGCCCTGCGTTACAAGGTAGATGCCTATCCGCTAGACCATTTGGGAAAACTTGATATGTACACCCTAAGATATCTAAGTGTCATTTCGATGAGATCTGTAGCAGAGGCCATAGAGCACAGCAAACAAATAATCATGTGTTTAAATATCCTTGTCGTTTTGAAAAATTACCATTGTCACCTGCACAGGAATGCAATGCGGCCAACATTGAAGAAATGTGCTTCTCAAATCTGTCATTAACACTGTTTTCCACACGCTTTTTTCATTGCATTGCCATATAATCAATTGGTCATTGATGCGTCACGAATAACGACAATGCGTCGAAAATTAAAGAAATGTAAAAATGAATTATGTTATTACTGTCTAAGCATCGCAAAGCTGTATGCGTAAAGGCGTCTGACGTCACAGTGGCTTGCCTGAAACAAAGGAATTAGAGAAACATGTGCTTACAGGGGCGTGGAACCGCCTTCTCCCGCTGATGGAGCAAAGTTGCTACAGTGAGAAAGACAAGCTCCGCGCTCATGGGCAATTTATATGGGGCAACTGTGCTGCGAGTATCTAAGCAGTCGTCGTGCATGGATAAAATGCAATGTTTCAAACAGATCTGATGAATTCACCTACTTTGAAAAAGTGTGCGTTAGGAAGTTCTTTTGACACAAAGCGAAAATCTACAGTCAAGCGTCAATCAGCAGACAGCCGTGTGTTCTTTCGTCATGAGCCTGTTGTCAAAACGGCAGAAAAAAATGTTCACAAACGAAATATTGTTTCTACACTTAAAATGAACAAAGAAAAAATTAGCTAGCCTGATATAAGTCATGTTCATGACGATGCAAATGTAACGAGATTTCGAACTGTTCTGTTGCACACGTTGGGACTCATTTTATTTTTCTACAAAAAACATTTGCCATGACGGGAATCGAACCCGTGCCGCCCTGCGTTACAAGATAGATGCCTATCCGCTAGACCATTTGGGAAGACTTGATATGTACACCCTAAGATATCTAAGTGTCATTTCGATGAGGTCTGTAGCAGAGGCCATAGAGCACAGCAAACAAATAATCATGTGTTTAAATATCCTTGTCGTTTTGAAAAATTACCATTGTCACCTGCACAGGAATGCCATGCGGCCAACATTGAAGAAATGTGCTTCTCAAATCTGTCATTAACACTGTTTTCCACACGCTTTTTTCATTGCATTGCCATATAATCAATTGGTCATTGATGCGTCACGAATAACGACAATGCGTCGAAAATTAAAGAAATGTAAACATGAATTATGTTATTACTGTCTAAGCATCGCAAAGCTGTATGCGTAAAGGCGTCTGACGTCACAGTGGCTTGCCTGAAACAAAGGAATTAGAGAAACATGTGCTTACAGGGGCGTCGAACCGCCTTCTCCCGCTGATGGAGCAAAGTTGCTACAGTGACAAAGACAAGCTCCGCGCTCATGGGCAATTTATATGGGGCAACTGTGCTGCGAGTATCTAAGCAGTCGTCGTGCATGGATAAAATGCAATGTTTCAAACAGATCTGATGAATTCACCTACTTTGAAAAAGTGTGCGTTAGGAAGTTCTTTTGACACAAAGCGAAAATCTACAGTCAAGCGTCAATCAGCAGACAGCCGTGTGTTCTTTAGTCATGAGCCTGTTGTCAAAACGGCAGAAAAAAATGTTCACAAACGAAATATTGTTTCTACACTTAAAATGAACAAAGAAAAAATGAGCTAGCCTGATATAAGTCATGTTCATGACGATGCAAATGTAACGAGATTTCGAACTGTTCTGTTGCACACGTTGGGACTCATTTTATTTTTCTACAAAAAACATTTGCCATGACGGGAATCGAACCCGGGCCGCCCTGCGTTAGAAGGTAGATGCCTATCCGCTAGACCATTTGGGAAGACTTGATATGTACACCCTAAGATATCTAAGTGTCATTTCGATGAGGTCTGTAGCAGAGGCCATAGAACACAGCAAACAAATAATCATGTGTTTAAATATCCTTGTCGTTTTGAAAAATTACCATTGTCACCTGCACAGGAATGCCATGCGGCCAACATTGAAGAAATGTGCTTCTCAAATCTGTCATTAACACTGTTTTCCACACGCTTTTTTCATTGCATTGCCATATAATCAATTGGTCATTGATACGTCACGAATAACGACAATGCGTCGAAAATTAAAGAAATGTAAACATGAATTATGTTATTACTGTCTAAGCATCGCAAAGCTGTATGCGTAAAGGCGTCTGACGTCACAGTGGCTTGCCTGAAACAAAGGAATTAGAGAAACATGTGCTTACAGGGGCGTCGAACCGCCTTCTCCCGCTGATGGAGCAAAGTTGCTACAGTGACAAAGACAAGCTCCGCGCTCATGGGCAATGTATATGGGGCAACTGTGCTGCGAGTATCTAAGCAGTCGTCGTGCATGGATAAAATGCAATGTTTCAAACAGATCTGATGAATTCACCTACTTTGAAAAAGTGTGCGTTAGGAAGTTCTTTTGACACAAAGCGAAAATCTACAGTCAAGCGTCAATCAGCAGACAGCCGTGTGTTCTTTATTCATGAGCCTGTTGTCAAAACGGCAGAAAAAAATGGTCACAAACGAAATATTGTTTCTACACTTAAAATGAACAAAGAAAAAATGAGCTAGCCTGATATAAGTCATGTTCATGACGATGCAAATGTAACGAGATTTCGAACTGTTCTGTTGCACACGTTGGGACTCATTTTATTTTTCTACAAAAAACATTTGCCATGACGGGAATCGAACCCGGGCCGCCCTGCGTTAGAAGGTAGATGCCTATCCGCTAGACCATTTGGGAAGACTTGATATGTACACCCTAAGATATCTAAGTGTCATTTCGATGAGGTCTGTAGCAGAGGCCATAGAACACAGCAAACAAATAATCATGTGTTTAAATATCCTTGTCGTTTTGAAAAATTACCATTGTCACCTGCACAGGAATGCCATGCGGCCAACATTGAAGAAATGTGCTTCTCAAATCTGTCATTAACACTGTTTTCCACACGCTTTTTTCATTGCATTGCCATATAATCAATTGGTCATTGATGCGTCACGAATAACGACAATGCGTCGAAAATTAAAGAAATGTAAACATGAATTATGTTATTACTGTCTAAGCATCGCAAAGCTGTATGCGTAAAGGCGTCTGACGTCACAGTGGCTTGCCTGAAACAAAGGAATTAGAGAAACATGTGCTTACAGGGGCGTCGAACCGCCTTCTCCCGCTGATGGAGCAAAGTTGCTACAGTGACAAAGACAAGCTCCGCGCTCATGGGCAATGTATATGGGGCAACTGTGCTGCGAGTATCTAAGCAGTCGTCGTGCATGGATAAAATGCAATGTTTCAAACAGATCTGATGAATTCACCTACTTTGAAAAAGTGTGCGTTAGGAAGTTCTTTTGACACAAAGCGAAAATCTACAGTCAAGCGTCAATCAGCAGACAGCCGTGTGTTCTTTCGTCATGAGCCTGTTGTCAAAACGGCAGAAAAAAATGTTCACAAACGAAATATTGTTTCTACACTTAAAATGAACAAAGAAAAAATTAGCTAGCCTGATATAAGTCATGTTCATGACGATGCAAATGTAACGAGATTTCGAACTGTTCTGTTGCACACGTTGGGACTCATTTTATTTTTCTACAAAAAACATTTGCCATGACGGGAATCGAACCCGGGCCGCTCTGCGTTACAAGATAGATGCATATCCGCTAGACCATTTGGGAAGACTTGATATGTACACCCTAAGATATCTAAGTGTCATTTCGATGAGGTCTGTAGCAGAGGCCATAGAGCACAGCAAACAGATAATCATGTGTTTAAATATCCTTGTCGTTTTGAAAAATTACCATTGTCACCTGCACAGGAATGCCATGCGGCCAACATTGAAGAAATGTGCTTCTCAAATCTGTCATTAACACTGTTTTCCACACGCTTTTTTCATTGCATTGCCATATAATCAATTGGTCATTGATGCGTCACGAATAACGACAATGCGTCGAAAATTAAAGAAATGTAAACATGAATTATGTTATTACTGTCTAAGCATCGCAAAGCTGTATGCGTAAAGGCGTCTGACGTCACAGTGGCTTGCCTGAAACAAAGGAATTAGAGAAACATGTGCTTACAGGGGCGTCGAACCGCCTTCTCCCGCTGATGGAGCAAAGTTGCTACAGTGACAAAGACAAGCTCCGCGCTCATGGGCAATTTATATGGGGCAACTGTGCTGCGAGTATCTAAGCAGTCGTCGTGCATGGATAAAATGCAATGTTTCAAACAGATCTGATGAATTCACCTACTTTGAAAAAGTGTGCGTTAGGAAGTTCTTTTGACACAAAGCGAAAATCTACAGTCAAGCGTCAATCAGCAGACAGCCGTGTGTTCTTTAGTCATGAGCCGGTTGTCAAAACGGCAGAAAAAAATGTTCACAAACGAAATATTGTTTCTACACTTAAAATGAACAAAGAAAAAATGAGCTAGCCTGATATAAGTCATGTTCATGACGATGCAAATGTAACGAGATTTCGAACTGTTCTGTTGCACACGTTGGGACTCATTTTATTTTTCTACAAAAAACATTTGCCATGACGGGAATCGAACCCGGGCCGCCCTGCGTTACAAGGTAGATGCCTATCCGCTAGACCATTTGGGAAGACTTGATATGTACACCCTAAGATATCTAAGTGTCATTTCGATGAGGTCTGTAGCAGAGGCCATAGAACACAGCAAACAAATAATCATGTGTTTAAATATCCTTGTCGTTTTGAAAAATTACCGTTGTCACCTGCACAGGAATGCCATGCGGCCAACATTGAAGAAATGTGCTTCTCAAATCTGTCATTAACACTGTTTTCCACACGCTTTTTTCATTGCATTGCCATATAATCAATTGGTCATTGATGCGTCACGAATAACGACAATGCGTCGAAAATTAAAGAAATGTAAACATGAATTATGTTATTACTGTCTAAGCATCGCAAAGCTGTATGCGTAAAGGCGTCTGACGTCACAGTGGCTTGCCTGAAACAAAGGAATTAGAGAAACATGTGCTTACAGGGGCGTCGAACCGCCTTCTCCCGCTGATGGAGCAAAGTTGCTACAGTGACAAAGACAAGCTCCGCGCTCATGGGCAATGTATATGGGTCAACTGTGCTGCGAGTATCTAAGCAGTCGTCGTGCATGGATAAAATGCAATGTTTCAAACAGATCTGATGAATTCACCTACTTTGAAAAAGTGTGCGTTAGGAAGTTCTTTTGACACAAAGCGAAAATCTACTGTCAAGCGTCAATCAGCAGACAGCCGTGTGTTCTTTAGTCATGAGCCTGTTGTCAAAACGTCAGAAAAAAATGGTCACAAACGAAATATTGTTTCTACACTTAAAATGAACAAAGAAAAAATGAGCTAGCCTGATATAAGTCATGTTCATGACGATGCAAATGTAACGAGATTTCGAACTGTTCTGTTGCACACGTTGGGACTCATTTTATTTTTCTACAAAAAACACTTGCCATGACGGGAATCGAACCCGAGCCGCCCTGCGTTACAAGGTAGATGCCTATCCGCTAGACCATTTGGGAAAACTTGATATGTACACCCTAAGATATCTAAGTGTCATTTCGATGAGGTCTGTAGCAGAGGCCATAGAGCACAGCAAACAAATAATCATGTGTTTAAATATCCTTGTCGTTTTGAAAAATTACCATTGTCACCTGCACAGGAATGCCATGCGGCCAACATTGAAGAAATGTGCTTCTCAAAACTGTCATTAACACTGTTTTCCACAGGCTTTTTTCATTGCATTGCCATATAATCAATTGGTCATTGATGCGTCACGAATAACGACAATGCGTCGAAAATTAAAGAAATGTAAACATGAATTATGTTATTACTGTCTAAGCATCGCAAAGCTGTATGCGTAAAGGCGTCTGACGTCACAGTGGCTTGCCTGAAACAAAGGAATCAGAGAAACATGTGCTTACAGGGGCGTCGAAGCGCCTTCTCCCGCTGATGGAGCAAAGTTGCGACAGTGACAAAGACAAGCTCCGCGCTCATGGGCAATGTATATGGGGCAACTGTGCTGCGAATATCTAAGCAGTCGTCGTGCATGGATAAAATGCAATGTTTCAAACAGATCTGATGAATTCACCTACTTTGAAAAAGTGTGCGTTAGGAAGTTCTTTTGACACAAAGCGAAATTCTACAGTCAAGCGTCAATCAGCAGACAGCCGTGTGTTCTTTAGTCATGAGCCTGTTGTCAAAACGGCAGAAAAAAATGGTCACAAACGAAATATTGTTTCTACACTTAAAATGAACAAAGAAAAAATTAGCTAGCCTGATATAAGTCATGTTCATGACGATGCAAATGTAACGAGATTTCGAACTGTTCTGTTGCACACGTTGGGACTCATTTTATTTTTCTACAAAAAACACTTGCCATGACGGGAATCGAACCCGGGCCACCCTGCGTTACAAGGTAGATGCCTATCCGCTAGACCATTTGCGAAAACTTGATATGTACACCCTAAGATATCTAAGTGTCATTTCGATGAGGTCTGTAGCAGAGGCCATAGAGCACAGCAAACAAATAATCATGTGTTTAAATATCCTTGTCGTTTTGAAAAATTACCATTGTCACCTGCACAGGAATGCCATGCGGCCAACATTGAAGAAATGTGCTTCTCAAATCTGTCATTAACACTGTTTTCCACACGCTTTTTTCATTGCATTGCCATATAATCAATTGGTCATTGATGCGTCACGAATAACGACAATGCGTCGAAAATTAAAGAAATGTAAACATGAATTATGTTATTATTGTCTAAGCATCGCAAAGCTGTATGCGTAAAGGCGTCTGACGTCACAGTGGCTTGCCTGAAACAAAGGAATCAGAGAAACATGTGCTTACAGGGGCGTCGAACCGGATTCTCCCGCTGATGGAGCAAAGTTGCTACAGTGACAAAGACAAGCTCCGCGCTCATGGGCAATGTATATGGGGCAAATGTGCTGCGAGTATCTAAGCAGTCGTCGTGCATGGATAAAATGCAATGTTTCAAACAGATCTGATGAATTCACCTACTTTGAAAAAGTGTGCGTTAGGAAGTTCTTTTGACACAAAGCGAAAATCTACAGTCAAGCGTCAATCAGCAGACAGCCGTGTGTTCTTTAGTCATGAGCCTGTTGTCAAAACGGCAGAAAAAAATGGTCACAAACGAAATATTGTTTCTACACTTAAAATGAACAACGAAAAAATGAGCTAGCCTGATATAAGTCATGTTCATGACGATGCAAATGTAACGAGATTTCGAACTGTTCTGTTGCACACGTTGGGACTCATTTTATTTTTCTACAAAAAACACTTGCCATGACGGGAATCGAACCCGGGCCGCCCTGCGTTACAAGGTAGATGCCTATCCGCTAGACCATTTGGGAAAACTTGATATGTACACCCTAAGATATCTAAGTGTCATTTCGATGAGGTCTGTAGCAGAGGCCATAGAGCACAGCAAACAAATAATCATGTGTTTAAATATCCTTGTCGTTTTGAAAAATTACCATTGTCACCTGCACAGGAATGCCATGCGGCCAACATAGAAGAAATGTGCTTCTCAAATCTGTCATTAACACTGTTTTCCACACGCTTTTTTCATTGCATTGCCATATAATCAATTGGTCATTGATGCGTCACGAATAACGACAATGCGTCGAAAATTAAAGAAATGTAAACATGAATTATGTTATTACTGTCTAAGCATCGCAAAGCTGTATGCGTAAAGGCGTCTGACGTCACAGTGGCTTGCCTGAAACAAAGGAATCAGAGAAACATGTGCTTACAGGGGCGTCGAAGCGCCTTCTCCCGCTGATGGAGCAAAGTTGCGACAGTGACAAAGACAAGCTCCGCGCTCATGGGCAATGTATATGGGGCAACTGTGCTGCGAATATCAAAGCAGTCGTCGTGCATGGATAAAATGCAATGTTTCAAACAGATCTGATGAATTCACCTACTTTGAAAAAGTGTGCGTTAGGAAGTTCTTTTGACACAAAGCGAAAATCTACAGTCAAGCGTCAATCAGCAGACAGCCGTGTGTTCTTTAGTCATGAGCCTGTTGTCAAAACGGCAGAAAAAAATGGTCACAAACGAAATATTGTTTCTACACTTAAAATGAACAACGAAAAAATGAGCTAGCCTGATATAAGTCATGTTCATGACGATGCAAATGTAACGAGATTTCGAACTGTTCTGTTGCACACGTTGGGACTCATTTTATTTTTCTACAAAAAACACTTGCCATGACGGGAATCGAACCCGGGCCGCCCTGCGTTACAAGGTAGATGCCTATCCGCTAGACCATTTGGGAAAACTTGATACGTACACCCTAAGATATCTAAGTGTCATTTCGATGAGGTCTGTAGCAGAGGCCATAGAGCACAGCAAACAAATAATCATGTGTTTAAATATCCTTGTCGTTTTGAAAAATTACCATTGTCACCTGCACAGGAATGCCATGCGGCCAACATTGAAGAAATGTGCTTCTCAAATCTGTCATTAACACTGTTTTCCACACGCTTTTTTCATTGCATTGCCATATAATCAATTGGTCATTGATGCGTCACGAATAACGACAATGCGTCGAAAATTAAAGAAATGTAAACATGAATTATGTTATTACTGTCTAAGCATCGCAAAGCTGTATGCGTAAAGGCGTCTGACGTCACAGTGGCTTGCCTGAAACAAAGGAATTAGAGAAACATGTGTTTACAGGGGCGTCGAACCGCCTTCTCCCGCTGATGGAGCAAAGTTGCTACAGTGACAAAGACAAGCTCCGCGCTCATGGGCAATTTATATGGGGCAACTGTGCTGCGAGTATCTAAGCAGTCGTCGTGCATGGATAAAATGCAATGTTTCAAACAGATCTGATGAATTCACCTACTTTGAAAAAGTGTGCGTTAGGAAGTTCTTTTGACACAAAGCGAAAATCTACAGTCAAGCGTCAATCAGCAGACAGCCGTGTGTTCTTTCGTCATGAGCCTGTTGTCAAAACGGCAGAAAAAAATGTTCACAAACGAAATATTGTTTCTACACTTAAAATGAACAAAGAAAAAATTAGCTAGCCTGATATAAGTCATGTTCATGACGATGCAAATGTAACGAGATTTCGAACTGTTCTGTTGCACACGTTGGGACTCATTTTATTTTTCTACAAAAAACATTTGCCATGACGGGAATCGAACCCGGGCCGCCCTGCGTTACAAGATAGATGCCTATCCGCTAGACCATTTGGGAAGACTTGATATGTACACCCTAAGATATCTAAGTGTCATTTCGATGAGGTCTGTAGCAGAGGCCATAGAGCACAGCAAACAAATAATCATGTGTTTAAATATCCTTGTCGTTTTGAAAAATTACCATTGTCACCTGCACAGGAATGCCATGCGGCCAACATTGAAGAAATGTGCTTCTCAAATCTGTCATTAACACTGTTTTCCACACGCTTTTTTCATTGCATTGCCATATAATCAATTGGTCATTGATGCGTCACGAATAACGACAATGCGTCGAAAATTAAAGAAATGTAAACATGAATTATGTTATTACTGTCTAAGCATCGCAAAGCTGTATGCGTAAAGGCGTCTGACGTCACAGTGGCTTGCCTGAAACAAAGGAATTAGAGAAACATGTGCTTACAGGGGCGTCGAACCGCCTTCTCCCGCTGATGGAGCAAAGTTGCTACAGTGACAAAGACAAGCTCCGCGCTCATGGGCAATTTATATGGGGCAACTGTGCTGCGAGTATCTAAGCAGTCGTCGTGCATGGATAAAATGCAATGTTTCAAACAGATCTGATGAATTCACCTACTTTGAAAAAGTGTGCGTTAGGAAGTTCTTTTGACACAAAGCGAAAATCTACAGTCAAGCGTCAATCAGCAGACAGCCGTGTGTTCTTTAGAAATGAGCCTGTTGTCAAAACGGCAGAAAAAAATGTTCACAAACAAAATATTGTTTCTACACTTAAAATGAACAAAGAAAAAATGAGCTAGCCTGATATAAGTCATGTTCATGACGATGCAAATGTAACGAGATTTCGAACTGTTCTGTTGCACACGTTGGGACTCATTTTATTTTTCTACAAAAAACATTTGCCATAACGGGAATCGAACCCGGGCCGCCCTGCGTTACAAGGTAGATGCCTATCCGCTAGACCATTTGGGAAGACTTGATATGTACACCCTAAGATTTCTAAGTGTCATTTCGATGAGGTCTGTAGCAGAGGCCATAGAGCACAGCAAACAAATAATCATGTGTTTAAATATCCTTGTCGTTTTGAAAAATTACTATTGTCACCTGCACAGGAATGCCATGCGGCCAACATTGAAGAAATGTGCTTCTCAAATCTGTCATTAACACTGTTTTCCACACGCTTTTTCATTGCATTGCCATATAATCAATTGGTCATTGATGCGTCACGAATAACGACAATGCGTCGAAAATTAAAGAAATGTAAACATGAATTATGTTATTACTGTCTAAGCATCGCAAAGCTGTATGCGTAAAGGCGTCTGACGTCACAGTGGCTTGCCTGAAACAAAGGAATTAGAGAAACATGTGCTTACAGGGGCGTCGAACCGCCTTCTCCCGCTGATGGAGCAAAGTTGCTACAGTGACAAAGACAAGCTCCGCGCTCATGGGCAATGTATATGGGGCAACTGTGCTGCGAGAATCTAAGCAGTCGTTGTGCATGGATAAAATGCAATGTTTCAAACAGATCTGATGAATTCACCTACTTTGAAAAAGTGTGCGTTAGGAAGTTCTTTTGACACAAAGCGAAAATCTACAGTCAAGCGTCAATCAGCAGACAGCCGTGTGTTCTTTCGTCATGAGCCTGTTGTCAAAACGGCAGAAAAAAATGTTCACAAACGAAATATTGTTTCTACACTTAAAATGAACAAAGAAAAAATGAGCTAGCCTGA
Organism: Argentina silus; assembly: GCF_951799395.1. NCBI lineage: Eukaryota > Metazoa > Chordata > Actinopteri > Argentiniformes > Argentinidae > Argentina > Argentina silus. The sequence continues at coordinate 15,293,404 of NC_139675.1, read as the reverse complement.
TATAAGTCATGTTCATGACGATGCAAATGTAACGAGATTTCGAACTGTTCTGTTGCACACGTTGGGACTCATTTTATTTTTCTACAAAAAACATTTGCCATGACGGGAATCGAACCCGGGCCGCCCTGCGTTACAAGATAGATGCCTATCCACTAGACCATTTGGGAAGACTTGATATGTACACCCTAAGATATCTAAGTGTCATTTCGATGAGGTCTGTAGCAGAGGCCATAGAACACAGCAAACAAATAATCATGTGTTTAAATATCCTTGTCGTTTTGAAAAATTACCATTGTCACCTGCACAGGAATGCCATGCGGCCAACATTGAAGAAATGTGCTTCTCAAATCTGTCATTAACACTGTTTTCCACACGCTTTTTTCATTGCATTGCCATATAATCAATTGGTCATTGATGCGTCACGAATAACGACAATGCGTCGAAAATTAAAGAAATGTAAACATGAATTATGTTATTACTGTCTAAGCATCGCAAAGCTGTATGCGTAAAGGCGTCTGACGTCACAGTGGCTTGCCTGAAACAAAGGAATTAGAGAAACATGTGCTTACAGGGGCGTCGAACCGCCTTCTCCCGCTGATGGAGCAAAGTTGCTACAGTGACAAAGACAAGCTCCGCGCTCATGGGCAATGTATATGGGGCAACTGTGCTGCGAGAATCTAAGCAGTCGTTGTGCATGGATAAAATGCAATGTTTCAAACAGATCTGATGAATTCACCTACTTTGAAAAAGTGTGCGTTAGGAAGTTCTTTTGACACAAAGCGAAAATCTACAGTCAAGCGTCAATCAGCAGACAGCCGTGTGTTCTTTAGTCATGAGCCTGTTGTCAAAACGGCAGAAAAAAATGTTCACAAACGAAATATTGTTTCTACACTTAAAATGAACAAAGAAAAAATGAGCTAGCCTGATATAAGTCATGTTCATGACGATGCAAATGTAACGAGATTTCGAACTGTTCTGTTGCACACGTTGGGACTCATTTTATTTTTCTACAAAAAACATTTGCCATGACGGGAATCGAACCCGGGCCGCCCTGCGTTACAAGGTAGATGCCTATCCGCTAGACCATTTGGGAAAACTTGATATGTACACCCTAAGATATCTAAGTGTCATTTCGATGAGATCTGTAGCAGAGGCCATAGAGCACAGCAAACAAATAATCATGTGTTTAAATATCCTTGTCGTTTTGAAAAATTACCATTGTCACTTGCACAGGAATGCAATGCGGCCAACATTGAAGAAATGTGCTTCTCAAATCTGTCATTAACACTGTTTTCCACACGCTTTTTTCATTGCATTGCCATATAATCAATTGGTCATTGATGCGTCACGAATAACGACAATGCGTCGAAAATTAAAGAAATGTAAAAATGAATTATGTTATTACTGTCTAAGCATCGCAAAGCTGTATGCGTAAAGGCGTCTGACGTCACAGTGGCTTGCCCGAAACAAAGGAATTAGAGAAACATGTGCTTACAGGGGCGTGGAACCGCCTTCTCCCGCTGATGGAGCAAAGTTGCTACAGTGAGAAAGACAAGCTCCGCGCTCATGGGCAATTTATATGGGGCAACTGTGCTGCGAGTATCTAAGCAGTCGTCGTGCATGGATAAAATGCAATGTTTCAAACAGATCTGATGAATTCACCTACTTTGAAAAAGTGTGCGTTAGGAAGTTCTTTTGACACAAAGCGAAAATCTACAGTCAAGCGTCAATCAGCAGACAGCCGTGTGTTCTTTCGTCATGAGCCTGTTGTCAAAACGGCAGAAAAAAATTTTCACAAACGAAATATTGTTTCTACACTTAAAATGAACAAAGAAAAAATGAGCTAGCCTGATATAAGTCATGTTCATGACGATGCAAATGTAACGAGATTTCGAACTGTTCTGTTGCACACGTTGGGACTCATTTTATTTTTCTACAAAAAACATTTGCCATGACGGGAATCGAACCCGGGCCGCCCTGCGTTAGAAGGTAGATGCCTATCCGCTAGACCATTTGGGAAGACTTGATATGTACACCCTAAGATATCTAAGTGTCATTTCGATGAGGTCTGTAGCAGAGGCCATAGAACACAGCAAACAAATAATCATGTGTTTAAATATCCTTGTCGTTTTGAAAAATTACCATTGTCACCTGCACAGGAATGCCATGCGGCCAACATTGAAGAAATGTGCTTCTCAAATCTGTCATTAACACTGTTTTCCACACGCTTTTTTCATTGCATTGCCATATAATCAATTGGTCATTGATGCGTCACGAATAACGACAATGCGTCGAAAATTAAAGAAATGTAAACATGAATTATGTTATTACTGTCTAAGCATCGCAAAGCTGTATGCGTAAAGGCGTCTGACGTCACAGTGGCTTGCCTGAAACAAAGGAATTAGAGAAACATGTGCTTACAGGGGCGTCGAACCGCCTTCTCCCGCTGATGGAGCAAAGTTGCTACAGTGACAAAGACAAGCTCCGCGCTCATGGGCAATGTATATGGGGCAACTGTGCTGCGAGTATCTAAGCAGTCGTCGTGCATGGATAAAATGCAATGTTTCAAACAGATCTGATGAATTCACCTACTTTGAAAAAGTGTGCGTTAGGAAGTTCTTTTGACACAAAGCGAAAATCTACAGTCAAGCGTCAATCAGCAGACAGCCGTGTGTTCTTTATTCATGAGCCTGTTGTCAAAACGGCAGAAAAAAATGGTCACAAACGAAATATTGTTTCTACACTTAAAATGAACAAAGAAAAAATGAGCTAGCCTGATATAAGTCATGTTCATGACGATGCAAATGTAACGAGATTTCGAACTGTTCTGTTGCACACGTTGGGACTCATTTTATTTTTCTACAAAAAACATTTGCCATGACGGGAATCGAACCCGGGCCGCCCTGCGTTAGAAGGTAGATGCCTATCCGCTAGACCATTTGGGAAGACTTGATATGTACACCCTAAGATATCTAAGTGTCATTTCGATGAGGTCTGTAGCAGAGGCCATAGAACACAGCAAACAAATAATCATGTGTTTAAATATCCTTGTCGTTTTGAAAAATTACCATTGTCACCTGCACAGGAATGCCATGCGGCCAACATTGAAGAAATGTGCTTCTCAAATCTGTCATTAACACTGTTTTCCACACGCTTTTTTCACTGCATTGCCATATAATCAATTGGTCATTGATGCGTCACGAATAACGACAATGCGTCGAAAATTAAAGAAATGTAAACATGAATTATGTTATTACTGTCTAAGCATCGCAAAGCTGTATGCGTAAAGGCGTCTGACGTCACAGTGGCTTGCCTGAAACAAAGGAATTAGAGAAACATGTGCTTACAGGGGCGTCGAACCGCCTTCTCCCGCTGATGGAACAAAGTTGCTACAGTGACAAAGACAAGCTCCGCGCTCATGGGCAATGTATATGGGGCAACTGTGCTGCGAGTATCTAAGCAGTCGTCGTGCATGGATAAAATGCAATGTTTCAAACAGATCTGATGAATTCACCTACTTTGAAAAAGTGTGCGTTAGGAAGTTCTTTTGACACAAAGCGAAAATCTACAGTCAAGCGTCAATCAGCAGACAGCCGTGTGTTCTTTCGTCATGAGCCTGTTGTCAAAACGGCAGAAAAAAATGTTCACAAACGAAATATTGTTTCTACACTTAAAATGAACAAAGAAAAAATTAGCTAGCCTGATATAAGTCATGTTCATGACGATGCAAATGTAACGAGATTTCGAACTGTTCTGTTGCACACGTTGGGACTCATTTTATTTTTCTACAAAAAACATTTGCCATGACGGGAATCGAACCCGGGCCGCTCTGCGTTACAAGATAGATGCATATCCGCTAGACCATTTGGGAAGACTTGATATGTACACCCTAAGATATCTAAGTGTCATTTCGATGAGGTCTGTAGCAGAGGCCATAGAGCACAGCAAACAGATAATCATGTGTTTAAATATCCTTGTCGTTTTGAAAAATTACCATTGTCACCTGCACAGGAATGCCATGCGGCCAACATTGAAGAAATGTGCTTCTCAAATCTGTCATTAACACTGTTTTCCACACGCTTTTTTCATTGCATTGCCATATAATCAATTGGTCATTGATGCGTCACGAATAACGACAATGCGTCGAAAATTAAAGAAATGTAAACATGAATTATGTTATTACTGTCTAAGCATCGCAAAGCTGTATGCGTAAAGGCGTCTGACGTCACAGTGGCTTGCCTGAAACAAAGGAATTAGAGAAACATGTGCTTACAGGGGCGTCGAACCGCCTTCTCCCGCTGATGGAGCAAAGTTGCTACAGTGACAAAGACAAGCTCCGCGCTCATGGGCAATTTATATGGGGCAACTGTGCTGCGAGTATCTAAGCAGTCGTCGTGCATGGATAAAATGCAATGTTTCAAACAGATCTGATGAATTCACCTACTTTGAAAAAGTGTGCGTTAGGAAGTTCTTTTGACACAAAGCGAAAATCTACAGTCAAGCGTCAATCAGCAGACAGCCGTGTGTTCTTTAGTCATGAGCCGGTTGTCAAAACGGCAGAAAAAAATGTTCACAAACGAAATATTGTTTCTACACTTAAAATGAACAAAGAAAAAATGAGCTAGCCTGATATAAGTCATGTTCATGACGATGCAAATGTAACGAGATTTCGAACTGTTCTGTTGCACACGTTGGGACTCATTTTATTTTTCTACAAAAAACATTTGCCATGACGGGAATCGAACCCGGGCCGCCCTGCGTTACAAGGTAGATGCCTATCCGCTAGACCATTTGGGAAGACTTGATATGTACACCCTAAGATATCTAAGTGTCATTTCGATGAGGTCTGTAGCAGAGGCCATAGAACACAGCAAACAAATAATCATGTGTTTAAATATCCTTGTCGTTTTGAAAAATTACCGTTGTCACCTGCACAGGAATGCCATGCGGCCAACATTGAAGAAATGTGCTTCTCAAATCTGGCATTAACACTGTTTTCCACACGCTTTTTTCATTGCATTGCCATATAATCAATTGGTCATTGATGCGTCACGAATAACGACAATGCGTCGAAAATTAAAGAAATGTAAACATGAATTATGTTATTACTGTCTAAGCATCGCAAAGCTGTATGCGTAAAGGCGTCTGACGTCACAGTGGCTTGCCTGAAACAAAGGAATTAGAGAAACATGTGCTTACAGGGGCGTCGAACCGCCTTCTCCCGCTGATGGAGCAAAGTTGCTACAGTGACAAAGACAAGCTCCGCGCTCATGGGCAATGTATATGGGTCAACTGTGCTGCGAGTATCTAAGCAGTCGTCGTGCATGGATAAAATGCAATGTTTCAAACAGATCTGATGAATTCACCTACTTTGAAAAAGTGTGCGTTAGGAAGTTCTTTTGACACAAAGCGAAAATCTACAGTCAAGCGTCAATCAGCAGACAGCCGTGTGTTCTTTAGTCATGAGCCTGTTGTCAAATCGGCAGAAAAGAATGGTCACAAACGAAATATTGTTTCTACACTTAAAATGAACAAAGAAAAAATGAGCTAGCCTGATATAAGTCATGTTCATGACGATGCAAATGTAACGAGATTTCGAACTGTTCTGTTGCACACGTTGGGACTCATTTTATTTTTCTACAAAAAACATTTGCCATGACGGGAATCGAACCCGGGCCGCCCTGCGTTACAAGGTAGATGCCTATCCGCTAGACCATTTGGGAAAACTTGATATGTACACCCTAAGATATCTAAGTGTCATTTCGATGAGGTCTGTAGCAGAGGCCATAGAGCACAGCAAACAAATAATCATGTGTTTAAATATCCTTGTCGTTTTGAAAAATTACCATTGTCACCTGCACAGGAATGCCATGCGGCCAACATTGAAGAAATGTGCTTCTCAAATCTGTCATTAACACTGTTTTCCACACGCTTTTTTCATTGCATTGCCATATAATCAATTGGTCATTGATGCGTCACGAATAACGACAATGCGTCGAAAATTAAAGAAATGTAAACATGAGTTATGTTATTACTGTCTAAGCATCGCAAAGCTGTATGCGTAAAGGCGTCTGACGTCACAGTGGCTTGCCTGAAACAAAGGAATTAGAGAAACATGTGCTTACAGGGGCGTCGAACCGCCTTCTCCCGCTGACGGAGCAAAGTTGCTACAGTGACAAAGACAAGCTCCGCGCTCATGGGCAATTTATATGAGGCAACTGTGCTGCGAGTATCTAAGTAGTCGTCGTGCATGGATAAAATGCAATGTTTCAAACAGATCTGATGAATTCACCTACTTTGAAAAAGTGTGCGTTAGGAAGTTCTTTTGACACAAAGCGAAAATCTACAGTCAAGCGTCAATCAGCAGACAGCCGTGTGTTCTTTAGTCATGAGCCGGTTGTCAAAACGGCAGAAAAAAATGTTCACAAACGAAATATTGTTTCTACACTTAAAATGAACAAAGAAAAAATGAGCTAGCCTGATATAAGTCATGTTCATGACGATGCAAATGTAACGAGATTTCGAACTGTTCTGTTGCACACGTTGGGACTCATTTTATTTTTCTACAAAAAACATTTGCCATGACGGGAATCGAACCCGGGCCGCCCTGCGTTACAAGGTAGATGCCTATCCGCTAGACCATTTGGGAAGACTTGATATGTACACCCTAAGATATCTAAGTGTCATTTCGATGAGGTCTGTAGCAGAGGCCATAGAACACAGCAAACAAATAATCATGTGTTTAAATATCCTTGTCGTTTTGAAAAATTACCATTGTCACCTGCACAGGAATGCCATGCGGCCAACATTGAAGAAATGTGCTTCTCAAATCTGTCATTAACACTGTTTTCCACACGCTTTTTTCATTGCATTGCCATATAATCAATTGGTCATTGATGCGTCACGAATAACGACAATGCGTCGAAAATTAAAGAAATGTAAACATGAATTATGTTATTACTGTCTAAGCATCGCAAAGCTGTATGCGTAAAGGCGTCTGACGTCACAGTGGCTTGCCTGAAACAAAGGAATTAGAGAAACATGTGCTTACAGGGGCGTCGAACCGCCTTCTCCCGCTGATGGAGCAAAGTTGCTACAGTGACAAAGACAAGCTCCGCGCTCATGGGCAATTTATATGGGGCAACTGTGCTGCGAGTATCTAAGCAGTCGTCGTGCATGGATAAAATGCAATGTTTCAAACAGATCTGATGAATTCACCTACTTTGAAAAAGTGTGCGTTAGGAAGTTCTTTTGACACAAAGCGAAAATCTACAGTCAAGCGTCAATCAGCAGACAGCCGTGTGTTCTTTAGTCATGAGCCTGTTGTCAAAACGGCAGAAAAAAATGGTCACAAACGAAATATTGTTTCTACACTTAAAATGAACAAAGAAAAAATGAGCTAGCCTGATATAAGTCATGTTCATGACGATGCAAATGTAACGAGATTTCGAACTGTTCTGTTGCACACGTTGGGACTCATTTTATTTTTCTACAAAAAACATTTGCCATGACGGGAATCGAACCCGGGCCGCCCTGCGTTACAAGGTAGATGCCTATCCGCTAGACCATTTGGGAAAACTTGATATGTACACCCTAAGATATATAAGTGTCATTTCGATGAGATCTGTAGCAGAGGCCATAGAGCACAGCAAACAAATAATCATGTGTTTAAATATCCTTGTCGTTTTGAAAAATTACCATTGTCACCTGCACAGGAATGCAATGCGGCCAACATTGAAGAAATGTTCTTCTCAAATCTGTCATTAACACTGTTTTCCACACGCTTTTTTCATTGCATTGCCATATAATCAATTGGTCATTGATGCGTCACGAATAACGACAATGCGTCGAAAATTAAAGAAATGTAAACATGAATTATGTTATTACTGTCTAAGCATCGCAAAGCTGTATGCGTAAAGGCGTCTGACGTCACAGTGGCTTGCCTGAAACAAAGGAATTAGAGAAACATGTGCTTACAGGGGCGTCGAACCGCCTTCTCCCGCTGATGGAGCAAAGTTGCTACAGTGACAAAGACAAGCTCCGCGCTCATGGGCAATTTATATGGGGCAACTGTGCTGCGAGTATCTAAGCAGTCGTCGTGCATGGATAAAATGCAATGTTTCAAACAGATCTGATGAATTCACCTACTTTGAAAAAGTGTGCGTTAGGAAGTTCTTTTGACACAAAGCGAAAATCTACAGTCAAGCGTCAATCAGCAGACAGCCGTGTGTTCTTTAGTCATGAGCCTGTTGTCAAAACGGCAGAAAAAAATGTTCACAAACGAAATATTGTTTCTACACTTAAAATGAACAAAGAAAAAATTAGCTAGCCTGATATAAGTCATGTTCATGACGATGCAAATGTAACGAGATTTCGAACTGTTCTGTTGCACACGTTGGGACTCATTTTATTTTTCTACAAAAAACATTTGCCATGACGGGAATCGAACCCGGGCCGCCCTGCGTTACAAGGTAGATGCCTATCCGCTAGACCATTTGGGAAGACTTGATATGTACACCCTAAGATATCTAAGTGTCATTTCGATGAGGTCTGTAGCAGAGGCCATAGAACACAGCAAACAAATAATCATGTGTTGAAATATCCTTGTCGTTTTGAAAAATTACCATTGTCACCTGCACAGGAATGCCATGCGGCCAACATTGAAGAAATGTGCTTCTCAAATCTGTCATTAACACTGTTTTCCACACGCTTTTTTCATTGCATTGCCATATAATCAATTGGTCATTGATGCGTCACGAATAACGACAATGCGTCGAAAATTAAAGAAATGTAAACATGAATTATGTTATTACTGTCTAAGCATCGCAAAGCTGTATGCGTAAAGGCGTCTGACGTCACAGTGGCTTGCCTGAAACAAAGGAATCAGAGAAACATGTGCTTACAGGGGCGTCGAAGCGCCTTCTCCCGCTGTTGGAGCAAAGTTGCTACAGTGACAAAGACAAGCTCCGCGCTCATGGGCAATGTATATGGGTCAACTGTGCTGCGAGTATCTAAGCAGTCGTCGTGCATGGATAAAATGCAATGTTTCAAACAGATCTGATGAATTCACCTACTTTGAAAAAGTGTGCGTTAGGAAGTTCTTTTGACACAAAGCGAAAATCTACAGTCAAGCGTCAATCAGCAGACAGCCGTGTGTTCTTTAGTCATGAGCCTGTTGTCAAAACGGCAGAAAAAAATGTTCACAAACGAAATATTGTTTCTACACTTAAAATGAACAAAGAAAAAATGAGCTAGCCTGATATAAGTCATGTTCATGACGATGCAAATGTAACGAGATTTCGAACTGTTCTGTTGCACACGTTGGGACTCATTTTATTTTTCTACAAAAATCATTTGCCATGACGGGAATCGAACCCGGGCCGCCCTGCATGACAAGGCAGATTCCTATCCGCTAGACCATTTGGGAAGACTTGATTTGTACACCCTAAGATATCTAAGTGTCATTTCGATGAGGTCTGTAGCAGAGGCCATAGAGCACAGCAAACAAATAATCATGTGTTTAAATATCCTTGTCGTTTTGAAAAATTACCATTGTCACTTGCACAGGAATGCCATGCGGCCAACATTGAAGAAATGTGCTTCTCAAATCTGTCATTAACACTGTTTTCCACACGCTTTTTTCATTGCATTGCCATATAATCAATTGGTCATTGATGCGTCACGAATAACGACAATGCGTCGAAAATTAAAGAAATGTAAACATGAATTATGTTATTACTGTCTAAGCATCGCAAAGCTGTATGCGTAAAGGCGTCTGACGTCACAGTGGCTTGCCTGAAACAAAGGAATTAGAGAAACATGTGCTTACAGGGGCGTCGAACCGCCTTCTCCCGCTGATGGAGCAAAGTTGCTACAGTGACAAAGACAAGCTCCGCGCTCATGGGCAATTTATATGGGGCAACTGTGCTGCGAGTATCTAAGCAGTCGTCGTGCATGGATAAAATGCAATGTTTCAAACAGATCTGATGAATTCACCTACTTTGAAAAAGTGTGCGTTAGGAAGTTCTTTTGACACAAAGCGAAAATCTACAGTCAAGCGTCAATCAGCAGACAGCCGTGTGTTCTTTAGTCATGAGCCTGTTGTCAAAACGGCAGAAAAAAATGTTCACAAACGAAATATTGTTTCTACACTTAAAATGAACAAAGAAAAAATGAGCTAGCCTGATATAAGTCATGTTCATGACGATGCAAATGTAACGAGATTTCGAACTGTTCTGTTGCACACGTTGGGACTCATTTTATTTTTCTACAAAAAACATTTGCCATGACGGGAATCGAACCCGGGCCGCCCTGCGTTGCAAGGTAGATGCCTATCCGCTAGACCATTTGGGAAAACTTGATATGTACACCCTAAGATATATAAGTTTCATTTCGATGAGATCTGTAGCAGAGGCCATAGAGCACAGCAAACAAATAATCATGTGTTTAAATATCCTTGTCGTTTTGAAAAATTACCATTGTCACCTGCACAGGAATGCAATGCGGCCAACATTGAAGAAATGTGCTTCTCAAATCTGTCATTAACACTGTTTTCCACACGCTTTTTTCATTGCATTGCCATATAATCAATTGGTCATTGATGCGTCACGAATAACGACAATGCGTCGAAAATTAAAGAAATGTAAACATGAATTATGTTATTACTGTCTAAGCATCGCAAAGCTGTATGCGTAAAGGCGTCTGACGTCACAGTGGCTTGCCTGAAACAAAGGAATTAGAGAAACATGTGCTTACAGGGGCGTCGAACCGCCTTCTCCCGCTGATGGAGCAAAGTTGCTACAGTGACAAAGACAAGCTCCGCGCTCATGGGCAATTTATATGGGACAACTGTGCTGCGAGTATCTAAGCAGTCGTCGTGCATGGATAAAATGCAATGTTTCAAACAGATCTGATGAATTCACCTACTTTGAAAAAGTGTGCGTTAGGAAGTTCTTTTGACACAAAGCGAAAATCTACAGTCAAGCGTCAATCAGCAGACAGCCGTGTGTTCTTTAGTCATGAGCCTGTTGTCAAAACGGCAGAAAAAAATGTTCACAAACGAAATATTGTTTCTACACTTAAAATGAACAAAGAAAAAATGAGCTAGCCTGATATAAGTCATGTTCATGACGATGCAAATGTAACGAGATTTCGAACTGTTCTGTTGCACACGTTGGGACTCATTTTATTTTTCTACAAAAAACATTTGCCATGACGGGAATCGAACCCGGGCCGCCCTGCGTTACAAGGTAGATGCCTATCCGCTAGACCATTTGGCAAAACTTGATATGTACACCCTAAGATATCTAAGTGTCATTTCGATGAGGTCTGTAGCAGAGGCCAAAGAGCACAGCAAACAAATAATCATGTGTTTAAATATCCTTGTCGTTTTGAAAAATTACCATTGTCACCTGCACAGGAATGCCATGCGGCCAACATTGAAGAAATGTGCTTCTCAAATCTGTCATTAACACTGTTTTCCACACGCTTTTTTCATTGCATTGCCATATAATCAATTGGTCATTGATGCGTCACAAATAACGACAATGCGTCGAAAATTAAAGAAATGTAAACATGAATAATGTTATTACTGTCTAAGCATCGCAAAGCTGTATGCGTAAAGGCGTCTGACGTCACAGTGGCTTGCCTGAAACAAAGGAATTAGAGAAACATGTGCTTACAGGGGCGTCGAACCGCCTTCTCCCGCTGATGGAGCAAAGTTGCTACAGTGACAAAGACAAGCTCCGCGCTCATGGGCAATTTATATGAGGCAACTGTGCTGCGAGTATCTAAGTAGTCGTCGTGCATGGATAAAATGCAATGTTTCAAACAGATCTGATGAATTCACCTACTTTGAAAAAGTGTGCATTAGGGAGTTCTTTTGACACAAAGCGAAAATCTACAGTCAAGCGTCAATCAGCAGACAGCCGTGTGTTCTTTAGTCATGAGCCTGTTGTCAAAACGGCAGAAAAAAATGTTCACAAACGAAATATTGTTTCTACACTTAAAATGAACAAAGAAAAAATGAGCTAGCCTGATATAAGTCATGTTCATGACGATGCAAATGTAACGAGATTTCGAACTGTTCTGTTGCACACGTTGGGACTCATTTTATTTTTCTACGAAAAACATTTGCCATGACGGGAATCGAACCCGGGCCGCCCTGCGTTACAAGGTAGATGCCTATCCGCTAGACCATTTGGCAAAACTTGATATGTACACCCTAAGATATCTAAGTGTCATTTCGATGAGGTCTGTAGCAGAGGCCAAAGAGCACAGCAAACAAATAATCATGTGTTTAAATATCCTTGTCGTTTTGAAAAATTACCATTGTCACCTGCACAGGAATGCCATGCGGCCAACATTGAAGAAATGTGCTTCTCAAATCTGTCATTAACACTGTTTTCCACACGCTTTTTTCATTGCATTGCCATATAATCAATTGGTCATTGATGCGTCACGAATAACGACAATGCGTCGAAAATTAAAGAAATGTAAACATGAATTATGTTATTACTGTCTAAGCATCGCAAAGCTGTATGCGTAAAGGCGTCTGACGTCACAGTGGCTTGCCTGAAACAAAGGAATTAGAGAAACATGTGCTTACAGGGGCGTCGAACCGCCTTCTCCCGCTGATGGAGCAAAGTTGCTACAGTGACAAAGACAAGCTCCGCGCTCATGGGCAATTTATATGGGACAACTGTGCTGCGAGTATCTAAGCAGTCGTCGTGCATGGATAAAATGCAATGTTTCAAACAGATCTGATGAATTCACCTACTTTGAAAAAGTGTGCGTTAGGAAGTTCTTTTGACACAAAGCGAAAATCTACAGTCAAGCGTCAATCAGCAGACAGCCGTGTGTTCTTTAGTCATGAGCCTGTTGTCAAAACGGCAGAAAAAAATGTTCACAAACGAAATATTGTTTCTACACTTAAAATGAACAAAGAAAAAATGAGCTAGCCTGATATAAGTCATGTTCATGACGATGCAAATGTAACGAGATTTCGAACTGTTCTGTTAAACACGTTGGGACTCATTTTATTTTTCTACAAAAAACATTTGCCATGACGGGAATCGAACCCGGGCCGCCCTGCGTTACAAGGTAGATGCCTATCCGCTAGACCATTTGGCAAAACTTGATATGTACACCCTAAGATATCTAAGTGTCATTTCGATGAGGTCTGTAGCAGAGGCCAAAGAGCACAGCAAACAAATAATCATGTGTTTAAATATCCTTGTCGTTTTGAAAAATTACCATTGTCACCTGCACAGGAATGCCATGCGGCCAACATTGAAGAAATGTGCTTCTCAAATCTGTCATTAACACTGTTTTCCACACGCTTTTTTCATTGCATTGCCATATAATCAATTGGTCATTGATGCGTCACGAATAACGACAATGCGTCGAAAATTAAAGAAATGTAAACATGAATAATGTTATTACTGTCTAAGCATCGCAAAGCTGTATGCGTAAAGGCGTCTGACGTCACAGTGGCTTGCCTGAAACAAAGGAATTAGAGAAACATGTGCTTACAGGGGCGTCGAACCGCCTTCTCCCGCTGATGGAGCAAAGTTGCTACAGTGACAAAGACAAGCTCCGCGCTCATGGGCAATTTATATGAGGCAACTGTGCTGCGAGTATCTAAGTAGTCGTCGTGCATGGATAAAATGCAATGTTTCAAACAGATCTGATGAATTCACCTACTTTGAAAAAGTGTGCGTTAGGGAGTTCTTTTGACACAAAGCGAAAATCTACAGTCAAGCGTCAATCAGCAGACAGCCGTGTGTTCTTTAGTAATGAGCCTGTTGTCAAAACGGCAGAAAAAAATGTTCACAAACGAAATATTGTTTCTACACTTAAAATGAACAAAGAAAAAATGAGCTAGCCTGATATAAGTCATGTTCATGACGATGCAAATGTAACGAGATTTCGAACTGTTCTGTTGCACACGTTGGGACTCATTTTATTTTTCTACAAAAATCATTTGCCATGACGGGAATCGAACCCGGTCCGCCCTGCGTGACAAGGCAGATTCCTATCCGCTAGACCATTTGGGAAGACTTGATATGTACACCCTAAGATATCTAAGTGTCATTTCGATGAGGTCTGTAGCAGAGGCCATAGAGCACAGCAAACAAATAATCATGTGTTTAAATATCCTTGTCGTTTTGAAAAATTACCATTGTCACCTGCACAGGAATGCCATGCGGCCAACATTGAAGAAATGTGCTTCTCAAATCTGTCATTAACACTGTTTTCCACACGCTTTTTTCATTGCATTGCCATATAATCAATTGGTCATTGATGCGTCACGAATAACGACAATGCGTCGAAAATTAAAGAAATGTAAACATGAATTATGTTATTACTGTCTAAGCATCGCAAAGCTGTATGCGTAAAGGCGTCTGACGTCACGGTGGCTTGCCTGAAACAAAGGAATTAGAGAAACATGTGCTTACAGGGGCGTCGAACCGCCTTCTCCCGCTGATGGAGCAAAGTTGCTACAGTGACAAAGACAAGCTCCGCGCTCATGGGCAATTTATATGGGGCAACTGTGCTGCGAGTATCTAAGTAGTCGTCGTGCATGGATAAAATGCAATGTTTCAAACAGATCTGATGAATTCACCTACTTTGAAAAAGTGTGCGTTAGGAAGTTCTTTTGACACAAAGCGAAAATCTACAGTCAAGCGTCAATCAGCAGACAGCCGTGTGTTCTTTAGTCATGAGCCTGTTGTCAAAACGGCAGAAAAAAATGTTCACAAACGAAATATTGTTTCTACACTTAAAATGAACAAAGAAAAAATGAGCTAGCCTGATATAAGTCATGTTCATGACGATGCAAATGTAACGAGATTTCGAACTGTTCTGTTGCACACGTTGGGACTCATTTTATTTTTCTACAAAAAACATTTGCCATGACGGGAATCGAACCCGGGCCGCCCTGCGTTACAAGGTAGATGCCTATCCGCTAGACCATTTGGGAAAACTTGATATGTACACCCTAAGATATCTAAGTGTCATTTCGATGAGGTCTGTAGCAGAGGCCAAAGAGCACAGCAAACAAATAATCAAGATTCAAGATTCAAGATTCAAGATGGTTTTATTGTCATATGCACAACAGTTACAGAGCAATCGCTGGCAATGAAATTCTTAAGTCTTGGGCTCCTCCAACAGTGCAATAAGAAGTGTAAATAATAAAAATAAAGAAACAACAACAATAACAATATTTACCTAAATATAAAACTAAATAAATGTAAATGTAAAATGTAAAAAGTGAAATGTAAACAGACGTTTTTATCCAGATGTCGACTGGTCTAAAGTGGCATTTTATAGTGGCATGTTATAAAGTGGCATAGTTAAAGTGTCATTGTGGTGAGCTAAGTAGCTCAGGAGTTCAACAGTCTTATAGCCTGTGGGATGAAACTGTCCCTGAGTCTGTTGGTGCGAGACCGGATGCTGCGGTAGCGTCTGCCAGACGGGAGCAGCCGAAACAGTTTGTTGCTGGGGTGATGAGGGTCTTTAATAATCCGGTTAGTCTTCTTCCTGCAGCGCTGAGTGTAGAGGTCCTCCATGGATGGCAGCTCCGTCCTGGTAATGTGCTGGGCAGCTTTCACCACCCTCTGTAATGTCTTACGGTTGAGGGCGGAGCAACTGCCGTACCAGGCGGTGATGCAGCCAGTCAGGATACTCTCTATGGTGCACCTGTAGAAGTTGCAGAGTATCCTGGAGTCCATGTTGAACCTCCGCAGCCTGCGGAGGAAGAAGAGCCGCTGTCTTGCCGTCTTTGTGATGGCGTCGGTGTGGTGAGTCCAGGTCAGGTCCTCGCAGATGTGGACCCCGAGGAACTTGAATCTGCTGACTCTCTCTACTGCCGTCCCGTTGATGGTGATAGGGGCGTGCCCAGCTCCCTGCCGCTTCCTGTAGTCCACAATCAGCTCCTTAGTTTTGCTGAGGTTGAGCTGGAGGTTGTTGTCCTGGCACCAAGATGTCAGGACTCTCACCTCCTCTCTGTACGCCGTCTCGTCGCCGTCGGTGATCAGGCCGATGACGGTCGTGTCGTCAGCAAACTTGATGATGGTGTTGGAGCTGTGTGTGGCCACGCAGTCATGTGTGAACAGGGAGTAGAGGAGAGGGCTGAGCACGCAGCCCTGGGGTGCGCCGGTGTTGAGAGTCAGGGTGGATGATGTGGCGCCTCCTATCCGCACTGCCTGGGGTCTGCCCGTCAGGAAGCTCAGGATCCAGTCACAAAGCGTGGTGTTGAGCCCGAGGTCCCTGAGCTTCACAGCGAGCTTGGAGGGCACAATGGTATTGAATGCTGAACTGTAGTCAATGAACAGCATTCTCACATATGTGTTCTTCTGGTCCAGGTGGGAGAGGGCAGTGTGGAGGGCGAGGGCGATGGCATCGTCTGTGGACCTGTTTGCCCTGTATGCAAACTGCATGGGGTCCAGTGAGTCAGGGAGGGAGGAGGTGATGAATGATTTGACTAACCGCTCAAAGCACTTCATGACGATGGAAGTCAGTGCTACTGGTCGGTAGTCGTTGAGGCAGGATGTTTTTGACTTCTTTGGGATGGGGATGATGGTGGACTTTTTGAGACATGTGGGGACCACCGACTGGAGCAGTGACAGGTTGAAAATGTCTGTAAACACACCTGCCAGCTGATCTGCACACACCCTGAGAGCCCGGCCAGGTATGCCATCCGGACCAGGGGCCTTGTGTGGATTGATCCTTTTGAAGGATTTGCACACATCTGCCCTTGTTATTGCTAGTGTGCAGGGGTCCTGGTCCATCTGTACTTCCTCAGCCGGAGAGTAGCTCTCAAAACGTGCGAAGTAGGTGTTAAGGTCATCTGGGAGAGATGGAGACACTTCCTCAGTCACACTCGTAGTCCCTTTAAAGTCTGTAATTGTTCTGAGTCCGGTCCACATGTGCCTTGAGTTGGAGCCCTCAAAGTTGGACTCCATTCTGTCCTTGTATTGTCTCTTAGCAATGTTAATAGCTTTCCTGAGTGCATACCTGGAATTGCTGTACTCCTCCAAATCACCTGAGTTGTAGGCGGCAGTCCGTGCCTTAAGTTTGGCTCGGACTTCTCCATTAACCCAGGGCTTCTGATTGGGAAATGTCCGTACAGTAATCCGCGGCACGACGTCATCAATGCATTTGCCAATGTAGCAAATCACCGAGTCCGTGTGTGTGTTTAAATTGTCGTCCTTAAACACATCCCACTCCGTAGTGCTGAAACAGTCCCGTAATGCGGAGTCTGATTGGTCAGACCAACGTTGAATGGTCCGCGTCACCGGCCTGTCACGTTTGAGTATCTGCCTGTAGGAAGGCAGAAGCAGTACTGAGCTGTGGTCTGATTTGCCGAATGGGGGTCGTAGGAGGGCCTTATATCCGTCGCGGAAGGGAGAGTAAACATGGTCGAGCGTGTTTGCGCCTCGCGTGGGAAAGCTGATGTGCTGGCGGTATCTCGGCAGGACTTTCCTCAAGTTGGCTTTATTAAAATCCCCAGCCACAATGAAAGCAGCCTCGGGCCGTGAGGTCTCCGTCCTGTCGATAACTCCATACAGCTCGTGCAGCGCTTGGTTGGTATCAGCGTCTGGTGGTATATAGACAGCTGTAAGCACAACCGATGTAAACTCCCTGGGCGAATAATAAGGTCGACATCCGATCATGAGGTGCTCTAAATTGGGAGAACAGTCCGATGAAAGTATCTCCACGTCTGAACACCACTTGTTATTCACCATGAAGCAGACACCTCCCCCCTTGCTCTTCCCCGATGTCATTGTCCTGTCCTGGCGGTGAATGGAGAATCCGTGTGGAACAATGGCGCAATCTGGGGCCGAAGGGTCGAGCCAAGTCTCCGTTAAAACCATAACGTTACAGTTCTTAATGTCCCGTTGAAACGCCATCCTGCTCCGGAGTTCATCCAGCTTGTTGTCCAGTGACTGGACGTTCGCCAGAAGAATACTGGGGAGAGGAGGCCGGTTCTCACGTTTCCTCAGCCTGACCAGCACTCCCGCCCGCGAGCCTCGCTTCCTCCGTCTCCTCCATTGTCCAGGTGAGGCAGCAGGTAGCCAGGGTAGATTGCCATTGTTTGCGGGTGGTGGTGAAAAAGTGTTTTCCACCGACGATCTAATGCGCAAAAGTTTTTCTCTATCATATCGTATGATAGGGCTCGCTTTGGCCGTTCGCCTGTTACCGAGAGTTAGGCGTAAATATAAAAATAAACTAGCAAGATAAGTTAAAACAATAAAAAGGTGAGGAGGAGCGTGAGACACGGCAGCCTTCCTCGGCGCCATCTTGCTTTCCCATGTGTTTAAATATCCTTGTCGTTTTGAAAAATTACCATTGTCACCTGCACAGGAATGCCATGCGGCCAACATTGAAGAAATGTGCTTCTCAAATCTGTCATTAACACTGTTTTCCACACGCTTTTTTCATTGCATTGCCATATAATCAATTGGTCATTGATGCGTCACGAATAACGACAATGCGTCGAAAATTAAAGAAATGTAAACATGAATTATGTTATTACTGTCTAAGCATCGCAAAGCTGTATGCGTAAAGGCGTCTGACGTCACGGTGGCTTGCCTGAAACAAAGGAATTAGAGAAACATGTGCTTACAGGGGCGTCGAAGCGCCTTCTCCCGCTGATGGAGCAAAGTTGCTACAGTGACAAAGACAAGCTCCGCGCTCATGGGCAATTTATATGGGGCAACTGTGCTGCGAGTATCTAAGCAGTCGTCGTGCATGGATAAAATGCAATGTTTCAAACAGATCTGATGAATTCACCTACTTTGAAAAAGTGTGCGTTAGGAAGTTCTTTTGACACAAAGCGAAAATCTACAGTCAAGCGTCAATCAGCAGACAGCCGTGTGTTCTTTAGTCATGAGCCTGTTGTCAAAACGGCAGAAGAAAATGGTTACAAACGAAATATTGTTTCTACACTTAAAATGAACAAAGAAAAAATGAGCTAGCCTGATATAAGTCATGTTCATGACGATGCAAATGTAACGAGATTTCGAACTGTTCTGTTGCACACGTTGGGACTCATTTTATTTTTCTACAAAAAACATTTGCCATGACGGGAATCGAACCCGGGCCGCCCTGCGTTACAAGGTAGATGCCTATCCGCTAGACCATTTGGGAAAACTTGATATGTACACCCTAAGATATCTAAGTGTCATTTCGATGAGGTCTGTAGCAGAGGCCAAAGAGCACAGCAAACAAATAATCATGTGTTTAAATATCCTTGTCGTTTTGAAAAATTACCATTGTCACCTGCACAGGAATGCCATGCGGCCAACATTGAAGAAATGTGCTTCTCAAATCTGTCATTAACACTGTTTTCCACACGCTTTTTTCATTGCATTGCCATATAATCAATTGGTCATTGATGCGTCACGAATAACGACAATGCGTCGAAAATTAAAGAAATGTAAACATGAATTATGTTATTACTGTCTAAGCATCGCAAAGCTGTATGCGTAAAGGCGTCTGACGTCACAGTGGCTTGCCTGAAACAAAGGAATCAGAGAAACATGTGCTTACAGGGGCGTCGAAGCGCCTTCTCCCGCTGATGGAGCAAAGTTGCAACAGTGACAAAGACAAGCTCCGCGCTCATGGGCAATTTATATGGGGCAACTGTGCTGCGAGTATCTAAGCAGTCGTCGTGCATGGATAAAATGCAATGTTTCAAACAGATCTGATGAATTCACCTACTTTGAAAAAGTGTGCGTTAGGAAGTTCTTTTGACACAAAGCGAAAATCTACAGTCAAGCGTCAATCAGCAGACAGCCGTGTGTTCTTTAGTAATGAGCCTGTTGTCAAAACGGCAGAAAAAAATGTTCACAAACGAAATATTGTTTCTACACTTAAAATGAACAAAGAAAAAATTAGCTAGCCTGATATAAGTCATGTTCATGACGATGCAAATGTAACGAGATTTCGAACTGTTCTGTTGCACACGTTGGGACTCATTTTATTTTTCTACAAAAATCATTTGCCATGACGGGAATCGTACCCGGGCCACCCTGCGTTACAAGGTAGATGCCTATCCGCTAGACCATTTGGGAAGACTTGATATGTACACCCTAAGATATCTAAGTGTCATTTCGATGAGGTCTGTAGCAGAGGCCATAGAGCACAGCAAACAAATAATCATGTGTTTAAATATCCTTGTCGTTTTGAAAAATTACCATTGTCACCTGCACAGGAATGCCATGCGGCCAACATTGAAGAAATGTGCTTCTCAAATCTGTCATTAACACTGTTTTCCACACGCTTTTTTCATTGCATTGCCATATAATCAATTGGTCATTGATGCGTCACGAATAACGACAATGCGTCGAAAATTAAAGAAATGTAAACATGAATTATGTTATTACTGTCTAAGCATCGCAAAGCTGTATGCGTAAAGGCGTCTGACGTCACAGTGGCTTGCCTGAAACAAAGGAATCAGAGAAACATGTGCTTACAGGGGCGTCGAAGCGCCTTCTCCCGCTGATGGAGCAAAGTTGCAACAGTGACAAAGACAAGCTCCGCGCTCATGGGCAATTTATATGGGGCAACTGTGCTGCGAGTATCTAAGCAGTCGTCGTGCATGGATAAAATGCAATGTTTCAAACAGATCTGATGAATTCACCTACTTTGAAAAAGTGTGCGTTAGGAAGTTCTTTTGACACAAAGCGAAAATCTACAGTCAAGCGTCAATCAGCAGACAGCCGTGTGTTCTTTAGTTATGAGCCTGTTGTCAAAACGGCAGAAAAAAATGGTTACAAACGAAATATTGTTTCTACACTTAAAATGAACAAAGAAAAAATGAGCTAGCCTGATATAAGTCATGTTCATGACGATGCAAATGTAACGAGATTTCGAACTGTTCTGTTGCACACGTTGGGACTCATTTTATTTTTCTACAAAAAACATTTGCCATGACGGGAATCGAACCCGGGCCGCCCTGCGTTACAAGGTAGATGCCTATCCGCTAGACCATTTGGGAAAACTTGATATGTACACCCTAAGATATCTAAGTGTCATTTCGATGAGGTCTGTAGTAGAGGCCATAGAGCACAGCAAACAAATAATCATGTGTTTAAATATCCTTGTCGTTTTGAAAAATTACCATTGTCACCTGCACAGGAATGCCATGCGGCCAACATTGAAGAAATGTGCTTCTCAAATCTGTCATTAACACTGTTTTCCACACGCTTTTTTCATTGCATTGCCATATAATCAATTGGTCATTGATGCGTCACGAATAACGACAATGCGTCGAAAATTAAAGAAATGTAAACATGAATTATGTTATTACTGTCTAAGCATCGCAAAGCTGTATGCGTAAAGGCGTTTGACGTCACAGTGGCTTGCCTGAAACAAAGGAATTAGAGAAACATGTGCTTACAGGGGCGTCGAACCGCCTTCTCCCGCTGATGGAGCAAAGTTGCTACAGTGACAAAGACAAGCTCCGCGCTCATGGGCAATTTATATGAGGCAACTGTGCTGCGAGTATCTAAGTAGTCGTCGTGCATGGATAAAATGCAATGTTTCAAACAGATCTGATGAATTCACCTACTTTGAAAAAGTGTGCGTTAAGGGAGTTCTTTTGACACAAAGCGAAAATCTACAGTCAAGCGTCAATCAGCAGACAGCCGTGTGTTCTTTAGTCATGAGCCTGTTCTCAAAACGGCAGAAAAAAATGTTCACAAACGAAATATTGTTTCTACACTTAAAATGAACAAAGAAAAAATGAGCTAGCCTGATATAAGTCATGTTCATGACGATGCAAATGTAACGAGATTTCGAACTGTTCTGTTGCACACGTTGGGACTCATTTTATTTTTCTACAAAAATCATTTGCCATGACGGGAATCGAACCCGGGCCGCCCTGCGTGACAAGGCAGATTCCTATCCGCTAGACCATTTGGGAAGACTTGATATGTACACCCTAAGATATCTAAGTGTCATTTCGATGAGGTCTGTAGCAGAGGCCATAGAGCACAGCAAACAAATAATCATGTGTTTAAATATCCTTGTCGTTTTGAAAAATTACCATTGTCACCTGCACAGGAATGCCATGCGGCCAACATTGAAGAAATGTGCTTCTCAAATCTGTCATTAACACTGTTTTCCACACGCTTTTTTCATTGCATTGCCATATAATCAATTGGTCATTGATGCGTCACGAATAACGACAATGCGTCGAAAATTAAAGAAATGTAAACATGAATTATGTTATTACTGTCTAAGCATCGCAAAGCTGTATGCGTAAAGGCGTCTGACGTCACAGTGGCTTGCCTGAAACAAAGGAATTAGAGAAACATGTGCTTACAGGGGCGTCGAACCACCTTCTCCCGCTGATGGAGCAAAGTTGCTACAGTGACAAAGACAAGCTCCGCGCTCATGGGGAATATATATGGGGCAACTGTGCTGCGAGTATCTAAGCAGTCGTCGTGCATGGATAAAATGCAATGTTTCAAACAGATCTGATGAATTCACCTACTTTGAAAAAGTGTGCGTTATGAAGTTCTTTTGACACAAAGCGAAAATCTACAGTCAAGCGTCAATCAGCAGACAGCCGTGTGTTCTTTAGTCATGAGCCTGTTGTCAAAACGGCAGAAAAAAATGTTCACAAACGAAATATTGTTTCTACACTTAAAATGAACAAAGAAAAAATGAGCTAGCCTGATATAAGTCATGTTCATGACGATGCAAATGTAACGAGATTTCGAACTGTTCTGTTGCACACGTTGGGACTCATTTTATTTTTCTACAAAAAAATTTGCCATGACGGGAATCGAACACGGGCCGCCCTGCGTTACAAGGCAAATTCCTATCCGCTAGACCA
This sequence comes from Argentina silus, assembly GCF_951799395.1. Taxonomy (NCBI): domain Eukaryota; kingdom Metazoa; phylum Chordata; class Actinopteri; order Argentiniformes; family Argentinidae; genus Argentina; species Argentina silus. The sequence goes on along the minus strand of NC_139675.1, from coordinate 15,270,552 downwards.
TTTGGGAAGACTTGATATGTACACCCTAAGATATCTAAGTGTCATTTCGATGAGGTCTGTAGCAGAGGCCATAGAGCACAGCAAACAAATAATCATGTGTTTAAATATCCTTGTCGTTTTGAAAAATTACCATTGTCACCTGCACAGGAATGCCATGCGGCCAACATTGAAGAAATGTGCTTCTCAAATCTGTCATTAACACTGTTTTCCACACGCTTTTTTCATTGCATTGCCATATAATCAATTGGTCATTGATGCGTCACGAATAACGACAATGCGTCGAAAATTAAAGAAATGTAAACATGAATTATGTTATTACTGTCTAAGCATCGCAAAGCTGTATGCGTAAAGGCGTCTGACGTCACAGTGGCTTGCCTGAAACAAAGGAATTAGAGAAACATGTGCTTACAGGGGCGTCGAACCGCCTTCTCCCGCTGATGGAGCAAAGTTGCTACAGTGACAAAGACAACCTCCGCGCTCATGGGCAATTTATATGAGGCAACTGTGCTGCGAGTATCTAAGTAGTCGTCGTGCATGGATAAAATGCAATGTTTCAAACAGATCTGATGAATTCACCTACTTTGAAAAAGTGTGCGTTAGGGAGTTCTTTTGACACAAAGCGAAAATCTACAGTCAAGCGTCAATCAGCAGACAGCCGTGTGTTCTTTAGTAATGAGCCTGTTGTCAAAACGGCAGAAAAAAATGTTCACAAACGAAATATTGTTTCTACACTTAAAATGAACAAAGAAAAAATTAGCTAGCCTGATATAAGTCATGTTCATGACAATGCAAATGTAACGAGATTTCGAACTGTTCTGTTGCACACGTTGGGACTCATTTTATTTTTCTACAAAAAACATTTGCCATGACGGGAATCGAACCCGGGCCGCCCTGCGTTACAAGGTAGATGCCTATCCGCTAGACCATTTGGGAAGACTTGATATGTACACCCTAAGATATCTAAGTGTCATTTCGATGAGGTCTGTAGCAGAGGCCATAGAGCACAGCAAACAAATAATCATGTGTTTAAATATCCTTGTCGTTTTGAAAAATTACCATTGTCACCTGCACAGGAATGCCATGCGGCCAACATTGAAGAAATGTGCTTCTCAAATCTGTCATTAACACTGTTTTCCACACGCTTTTTTCATTGCATTGCCATATAATCAATTGGTCATTGATGCGTCACGAATAACGACAATGCGTCGAAAATTAAAGAAATGTAAACATGAATTATGTTATTACTGTCTAAGCATCGCAAAGCTGTATGCGTAAAGGCGTCTGACGTCACAGTGGCTTGCCTGAAACAAAGGAATCAGAGAAACATGTGCTTACAGGGGCGTCGAAGCGCCTTCTCCCGCTGATGGAGCAAAGTTGCTACAGTGACAAAGACAAGCTCAGCGCTCATGGGCAATTTATATGAGGCAACTGTGCTGCGAGTATCTAAGTAGTCGTCGTGCATGGATAAAATGCAATGTTTCAAACAGATCTGATGAATTCACCTACTTTGAAAAAGTGTGCGTTAGGGACTTCTTTTGACACAAAGCGAAAATCTACAGTTAAGCGTCAATCAGCAGACAGCCGTGTGTTCTTTAGTAATGAGCCTGTTGTCAAAACGGCAGAAAAAAATGTTCACAAACGAAATATTGTTTCTACACTTAAAATGAACAAAGAAAAAATTAGCTAGCCTGATATAAGTCATGTTCATGACGATGCAAATGTAACGAGATTTCGAACTGTTCTGTTGCACACGTTGGGACTCATTTTATTTTTCTACAAAAATCATTTGCCATGACGGGAATCGAACCCGGGCCGCCCTGCGTGACAAGGCAGATTCCTATCCACTAGACCATTTGGGAAGACTTGATATGTACACCCTAAGATATCTAAGTGTCATTTCGATGAGGTCTGTAGCAGAGGCCATAGAGCACAGCAAACAAATAATCATGTGTTTAAATATCCTTGTCGTTTTGAAAAATTACCATTGTCACCTGCACAGGAATGCCATGCGGCCAACATTGAAGAAATGTGCTTCTCAAATCTGTCATTAACACTGTTTTCCACACGCTTTTTTCATTGCATTGCCATATAATCAATTGGTCATTGATGCGTCACGAATAACGACAATGCGTCGAAAATTAAAGAAATGTAAACATGAATTATGTTATTACTGTCTAAGCATCGCAAAGCTGTATGCGTAAAGGCGTCTGACGTCACAGTGGCTTGCCTGAAACAAAGGAATCAGAGAAACATGTGCTTACAGGGGCGTCGAAGCGCCTTCTCCCGCTGATGGAGCAAAGTTGCTACAGTGACAAAGACAAGCTCCGCGCTCATGGGCAATTTATATGAGGCAACTGTGCTGCGAGTATCTAAGTAGTCGTCGTGCATGGATAAAATGCAATGTTTCAAACAGATCTGATGAATTCACCTACTTTGAAAAAGTGTGCGTTAGGGACTTCTTTTGACACAAAGCGAAAATCTACAGTTAAGCGTCAATCAGCAGACAGCCGTGTGTTCTTTAGTAATGAGCCTGTTGTCAAAACGGCAGAAAAAAATGTTCACAAACGAAATATTGTTTCTACACTTAAAATGAACAAAGAAAAAATTAGCTAGCCTGATATAAGTCATGTTCATGACGATGCAAATGTAACGAGATTTCGAACTGTTCTGTTGCACACGTTGGGACTCATTTTATTTTTCTACAAAAATCATTTGCCATGACGGGAATCGAACCCGGGCCTCCCTGCGTGACAAGGCAGATTCCTATCCACTAGACCATTTGGGAAGACTTGATATGTACACCCTAAGATATCTAAGTGTCATTTCGATGAGGTCTGTAGCAGAGGCCATAGAGCACAGCAAACAAATAATCATGTGTTTAAATATCCTTGTCGTTTTGAAAAATTACCATTGTCACCTGCACAGGAATGCCATGCGGCCAACATTGAAGAAATGTGCTTCTCAAATCTGTCATTAACACTGTTTTCCACACGCTTTTTTCATTGCATTGCCATATAATCAATTGGTCATTGATGCGTCACGAATAACGACAATGCGTCGAAAATTAAAGAAATGTAAACATGAATTATGTTATTACTGTCTAAGCATCGCAAAGCTGTATGCGTAAAGGCGTCTGACGTCACAGTGGCTTGCCTGAAACAAAAGAATTAGAGAAACGTGCTTACAGGGGCGTCGAACCGGATTCTCCCGCTGATGGAGCAAAGTTGCTACAGTGACAAAGACAAGCTCCGCGCTCATGGGCAATTTATATGGGGCAACTGTGCTGCGAGTATCTAAGCAGTCGTCGTGCATGGATAAAATGCAATATTTCAAACAGATCTGATGAATTCACCTACTTTGAAAAAGTGTGCGTTAGGGAGTTCTTTTGACACAAAGCGAAAATCTACAGTCAAGCGTCAATCAGCAGACAGCCGTGTGTTCTTTAGTCATGAGCCTGTTGTCAAAACGGCAGAAAAAAATGGTCACAAACGAAATATTGTTTCTACACTTAAAATGAACAAAGAAAAAATGAGCTAGCCTGATATAAGTCATGTTCATGACGATGCAAATGTAACGAGATTTCGAACTGTTCTGTTGCACACGTTGGGACTCATTTTATTTTTCTACAAAAAAATTTGCCATGACGGGAATCGAACCCGGGCCGCCCTGCGTTACAAGGTAGATGCCTATCCGCTAGACCATTTGGGAAAACTTGATATGTACACCCTAAGATATCTAAGTGTCATTTCGATGAGGTCTGTAGCAGAGGCCATAGAGCACAGCAAACAAATAATCATGTGTTGAAATATCCTTGTCGTTTTGAAAAATTACCATTGTCACCTGCACAGGAATGCCATGCGGCCAACATTGAAGAAATGTGCTTCTCAAATCTTTCATTAACACTGTTTTCCACACGCTTTTTTCATTGCATTGCCATATAATCAATTGGTCATTGATGCGTCACGAATAACGACAATGCGTCGAAAATTAAAGAAATGTAAACATGAATTATGTTATTACTGTCTAAGCATCGCAAAGCTGTATGCGTAAAGGCGTCTGACGTCACAGTGGCTTGCCTGAAACAAAGGAATTAGAGAAACATGTGCTTACAGGGGCGTCGAACCGCCTTCTCCCGCTGATGGAGCAAAGTTGCTACAGTGACAAAGACAAGCTCCGTGCTCATGGGCAATTTATATGGGGCAACTGTGCTGCGAGTATCTAAGCAGTCGTCGTGCATGGATAAAATGCAATGTTTCAAACAGATCTGATGAATTCACCTACTTTGAAAAAGTGTGCGTTAGGAAGTTCTTTTGACACAAAGCGAAAATCTACAGTCTAGCGTCAATCAGCAGACAGCCGTGTGTTCTTTAGTCATGAGCCTGTTGTCAAAACGGCAGAAAAAAATGTTCACAAACGAAATATTGTTTCTACACTTAAAATGAACAAAGAAAAAATGAGCTAGCCTGATATAAGTCATGTTCATGACGATGCAAATGTAACGAGATTTCGAACTGTTCTGTTGCATACGTTGGGACTCATTTTATTTTTCTACAAAAAACATTTGCCATGACGGGAACCGAACCCGGGCCGCCCTGCGTTACAAGGTAGATGCATATCCGCTAGACCATTTGGGAAAACTTGATATGTACACCCTAAGATATCTAAGTGTCATTTCGATGAGGTCTGTAGCAGAGGCCATAGAGCACAGCAAACAAATAATCATGTGTTGAAATATCCTTGTCGTTTTGAAAAATTACCATTGTCACCTGCACAGGAATGCCATGCGGCCAACATTGAAGAAATGTGCTTCTCAAATCTGTCATTAACACTGTTTTCCACACGCTTTTTTCATTGCATTGCCATATAATCAATTGGTCATTGATGCGTCACGAATAACGACAATGCGTCGAAAATTAAAGAAATGTAAACATGAATTATGTTATTACTGTCTAAGCATCGCAAAGCTGTATGCCTAAAGGCGTCTGACGTCACAGTGGCTTGCCTGAAACAAAGGAATTAGAGAAACATGTGCTTACAGGGGCGTCGAACCGCCTTCTCCCGCTGATGGAGCAAAGTTGCTACAGTGACAAAGACAAGCTCCGTGCTCATGGGCAATTTATATGGGGCAACTGTGCTGCGAGTATCTAAGCAGTCGTCGTGCATGGATAAAATGCAATGTTTCAAACAGATCTGATGAATTCACCTACTTTGAAAAAGTGTGCGTTAGGAAGTTCTTTTGACACAAAGCGAAAATCTACAGTCTAGCGTCAATCAGCAGACAGCCGTGTGTTCTTTAGTCATGAGCCTGTTGTCAAAACGGCAGAAAAAAATGTTCACAAACAAAATATTGTTTCTACACTTAAAATGAACAAAGAAAAAATGAGCTAGCCTGATATAAGTCATGTTCATGACGATGCAAATGTAACGAGATTTCGAACTGTTCTGTTGCACACGTTGGGACTCATTTTATTTTTCTACAAAAAACATTTGCCATGACGGGAATCGAACCCGGGCCGCCCTGCGTTACAAGGTAGATGCCTATCCGCTAGACCATTTGGGAAAACTTGATATGTACACCCTAAGATATCTAAGTGTCATTTCGATGAGGTCTGTAGCAGAGGCCATAGAGCACAGCAAACAAATAATCATGTGTTTAAATATCCTTGTCGTTTTGAAAAATTACCATTGTCACCTGCACAGGAATGCCATGCGGCCAACATTGAAGAAATGTGCTTCTCAAATCTGTCATTAACACTGTTTTCCACACGCTTTTTTCATTGCATTGCCATATAATCAATTGGTCATTGATGCGTCACGAATAACGACAATGCGTCGAAAATTAAAGAAATGTAAACATGAATTATGTTATTACTGTCTAAGCATCGCAAAGCTGTATGCGTAAAGGCGTCTGACGTCACAGTGGCTTGCCTGAAACAAAGGAATCAGAGAAACATGTGCTTACAGGGGCGTCGAAGCGCCTTCTCCCGCTGATGGAGCAAAGTTGCTACAGTGACAAAGACAAGCTCCGCGCTCATGGGCAATGTATATGGGGCAACTGTGCTGCGAGTATCTAAGCAGTCGTCGTGCATGGATAAAATGCAATGTTTCAAACAGATCTGATGAATTCACCTACTTTGAAAAAGTGTGCGTTAGGGAGTTCTTTTGACACAAAGCGAAAATCTACAGTCAAGCGTCAATCAGCAGACAGCCGTGTGTTCTTTAGTCATGAGCCTGTTGTCAAAACGGCAGAAAAAAATGTTCACAAACGAAATATTGTTTCTACACTTAAAATGAACAAAGAAAAAATGAGCTAGCCTGATATAAGTCATGTTCATGACGATGCAAATGTAACGAGATTTCGAACTGTTCTGTTGCACACATTGGGACTCATTTTATTTTTCTACAAAAAACATTTGCCATGACGGGAACCGAACCCGGGCCGCCCTGCGTTACAAGGTAGATGCCTATCCGCTAGACCATTTGGGAAAACTTGATATGTACACCCTAAGATATCTAAGTGTCATTTCGATGAGGTCTGTAGCAGAGGCCATAGAGCACAGCAAACAAATAATCATGTGTTGAAATATCCTTGTCGTTTTGAAAAATTACCATTGTCACCTGCACAGGAATGCCATGCGGCCAACATTGAAGAAATGTGCTTCTCAAATCTGTCATTAACACTGTTTTCCACACGCTTTTTTCATTGCATTGCCATATAATCAATTGGTCATTGATGCGTCACGAATAACGACAATGCGTCGAAAATTAAAGAAATGTAAACATGAATTATGTTATTACTGTCTAAGCATCGCAAAGCTGTATGCGTAAAGGCGTCTGACGTCACAGTGGCTTGCCTGAAACAAAAGAATTAGAGAAACATGTGCTTACAGGGGCGTCGAACCGCCTTCTCCCGCTGATGGAGCAAAGTTGCTACAGTGACAAAGACAAGCTCCGTGCTCATGGGCAATTTATATGGGGCAACTGTGCTGCGAGTATCTAAGCAGTCGTCGTGCATGGATAAAATGCAATGTTTCAAACAGATCTGATGAATTCACCTACTTTGAAAAAGTGTGCGTTAGGAAGTTCTTTTGACACAAAGCGAAAATCTACAGTCTAGCGTCAATCAGCAGACAGCCGTGTGTTCTTTAGTCATGAGCCTGTTGTCAAAACGGCAGAAAAAAATGTTCACAAACGAAATATTGTTTCTACACTTAAAATGAACAAAGAAAAAATGAGCTAGCCTGATATAAGTCATGTTCATGACGATGCAAATGTAACGAGATTTCGAACTGTTCTGTTGCACACGTTGGGACTCATTTTATTTTTCTACAAAAAACATTTGCCATGACGGGAATCGAACCCGGGCCGCCCTGCGTTACAAGGTAGATGCCTATCCGCTAGACCATTTGGGAAAACTTGATATGTACACCCTAAGATATCTAAGTGTCATTTCGATGAGGTCTGTAGCAGAGGCCATAGAGCACAGCAAACAAATAATCATGTGTTTAAATATCCTTGTCGTTTTGAAAAATTACCATTGTCACCTGCACAGGAATGCCATGCGGCCAACATTGAAGAAATGTGCTTCTCAAATCTGTCATTAACACTGTTTTCCACACGCTTTTTTCATTGCATTGCCATATAATCAATTGGTCATTGATGCGTCACGAATAACGACAATGCGTCGAAAATTAAAGAAATGTAAACATGAATTATGTTATTACTGTCTAAGCATCGCAAAGCTGTATGCGTAAAGGCGTCTGACGTCACAGTGGCTTGCCTGAAACAAAGGAATTAGAGAAACATGTGCTTACAGGGGCGTCGAACCCCCTTCTCCCGCTGATGGAGCAAAGTTGCTACAGTGACAAAGACAAGCTCCGCGCTCATGGGCAATTTATATGGGGCAACTGTGCTGCGAGTATCTAAGTAGTCGTCGTGCATGGATAAAATGCAATGTTTCAAACAGATCTGATGAATTCACCTACTTTGAAAAAGTGTGCGTTAGGGAGTTCTTTTGACACAAAGCGAAAATCTACAGTCAAGCGTCAATCAGCAGACAGCCGTGTGTTCTTTAGTCATGAGCCTGTTGTCAAAACGGCAGAAAAAAATGTTCACAAACGAAATATTGTTTCTACACTTAAAATGAACAAAGAAAAAATGAGCTAGCCTGATATAAGTCATGTTCATGACGATGCAAATGTAACGAGATTTCGAACTGTTCTGTTGCACACGTTGGGACTCATTTTATTTTTCTACAAAAAACATTTGCCATGACGGGAATCGAACCCGGGCCCCCCTGCGTTACAAGGTAGATGCCTATCCGCTAGACCATTTGGGAAAACTTGATATGTACACCCTAAGATATCTAAGTGTCATTTCGATGAGGTCTGTAGCAGAGGCCATAGAGCACAGCAAACAAATAATCATGTGTTTAAATATCCTTGTCGTTTTGAAAAATTACCATTGTCACCTGCACAGGAATACCATGCGGCCGACATTGAAGAAATGTGCTTGTCAAATCTGTCATTAACACTGTTTTCCACACGCTTTTTTCATTGCATTGCCATATAATCAATTGGTCATTGATGCGTCACGAATAACGACAATGCGTCGAAAATTAAAGAAATGTAAACATGAATTATGTTATTACTGTCTAAGCATCGCAAAGCTGTATGCGTAAAGGCGTCTGACGTCACAGTGGCTTGCCTGAAACAAAAGAATTAGAGAAACATGTGCTTACAGGGGCGTCGAACCGCCTTCTCCCGCTGATGGAGCAAAGTTGCTACAGTGACAAAGACAAGCTCCGTGCTCATGGGCAATTTATATGGGGCAACTGTGCTGCGAGTATCTAAGCAGTCGTCGTGCATGGATAAAATGCAATGTTTCAAACAGATCTGATGAATTCACCTACTTTGAAAAAGTGTGCGTTAGGAAGTTCTTTTGACACAAAGCGAAAATCTACAGTCTAGCGTCAATCAGCAGACAGCCGTGTGTTCTTTAGTCATGAGCCTGTTGTCAAAACGGCAGAAAAAAATGTTCACAAACGAAATATTGTTTCTACACTTAAAATGAACAAAGAAAAAATGAGCTAGCCTGATATAAGTCATGTTCATGACGATGCAAATGTAACGAGATTTCGAACTGTTCTGTTGCACACGTTGGGACTCATTTTATTTTTCTACAAAAAAAAATTTGCCATGACGGGAATCGAACCCGGGCCGCCCTGCGTTACAAGGTAGATGCCTATCCGCTAGACCATTTGGGAAAACTTGATATGTACACCCTAAGATATCTAAGTGTCATTTCGATGAGGTCTGTAGCAGAGGCCATAGAGCACAGCAAACAAATAATCATGTGTTTAAATATCCTTGTCGTTTTGAAAGATTACCATTGTCACCTGCACAGGAATACCATGCGGCCGACATTGAAGAAATGTGCTTCTCAAATCTGTCATTAACACTGTTTTCCACACGCTTTTTTCATTGCATTGCCATATAATCAATTGGTCATTGATGCGTCACGAATAACGACAATGCGTCGAAAATTAAAGAAATGTAAACATGAATTATGTTATTACTGTCTAAGCATCGCAAAGCTGTATGCGTAAAGGCGTCTGACGTCACAGTGGCTTGCCTGAAACAAAGGAATCAGAGAAACATGTGCTTACAGGGGCGTCGAAGCGCCTTCTCCCGCTGATGGAGCAAAGTTGCTACAGTGACAAAGACAAGCTCCGCGCTCATGGGCAATTTATATGAGGCAACTGTGCTGCGAGTATCTAAGTAGTCGTCGTGCATGGATAAAATGCAATGTTTCAAACAGATCTGATGAATTAACCTACTTTGAAAAAGTGTGCGTTAGGGACTTCTTTTGACACAAAGCGAAAATCTACAGTCAAGCGTCAATCAGCAGACAGCCGTGTGTTCTTTAGTAATGAGCCTGTAGTCAAAACGGCAGAAAAAAATGTTCACAAACGAAATATTGTTTCTACACTTAAAATGAACAAAGAAAAAATGAGCTAGCCTGATATAAGTCATGTTCATGACGATGCAAATGTAACGAGATTTCGAACTGTTCTGTTGCACACGTTGGGACTCATTTTATTTTTCTACAAAAAACATTTGCCATGACGGGAATCGAACCCGGGCCGCCCTGCGTTACAAGGTAGATGCCTATCCGCTAGACCATTTGGGAAAACTTGATATGTACACCCTAAGATATCTAAGTGTCATTTCGATGAGGTCTGTAGCAGAGGCCATAGAGCACAGCAAACAAATAATCATGTGTTTAAATATCCTTGTCGTTTTGAAAAATTACCATTGTCACCTGCACAGGAATGCCATGCGGCCAACATTGAAGAAATGTGCTTCTCAAATCTGTCATTAACACTGTTTTCCACACGCTTTTTTCATTGCATTGCCATATAATCAATTGGTCATTGATGCGTCACGAATAACGACAATGCGTCGAAAATTAAAGAAATGTAAACATGAATTATGTTATTACTGTCTAAGCATCGCAAAGCTGTATGCGTAAAGGCGTCTGACGTCACAGTGGCTTGCCTGAAACAAAGGAATTAGAGAAACATGTGCTTACAGGGGCGTCGAACCGCCTTCTCCCGCTGATGGAGCAAAGTTGCTACAGTGACAAAGACAAGCTCCGCGCTCATGGGCAATTTATATGAGGCAACTGTGCTGCGAGTATCTAAGTAGTCGTCGTGCATGGATAAAATGCAATGTTTCAAACAGATCTGATGAATTAACCTACTTTGAAAGAGTGTGCGTTAGGGACTTCTTTTGACACAAAGCGAAAATCTACAGTCAAGCGTCAATCAGCAGACAGCCGTGTGTTCTTTAGTAATGAGCCTGTAGTCAAAACGGCAGAAAAAAATGTTCACAAACGAAATATTGTTTCTACACTTAAAATGAACAAAGAAAAAATTAGCTAGCCTGATATAAGTCATGTTCATGACGATGCAAATGTAACGAGATTTCGAACTGTTCTGTTGCACACGTTGGGACTCATTTTATTTTTCTACAAAAATCATTTGCCATGACGGGAATCGAACCCGGGCCGCCCTGCGTGACAAGGCAGATTCCTATCCGCTAGACCATTTGGGAAGACTTGATATGTACACCCTAAGATATCTAAGTGTCATTTCGATGTGGTCTGTAGCAGAGGCCATAGAGCACAGCAAACAAATAATCATGTGTTTAAATATCCTTGTCGTTTTGAAAAATTACCATTGTCACCTGCACAGGAATGCCATGCGGCCAACATTGAAGAAATGTGCTTCTCAAATCTGTCATTAACACTGTTTTCCACACGCTTTTTTCATTGCATTGCCATATAATCAATTGGTCATTGATGCGTCACGAATAACGACAATGCGTCGAAAATTAAAGAAATGTAAACATGAATTATGTTATTACTGTCTAAGCATCGCAAAGCTGTATGCGTAAAGGCGTCTGACGTCACAGTGGCTTGTCTGAAACAAAGGAATTAGAGAAACATGTGCTTACAGGGGCGTCGAACCGCCTTCTCCCGCTGATGGAGCAAAGTTGCTACAGTGACAAAGACAAGCTCCGCGCTCATGGGCAATTTATATGGGGCAACTGTGCTGCGAGTATCTAAGCAGTCGTCGTGCATGGATAAAATGCAATGTTTCAAACAGATCTGATGAATTCACCAACTTTGAAACAGTGTGCGTTAGGGAGTTCTTTTGACACAAAGCGAAAATCTACAGTCAAGCGTCAATCAGCAGACAGCCGTGTGTTCTTTAGTCATGAGCCTGTTGTCAAAACGGCAGAAAAAAATGTTCACAAACGAAATATTGTTTCTACACTTAAAATGAACAAAGAAAAAATGAGCTAGCCTGATATAAGTCATGTTCATGACGATGCAAATGTAACGAGATTTCGAACTGTTCTGTTGCACACGTTGGGACTCATTTTATTTTTCTACAAAAAACATTTGCCATGACGGGAATCGAACCCGGGCCGCCCTGCGTTACAAGGTAGATGCCTATCCGCTAGACCATTTGGGAAGATTTGATATGTACACCCTAAGATATCTAAGTGTCATTTCGATGAGGTCTGTAGCAGAGGCCAAAGAGCACAGCAAACAAATAATCATGTGTTTAAATATCCTTGTCGTTTTGAAAAATTACCATTGTCACCTGCACAGGAATGCCATGCGGCCAACATTGAAGAAATGTGCTTCTCAAATCTGTCATTAACACTGTTTTCCACACACTTTTTTCATTGCATTGCCATATAATCAATTGGTCATTGATGCGTCACGAATAACGACAATGCGTCGAAAATTAAAGAAATGTAAACATGAATTATGTTATTACTGTCTAAGCATCGCAAAGCTGTATGCGTAAAGGTGTCTGACGTCACAGTGGCTTGCCTGAAACAAAGGAATCAGAGAAACATGTGCTTACAGGGGAGTCGAAGCGCCTTCTCCCGCTGATGGAGCAAAGTTGCTACAGTGACAAAGACAAGCTCCGCGCTCATGGGCAATGTATATGGGGCAACTGTGCTGCGAGTATCTAAGCAGTCGTCGTGCATGGATAAAATGCAATGTTTCAAACAGATCTGATGAATTCACCTACTTTGAAAAAGTGTGCGTTAGGAAGTTCTTTTGACACAAAGCGAAAATCTACAGTCAAGCGTCAATCAGCAGACAGCCGTGTGTTCTTTAGTCATGAGCCTGTTGTCAAAACGGCAGAAAAAAATGTTCACAAACGAAATATTGTTTCTACACTTAAAATGAACAAAGAAAAAATGAGCTAGCCTGATATAAGTCATGTTCATGACGATGCAAATGGAACGAGATTTCGAACTGTTCTGTTGCACACGTTGGGACTCATTTTATTTTTCTACAAAAAACATTTGCCATGACGGGAATCGAACCCGGGCCGCCCTGCGTTACAAGGTAGATGCCTATCCGCTAGACCATTTGGGAAGATTTGATATGTACACCCTAAGATATCTAAGTGTCATTTCGATGAGGTCTGTAGCAGAGGCCAAAGAGCACAGCAAACAAATAATCATGTGTTTAAATATCCTTGTCGTTTTGAAAAATTACCATTGTCACCTGCACAGGAATGCCATGCGGCCAACATTGAAGAAATGTGCTTCTCAAATCTGTCATTAACACTGTTTTCCACACACTTTTTTCATTGCATTGCCATATAATCAATTGGTCATTGATGCGTCACGAATAACGACAATGCGTCGAAAATTAAAGAAATGTAAACATGAATTATGTTATTACTGTCTAAGCATCGCAAAGCTGTATGCGCAAAGGCGTCTGACGTCACTGTGGCTTGCCTGAAACAAAGGAATTAGAGAAACATGTGCTTACAGGGCCGTCGAACCGGCTTGTCCCACTGATGGAGCAAAGTTGCTACAGTGACAAAGACAAGCTCCGCGCTCATGGGCAATTTATATGGGGCAACTGTGCTGCGAGTATCTAAGCAGTCGTCGTGCATGGATAAAATGCAATGTTTCAAACAGATCTGATGAATTCACCTACTTTGAAAAAGTGTGCGTTAGGAAGTTCTTTTGACACAAAGCGAAAATCTACAGTCAAGCGTCAATCAGCAGACAGCCGTGTGTTCTTTAGTCATGAGCCTGTTGTCAAAACGGCAGAAAAAAATGTTCACAAACGAAATATTGTTTCTACACTTAAAATGAACAAAGAAAAAATGAGCTAGCCTGATATAAGTCATGTTCATGACGATGCAAATGTAACGAGATTTCGAACTGTTCTGTTGCACACGTTGGGACTCATTTTATTTTTCTACAAAAAACATTTGCCATGACGGGAATCGAACCCGGGCCGCCCTGCGTTACAAGGTAAATGCCTATCCGCTAGACCATTTGGGAAGACTTGATATGTACACCCTAAGATATCTAAGTGTCATTTCGATGAGGTCTGTAGCAGAGGCCATAGAGCACAGCAAACAAATAATCATGTGTTTAAATATCCTTGTCGTTTTGAAAAATTACCATTGTCACCTGCACAGGAATACCATGCGGCCGACATTGAAGAAATGTGCTTCTCAAATCTGTCATTAACACTGTTTTCCACACGCTTTTTTCATTGCATTGCCATATAATCAATTGGTCATTGATGCGTCACGAATAACGACAATGCGTCGAAAATTAAAGAAATGTAAACATGAATTATGTTATTACTGTCTAAGCATCGCAAAGCTGTATGCGTAAAGGCGTCTGACGTCACAGTGGCTTGCCTGAAACAAAGGAATCAGAGAAACATGTGCTTACAGGGGCGTCGAAGCGCCTTCTCCCGCTGATGGAGCAAAGTTGCTACAGTGACAAAGACAAGCTCCGCGCTCATGGGCAATTTATATGGGGCAACTGTGCTGCGAGTATCTAAGCAGTCGTCGTGCATGGATAAAATGCAATGTTTCAAACAGATCTGATGAATTCACCTACTTTGAAAAAGTGTGCGTTAGGAAGTTCTTTTGACACAAAGCGAAAATCTACAGTCAAGCGTCAATCAGCAGACAGCCGTGTGTTCTTTAGTCATGAGCCTGTTGTCAAAACGGCAGAAAAAAATGTTCACAAACGAAATATTGTTTCTACACTTAAAATGAACAAAGAAAAAATGAGCTAGCCTGATATAAGTCATGTTCATGACGATGCAAATGGAACGAGATTTCGAACTGTTCTGTTGCACACGTTGGGACTCATTTTATTTTTCTACAAAAAACATTTGCCATGACGGGAATCGAACCCGGGCCGCCCTGCGTTACAAGGTAGATGCCTATCCGCTAGACCATTTGGGAAGATTTGATATGTACACCCTAAGATATCTAAGTGTCATTTCGATGAGGTCTGTAGCAGAGGCCAAAGAGCACAGCAAACAAATAATCATGTGTTTAAATATCCTTGTCGTTTTGAAAAATTACCATTGTCACCTGCACAGGAATGCCATGCGGCCAACATTGAAGAAATGTGCTTCTCAAATCTGTCATTAACACTGTTTTCCACACACTTTTTTCATTGCATTGCCATATAATCAATTGGTCATTGATGCGTCACGAATAACGACAATGCGTCGAAAATTAAAGAAATGTAAACATGAATTATGTTATTACTGTCTAAGCATCGCAAAGCTGTATGCGCAAAGGCGTCTGACGTCACTGTGGCTTGCCTGAAACAAAGGAATTAGAGAAACATGTGCTTACAGGGCCGTCGAACCGGCTTGTCCCACTGATGGAGCAAAGTTGCTACAGTGACAAAGACAAGCTCCGCGCTCATGGGCAATTTATATGGGGCAACTGTGCTGCGAGTATCTAAGCAGTCGTCGTGCATGGATAAAATGCAATGTTTCAAACAGATCTGATGAATTCACCTACTTTGAAAAAGTGTGCGTTAGGAAGTTCTTTTGACACAAAGCGAAAATCTACAGTCAAGCGTCAATCAGCAGACAGCCGTGTGTTCTTTAGTCATGAGCCTGTTGTCAAAACGGCAGAAAAAAATGTTCACAAACGAAATATTGTTTCTACACTTAAAATGAACAAAGAAAAAATGAGCTAGCCTGATATAAGTCATGTTCATGACGATGCAAATGTAACGAGATTTCGAACTGTTCTGTTGCACACGTTGGGACTCATTTTATTTTTCTACAAAAAACATTTGCCATGACGGGAATCGAACCCGGGCCGCCCTGCGTTACAAGGTAAATGCCTATCCGCTAGACCATTTGGGAAGACTTGATATGTACACCCTAAGATATCTAAGTGTCATTTCGATGAGGTCTGTAGCAGAGGCCATAGAGCACAGCAAACAAATAATCATGTGTTTAAATATCCTTGTCGTTTTGAAAAATTACCATTGTCACCTGCACAGGAATACCATGCGGCCGACATTGAAGAAATGTGCTTCTCAAATCTGTCATTAACACTGTTTTCCACACGCTTTTTTCATTGCATTGCCATATAATCAATTGGTCATTGATGCGTCACGAATAACGACAATGCGTCGAAAATTAAAGAAATGTAAACATGAATTATGTTATTACTGTCTAAGCATCGCAAAGCTGTATGCGTAAAGGCGTCTGACGTCACAGTGGCTTGCCTGAAACAAAGGAATCAGAGAAACATGTGCTTACAGGGGCGTCGAAGCGCCTTCTCCCGCTGATGGAGCAAAGTTGCTACAGTGACAAAGACAAGCTCCGCGCTCATGGGCAATTTATATGGGGCAACTGTGCTGCGAGTATCTAAGCAGTCGTCGTGCATGGATAAAATGCAATGTTTCAAACAGATCTGATGAATTCACCTACTTTGAAAAAGTGTGCGTTAGGAAGTTCTTTTGACACAAAGCGAAAATCTACAGTCAAGCGTCAATCAGCAGACAGCCGTGTGTTCTTTAGTCATGAGCCTGTTGTCAAAACGGCAGAAAAAAATGGTCACAAACGAAATATTGTTTCTACACTTAAAATGAACAAAGAAAAAATTAGCTAGCCTGATATAAGTCATGTTCATGACGATGCAAATGTAACGAGATTTCGAACTGTTCTGTTGCACACGTTGGGACTCATTTTATTTTTCTACAAAAATCATTTGCCATGACGGGAATCGAACCCGGGCCGCCCTGCGTTACAAGGTAGATGCCTATCCGCTAGACCATTTGGGAAAACTTGATATGTACACCCTAAGATATCTAAGTGTCATTTCGATGAGGTCTGTAGCAGAGGCCATAGAGCACAGCAAACAAATAATCATGTGTTTAAATATCCTTGTCGTTTTGAAAAATTACCATTGTCACCTGCACAGGAATGCCATGCGGCCAACATTGAAGAAATGTGCTTCTCAAATCTGTCATTAACACTGTTTTCCACACGCTTTTTTCATTGCATTGCCATATAATCAATTGGTCATTGATGCGTCACGAATAACGACAATGCGTCGAAAATTAAAGAAATGTAAACATGAATTATGTTATTACTGTCTAAGCATCGCAAAGCTGTATGCGTAAAGGCGTCTGACGTCACAGTGGCTTGCCTGAAACAAAGGAATCAGAGAAACATGTGCTTACAGGGGCGTCGAACCGCCTTCTCCCGCTGATGGAGCAAAGTTGCTTCAGTGACAAAGACAAGCTCCGCGCTCATGGGCAATTTATATGGGGCAACTGTGCTGCGAGTATCTAAGCAGGCGTCGTGCATGGATAAAATGCAATGTTTCAAACAGATCTGATGAATTCACCAACTTTGAAACAGTGTGCGTTAGGGAGTTCTTTTGACACAAAGCGAAAATCTACGGTCAAGCGTCAATCAGCAGACAGCCGTGTGTTCTTTAGTCATGAGCCTGTTCTCAAAACGGCAGAAAAAAATGTTCACAAACGAAATATTGTTTCTACACTTAAAATGAACAAAGAAAAAATGAGCTAGCCTGATATAAGTCATGTTCATGACGATGCAAATGTAACGAGATTTCGAACTGTTCTGTTGCACACGTTGGGACTCATTTTATTTTTCTACAAAAAACATTTGCCATGACGGGAATCGAACCCGGGCCGCCCTGCGTGACAAGGCAGATTCCTATCCGCTAGACCATTTGGGAAAACTTGATATGTACACCCTAAGATATCTAAGTGTCATTTCGATGAGGTCTGTAGCAGAGGCCATAGAGCACAGCAAACAAATAATCATGTGTTTAAATATCCTTGTCGTTTTGAAAAATTACCATTGTCACCTGCACAGGAATGCCATGCGGCCAACATTGAAGAAATGTGCTTCTCAAATCTGTCATTAACACTGTTTTCCTCACGCTTTTTTCATTGCATTGCCATATAATCAATTGGTCATTGATGCGTCACGAATAACGACAATGCGTCGAAAATTAAAGAAATGTAAACATGAATTATGTTATTACTGTCTAAGCATCGCAAAGCTGTATGCGTAAAGGCGTCTGACGTCACAGTGGCTTGCCTGAAACAAAGGAATTAGAGAAACGTGCTTACAGGGGCGTCGAACCGGATTCTCCCGCTGATGGAGCAAAGTTGCTCCAGTGACAAAGACAAGCTCCGCGCTCATGGGCAATTTATATGGGGCAACTGTGCTGCGAGTATCTAAGCAGTCGTCGTGCATGGATAAAATGCAATGTTTCAAACAGATCTGATGAATTCACCTACTTTGAAAAAGTGTGCGTTAGGGAGTTCTTTTGACACAAAGCGAAAATCTACAGTCAAGCGTCAATCAGCAGACAGCCGTGTGTTTTTTAGTCATGAGCCTGTTGTCAAAACGGCAGAAAAAAATGGTCACAAACGAAATATTGTTTGTACACTTAAAATGAACAAAGAAAAAATGAGCTAGCCTGATATAAGTCATGTTCATGACGATGCAAATGTAACGAGATTTCGAACTGTTCTGTTGCACACGTTGGGACTCATTTTATTTTTCTACAAAAATCATTTGCCATGACGGGAATCGAACCCGGGCCGCCCTGCGTTACAAGGCAGATGCTTATCCACTAGACCATTTGGGAAGATTTCATATGTAGACCCTAAGATATCTAAGTGTCATTTCGATGAGGTCTGTAGCAGAGGCCATAGAGCACAACAAACAAATAATCATGTGTTTAAATATCCTTGTCGTTTTGAAAAATTACCATTGTCACCTGCACAGGAATGCCATGCGGCCAACATTGAAGAAATGTGCTTCTCAAATCTGTCATTAACACTGTTTTCCACACGCTTTTTTCATTGCATTGCCATATAATCAATTGGTCATTGATGCGTCACGAATAACGACAATGCGTCGAAAATTAAAGAAATGTAAACATGAATTATGTTATTACTGTGTAAGCATCGCAAAGCTGTATGCGTAAAGGCGTCTGACGTCACAGTGGCTTGCCTGAAACAAAGGAATTAGAGAAACGTGCTTACAGGGGCGTCGAACCGGATTCTCCCGCTGATGGAGCAAAGTTGCTACATTGACAAAGACAAGCTCCGCGCTCATGGGCAATTTATATGAGGCAACTGTGCTGCGAGTATCTAAGCAGTCGTCGTGCATGGATAAAATGCAATGTTTCAAACAGATCTGATGAATTCACCTACTTTGAAAAAGTGTGCGTTAGGGAGTCCTTTTGACACGAAGCGAAAATCTACAGTCAAGCGTCAATCAGCAGACAGCCATGTGTTCTTTAGTCATGAGCCTGTTGTCAAAACGGCAGAAAAAAATGGTCACAAACGAAATATTGTTTCTACACTTAAAATGAACAAAGAAAAAATGAGCTAGCCTGATATAAGTCATGTTCATGACGATGCAAATGTAACGAGATTTTGAACTGTTCTGTTGCACACGTTGGGACTCATTTTATTTTTCTACAAAAATCATTTGCCATGACGGGAATCGAACCCGGGCCGCCCTGCGTTACAAGGCAGATTCCTATCCGCTAGACCATTTGGGAAGACTTGATATGTACACCCTAAGATATCTAAGTGTCATTTCGATGAGGTCTGTAGCAGAGGCCATAGAGCACAGCAAACAAATAATCATGTGTTTAAATATCCTTGTCGTTTTGAAAAATTACCATTGTCACCTGCACAGGAATGCCATGCGGCCAACATTGAAGAAATGTGCTTCTCAAATCTGTCATTAACACTGTTTTCCACACGCTTTTTTCATTCCATTGCCATATAATCAATTGGTCATTGATGCGTCACGAATAACGACAATGCGTCGAAAATTAAAGAAATGTAAACATGCATTATGTTATTACTGTCTAAGCATCGCAAAGCTGTATGCGTAAAGGCGTCTGACGTCACAGTGGCTTGCCTGAAACAAAGGAATTAGAGAAACGTGCTTACAGGGGCGTCGAACCGGATTCTCCCGCTGATGGAGCAAAGTTGCTACAGTGACAAAGACAAGCTCCGCGCTCATGGGCAATTTATATGGGGCAACTGTGCTGTGCAGTCGTCGTGCATGGATGAAATGCAATGTTTCAAACAGATCTGATGAATTCACCTACTTTGAAAAAGTGTGCGTTAAGGAGTCCTTTTGACACAAAGCGAAAATCTACAGTCAAGCGCCAATCAGCAGACAGCCGTGTGTTCTTTAGTCATGAGCCTGTTGTCAAAACGGCAGAAAAAAATGGTCACAAACGAAATATTGTTTCTACACTTAAAATGAACAAAGAAAAAATGAGCTAGCCTGATATAAGTCATGTTCATGACGATGCAAATGTAACAAGATTTCGAACTGTTCTGTTGCACACGTTGGGACTCATTTTATTTTTCTACAAGAATCATTTGCCATGACGGGAATCGAACCCGGGCCGCCCTGCGTTACAAGGCAGATTCCTATCCGCTAGACCATTTGGGAAGATTTCATATGTAGACCCTAAGATATCTAAGTGTCATTTCGATGAGGTCTGTAGCAGAGGCCATAGAGCACAGCAAACAAATAATCATGTGTTTAAATATCCTTGTCGTTTTGAAAAATTACCATTGTCACCTGCACAGGAATGCCATGCGGCCAACATTGAAGAAATGTGCTTCTCAAATCTGTCATTAACACTGTTTTCCACACGCTTTTTTCATTGCATTGCCATATAATCAATTGGTCATTGATGCGTCACGAATAACGACAATGCGTCGAAAATTAAAGAAATGTAAACATGAATTATGTTATTACTGTCTAAGCATCGCAAAGCTGTATGCGTAAAGGCGTCTGACGTCACAGTGGCTTGCCTGAAACAAAGGAATTAGAGAAACGTGCTTACAGGGGCGTCGAACCGGATTCTCCCGCTGATGGAGCAAAGTTGCTACAGTGACAAAGACAAGCTCCGCGCTCATGGGCAATTTATATGGGGCAACTGTGCTGTGCAGTCGTCGTGCATGGATGAAATGCAATGTTTCAAACAGATCTGATGAATTCACCTACTTTGAAAAAGTGTGCGTTAAGGAGTCCTTTTGACACAAAGCGAAAATCTACAGTCAAGCGCCAATCAGCAGACAGCCGTGTGTTCTTTAGTCATGAGCCTGTTGTCAAAACGGCAGAAAAAAATGGTCACAAACGAAATATTGTTTCAACACTTAAAATGAACAAAGAAAAAATGAGCTAGCCTGATATAAGTCATGTTCATGACGATGCAAATGTAACAAGATTTCGAACTGTTCTGTTGCACACGTTGGGACTCATTTTATTTTTCTACAAGAATCATTTGCCATGACGGGAATCGAACCCGGGCCGCCCTGCGTTACAAGGCAGATTCCTATCCGCTAGACCATTTGGGAAGATTTCATATGTAGACCCTAAGATATCTAAGTGTCATTTCGATGAGGTCTGTAGCAGAGGCCATAGAGCACACCAAACAAATAATCATGTGTTTAAATATCCTTGTCGTTTTGAAAAATTACCATTGTCACCTGCACAGGAATGCCATGCGGCCAACATTGAAGAAATGTGCTTCTCAAATCTGTCATTAACACTGTTTTCCACACGCTTTTTTCATTGCATTGCCATATAATCAATTGGTCATTGATGCGTCACGAATAACGACAATGCGTCGAAAATTAAAGAAATGTAAACATGAATTATGTTATTACTGTCTAAGCATCGCAAAGCTGTATGCGTAAAGGCGTCTGACGTCACAGTGGCTTGCCTGAAACAAAGGAATTAGAGAAATGTGCTTACAGGGGCGTCGAACCGGATTCTCCCGCTGATGGAGCAAAGTTGCTACAGTCACAAAGACAAGCTCCGCGCTCATGGGCAATTTATATGGGGCAACTGTGCTGCGAGTATCTAAGCAGTCGTCGTGCATGGATAAAATGCAATGTTTCAAACAGATCTGATGAATTCACCTACTTTGAAAAAGTGTGCGTTTAGGGAGTCCTTTTGACACGAAGCGAAAATCTACAGTCAAGCGTCAATCAGCAGACAGCCATGTGTTCTTTAGTCATGAGCCTGTTGTCAAAACGGCAGAAAAAAATGGTCACAAACGAAATATTGTTTCTACACTTAAAATGAACAAAGAAAAAATGAGCTAGCCTGATATAAGTCATGTTCATGACGATGCAAATGTAACGAGATTTTGAACTGTTCTGTTGCACACGTTGGGACTCATTTTATTTTTCTACAAAAATCATTTGCCATGACGGGAATCGAACCCGGGCCGCCCTGCGTTACAAGGCAGATTCCTATCTGCTAGACCATTTGGGAAGACTTGATATGTACACCCTAAGATATCTAAGTGTCATTTCGATGAGGTCTGTAGCAGAGGCCATAGAGCACAGCAAACAAATAATCATGTGTTTAAATATCCTTGTCGTTTTGAAAAATTACCATTGTCACCTGCACAGGAATGCCATGCGGCCAACATTGAAGAAATGTGCTTCTCAAATCTGTCATTAACACTGTTTTCCACACGCTTTTTTCATTCCATTGCCATATAATCAATTGGTCATTGATGCGTCACGAATAACGACAATGCGTCGAAAATTAAAGAAATGTAAACATGAATTATGTTATTACTGTCTAAGCATCGCAAAGCTGTATGCGTAAAGGCGTCTGACGTCACAGTGGCTTGCCTGAAACAAAGGAATTAGAGAAACGTGCTTACAGGGGCGTCGAACCGGATTCTCCCGCTGATGGAGCAAAGTTGCTACAGTGACAAAGACAAGCTCCGCGCTCATGGGCAATTTATATGGGGCAACTGTGCTGTGCAGTCGTCGTGCATGGATGAAATGCAATGTTTCAAACAGATCTGATGAATTCACCTACTTTGAAAAAGTGTGCGTTAAGGAGTCCTTTTGACACAAAGCGAAAATCTAAAGTCAAGCGCCAATCAGCAGACAGCCGTGTGTTCTTTAGTCATGAGCCTGTTGTCAAAACGGCAGAAAAAAATGGTCACAAACGAAATATTGTTTCTACACTTAAAATGAACAAAGAAAAAATGAGCTAGCCTGATATAAGTCATGTTCATGACGATGCAAATGTAACAAGATTTCGAACTGTTCTGTTGCACACGTTGGGACTCATTTTATTTTTCTACAAGAATCATTTGCCATGACGGGAATCGAACCCGGGCCGCCCTGCGTTACAAGGCAGATTCCTATCCGCTAGACCATTTGGGAAGATTTCATATGTAGACCCTAAGATATCTAAGTGTCATTTCGATGAGGTCTGTAGCAGAGGCCATAGAGCACACCAAACAAATAATCATGTGTTTAAATATCCTTGTCGTTTTGAAAAATTACCATTGTCACCTGCACAGGAATGCCATGCGGCCAACATTGAAGAAATGTGCTTCTCAAATCTGTCATTAACACTGTTTTCCACACGCTTTTTTCATTGCATTGCCATATAATCAATTGGTCATTGATGCGTCACGAATAACGACAATGCGTCGAAAATTAAAGAAATGTAAACATGAATTATGTTATTACTGTCTAAGCATCGCAAAGCTGTATGCGTAATGGCGTCTGACGTCACAGTGGCTTGCCTGAAACAAAGGAATTAGAGAAACATGCTTACAGGGGCGTCGAACCGGATTCTCCCGCTGATGGAGCAAAGTTGCTACAGTCACAAAGACAAGCTCCGCGCTCATGGGCAATTTATATGGGGCAACTGTGCTGCGAGTATCTAAGCAGTCGTCGTGCATGGATAAAATGCAATGTTTCAAACAGATCTGATGAATTCACCTACTTTGAAAAAGTGTGCGTTTAGGGAGTCCTTTTGACACAAAGCGAAAATCTACAGTCAAGCGTCAATCAGCAGACAGCCGTGTGTTCTTTAGTCATGAGCCTGTTGTCAAAACGGCAGAAAAAAATGGTCACTAACGAAATATTGTTTCTACACTTAAAATGAACAAAGAAAAAATGAGCTAGCCTGATATAAGTCATGTTCATGACGATGCAAATGTAACGAGATTTCGAACCGTTCTGTTGCACACGTTGGGACTCATTTTATTTTTCTACAAGAATCATTTGCCATGACGGGAATCGAACCCTGGCCGCCCTGCGTTACAAGGCAGATTCCTATCCGCTAGACCATTTGGGAAGATTTCATATGTAGACCCTAAGATATCTAAGTGTCATTTCGATGAGGTCTGTAGCAGAGGCCATAGAGCACACCAAACAAATAATCATGTGTTTAAATATCCTTGTCGTTTTGAAAAATTACCATTGTCACCTGCACAGGAATGCCATGCGGCCAACATTGAAGAAATGTGCTTCTCAAATCTGTCATTAACACTGTTTTCCACACGCTTTTTTCATTGCATTGCCATATAATCAATTGGTCATTGATGCGTCACGAATAACGACAATGCGTCGAAAATTAAAGAAATGTAAACATGAATTATGTTATTACTGTCTAAGCATCGCAAAGCTGTATGCGTAAAGGCGTCTGACGTCACAGTGGCTTGCCTGAAACAAAGGAATTAGAGAAACGTGCTTACAGGGGCGTCGAACCGGATTCTCCCGCTGATGGAGCAAAGTTGCTACAGTGACAAAGACAAGCTCCGCGCTCATGGGCAATTTATATGGGGCAACTGTGCTGCGAGTATCTAAGCAGTCGTCGTGCATGGATAAAATGCAATGTTTCAAACAGATCTGATGAATTCACCTACTTTGAAAAAGTGTGCGTTAGGGAGTCCTTTTGACACGAAGCGAAAATCTACAGTCAAGCGTCAATCAGCAGACAGCCATGTGTTCTTTAGTCATGAGCCTGTTGTCAAAACGGCAGAAAAAAATGGTCACAAACGAAATATTGTTTCTACACTTAAAATGAACAAAGAAAAAATTAGCTAGCCTGATATAAGTCATGTTCATGACGATGCAAATGTAACGAGATTTCGAACTGTTCTGTTGCACACGTTGGGACTCATTTTATTTTTCTACAAAAATCATTTGCCATGACGGGAATCGAACCCGGGCCGCCCTGCGTTACAAGGCAGATTCCTATCCGCTAGACCATTTGGGAAGACTTGATATGTACACCCTCAGATATCTAAGTGTCATTTCGATGAGGTCTGTAGCAGAGGCCATAGAGCACAGCAAACAAATAATCATGTGTTTAAATATCCTTGTCGTTTTGAAAAATTACCATTGTCACCTGCACAGGAATGCCATGCGGCCAACATTGAAGAAATGTGCTTCTCAAATCTGTCATTAACACTGTTTTCCACACGCTTTTTTCATTCCATTGCCATATAATCAATTGGTCATTGATGCGTCACGAATAACGACAATGCGTCGAAAATTAAAGAAATGTAAACATGAATTATGTTATTACTGTCTAAGCATCGCAAAGCTGTATGCGTAAAGGCGTCTGACGTCACAGTGGCTTGCCTGAAACAAAGGAATTAGAGAAACGTGCTTACAGGGGCGTCGAACCGGATTCTCCCGCTGATGGAGCAAAGTTGCTACAGTGACAAAGACAAGCTCCGCGCTCATGGGCAATTTATATGGGGCAACTGTGCTGGAGTATCTAAGCAGTCGTCGTGCATGGATGAAATGCAATGTTTCAAACAGATCTGATGAATTCACCTACTTTGAAAAAGTGTGCGTTAAGGAGTCCTTTTGACACAAAGCGAAAATCTACAGTCAAGCGCCAATCAGCAGACAGCCGTGTGTTCTTTAGTCATGAGCCTGTTGTCAAAACGGCAGAAAAAAATGGTCACAAACGAAATATTGTTTCTACACTTAAAATGAACAAAGAAAAAATGAGCTAGCCTGATATAAGTCATGTTCATGACGATGCAAATGTAACAAGATTTCGAACTGTTCTGTTGCACACGTTGGGACTCATTTTATTTTTCTACAAGAATCATTTGCCATGACGGGAATCGAACCCGGGCCGCCCTGCGTTACAAGGCAAATTCCTATCCGCTAGACCATTTGGGAAGATTTCATATGTAGACCCTAAGATATCTAAGTGTCATTTCGATGAGGTCTGTAGCAGAGGCCATAGAGCACACCAAACAAATAATCATGTGTTTAAATATCCTTGTCGTTTTGAAAAATTACCATTGTCACCTGCACAGGAATGCCATGCGGCCAACATTGAAGAAATGTGCTTCTCAAATCTGTCATTAACACTGTTTTCCACACGCTTTTTTCATTGCATTGCCATATAATCAATTGGTCATTGATGCGTCACGAATAACGACAATGCGTCAAAAATTAAAGAAATGTATACATGAATTATGTTATTACTGTTTAAGCATCGCAAAGCTGTATGCGTAAAGGCGTCTGACGTCACAGTGGCTTGCCTGAAACAAAGGAATTAGAGAAACGTGCTTACAGGGGCGTCGAACCGGATTCTCCCGCTGATGGAGCAAAGTTGCTACAGTGACAAAGACAAGCTCCGCGCTCATGGGCAATTTATATGGGGCAACTGTGCTGCGAGTATCTAAGCAGTCGTCGTGCATGGATAAAATGCAATGTTTCAAACAGATCTGATGAATTCACCTACTTTGAAAAAGTGTGCGTTAGGGAGTCCTTTTGACACAAAGCGAAAATCTACAGTCAAGCGCCAATCAGCAGACAGCCGTGTGTTCTTTAGTCATGAGCCTGTTGTCAAAACGGCAGAAAAAAATTGTCACTAACGTTATATTGTTTCTTCACTTAAAATGAACAAAGAAAAAATGAGCTAGCCTGATATAAGTCATGTTCATGACGATGCAAATGTAACGAGATTTCGAACTGTTCTGTTGCACACGTTGGGATTCATTTTATTTTTCTACAAGAATCATTTGCCATGACGGGAATCGAACCCGGGCCGCCCTGCGTTACAAGGCAGATTCCTATCCGCTAGACCATTTGGGAAGATTTCATATGTAGACCCTAAGATATCTAAGTGTCATTTCGATGAGGTCTGTAGCAGAGGCCATAGAGCACACCAAACAAATAATCATGTGTTGAAATATCCTTGTCGTTTTGAAAAATTACCATTGTCACCTGCACAGGAATGCCATGCGGCCAACATTGAAGAAATGTGCTTCTCAAATCTGTCATTAACACTGTTTTCCACACGCTTTTTTCATTGCATTGCCATATAATCAATTGGTCATTGATGCGTCACGAATAACGACAATGCGTCGAAAATTAAAGAAATGTAAACATGAATTATGTTATTACTGTCTAAGCATCGCAAAGCTGTATGCGTAAAGGCGTCTGACGTCACAGTGGCTTGCCTGAAACAAAGGAATTAGAGAAACGTGCTTACAGGGTCGTCGAACCGGATTCTCCCGCTGATGGAGCAAAGTTGCTACAGTGACAAAGACAAGCTCCGCGCTCATGGGCAATTTATATGGGGCAACTGTGCTGCGAGTATCTAAGCAGTCGTCGTGCATGGATAAAATGCAATGTTTCAAACAGATCTGATGAATTCACCTACTTTGAAAAAGTTTGCGTTTAGGGAGTCCTTTTGACACAAAGCGAAAATCTACAGTCAAGCGTCAATCAGCAGACAGCCGTGTGTTCTTTAGTCATGAGCCTGTTGTCAAAACGGCAGAAAAAAATGGTCACTAACGAAATATTGTTTCTACACTTAAAATGAACAAAGAAAAAATTAGCTAGCCTGATATAAGTCATGTTCATGACGATGCAAATGTAACGAGATTTCGAACTGTTCTGTTGCACACGTTGGGACTCATTTTATTTTTCTACAAGAATCATTTGCCATGACGGGAATCGAACCCGGGCCGCCCTGCGTTACAAGGCAGATTCCTATCCGCTAGACCATTTGGGAAGATTTCATATGTAGACCCTAAGATATCTAAGTGTCATTTCGATGAGGTCTGTAGCAGAGGCCATAGAGCACAGCAAACAAATAATCATGTGTTTAAATATCCTTGTCGTTTTGAAAAATTACCATTGTCACCTGCACAGGAATGCCATGCGGCCAACATTGAAGAAATGTGCTTCTCAAATCTGTCATTAACACTGTTTTCCACACGCTTTTTTCATTGCATTGCCATATAATCAATTGGTCATTGATGCGTCACGAATAACGACAATGCGTCGAAAATTAAAGAAATGTAAACATGAATTATGTTATTACTGTCTAAGCATCGCAAAGCTGTATGCGTAAAGGCGTCTGACGTCACAGTGGCTTGCCTGAAACAAAGGAATTCGATAAACGTGCTTACAGGGTCGTCGAACCGGATTCTCCCGCTGATGGAGCAAAGTTGCAACAGTGACAAAGACAAGCTCCGCGCTCATGGGCAATTTATATGGGGCAACTGTGCTGCGAGTATCTAAGCAGTCGTCGTGCATGGATAAAATGCAATGTTTCAAACAGATCTGATGAATTCACCTACTTTGAAAAAGTGTGCGTTTAGGGAGTCCTTTTGACACAAAGCGAAAATCTACAGTCAAGCGTCAATCAGCAGACAGCCGT
The DNA here is from genome assembly GCF_951799395.1 of Argentina silus. Classification (NCBI taxonomy): domain Eukaryota; kingdom Metazoa; phylum Chordata; class Actinopteri; order Argentiniformes; family Argentinidae; genus Argentina; species Argentina silus. The sequence goes on along the minus strand of NC_139675.1, from coordinate 15,242,166 downwards.
GTGTTCTTTAGTCATGAGCCTGTTGTCAAAACGGCAGAAAAAAATGGTCACTAACGAAATATTGTTTCTACACTTAAAATGAACAAAGAAAAAATGAGCTAGCCTGATATAAGTCATGTTCATGACGATGCAAATGTAACGAGATTTCGAACTGTTCTGTTGCACACGTTGGGACTCATTTTATTTTTCTACAAGAATCATTTGCCATGACGGGAATCGAACCCGGGCCGCCCTGCGTTACAAGGCAGATTCCTATCCGCTAGACCATTTGGGAAGATTTCATATGTAGACCCTAAGATATCTAAGTGTCATTTCGATGAGGTCTGTAGCAGAGGCCATAGAGCACACCAAAGAAATAATCATGTGTTTAAATATCCTTGTCGTTTTGAAAAATTACCATTGTCACCTGCACAGGAATGCCATGCGGCCAACATTGAAGAAATGTGCTTCTCAAATCTGTCATTAACACTGTTTTCCACACGCTTTTTTCATTGCATTGCCATATAATCAATTGGTCATTGATGCGTCATGAATAACGACAATGCGTCGAAAATTAAAGAAATGTAAACATGAATTATGTTATTACTGTCTAAGCATCGCAAAGCTGTATGCGTAAAGGCGTCTGACGTCACAGTGGCTTGCCTGAAACAAAGGAATTCGAGAAACGTGCTTACAGGGGCGTCGAACCGGATTCTCCCGCTGATGGAGCAAAGTTGCTACAGTGACAAAGACAAGCTCCGCGCTCATGGGCAATTTATATGGGGCAACTGTGCTGCGAGTATCTAAGCAGTCGTCGTGCATGGATAAAATGCAATGTTTCAAACAGATCTGATGAATTCACCTACTTTGAAAAAGTGTGCGTTAGGGAGTCCTTTTGACACAAAGCGAAAATCTACAGTCAAGCGCCAATCAGCAGACAGCCATGTGTTTTTTAGTCATGAGCCTGTTGTCAAAACGGCAGAAAAAAATGGTCACAATCGAAATATTGTTTCTACACTTAAAATGAACAAAGAAAATATGAGCTAGCCTGATATAAGTCATGTTCATGACGATGCAAATGTAACGAGATTTCGAACTGTTCTGTTGCACACGTTGGGACTCATTTTATTTTTCTCCAAAAATCATTTGCCAGGACGGGAATCGAACCCGGGCCGCCCTGCGTTACAAGGCAGATTCCTATCCGCTAGACCATTTGGGAAGACTTGATATGTACACCCTAAGATATCTAAGTGTCATTTCGATGAGGTCTGTAGCAGAGGCCATAGAGCACAGCAAACAAATAATCATGTGTTTAAATATCCTTGTCGTTTTGAAAAATTACCATTGTCACCTGCACAGGAATGCCATGCGGCCAACATTGAAGAAATGTGCTTCTCAAATCTGTCATTAACACTGTTTTCCACACGCTTTTTTCATTTCATTGCCATATAATCAATTGGTCATTGATGCGTCACGAATAACGACAATGCGTCGAAAATTAAAGAAATGTAAACATGAATTATGTTATTACTGTCTAAGCATCGCAAAGCTGTATGCGTAAAGGCGTCTGACGTCACAGTGGCTTGCCTGAAACAAAGGAATTAGAGAAACGTGCTTACAGGGGCGTCGAACCGGATTCTCTCGCTGATGGAGCAAGGTTGCTACAGTGACAAAGACAAGCTCCGCGCTCATGGGCAATTTATATGGGGCAACTGTGCTGCGAGTATCTAAGCAGTCGTCGTGCATGGATAAAATGCAATGTTTCAAACAGATCTGATGAATTCACCTACTTTGAAAAAGTGTGCATTAGGGAGTCCTTTTGACACAAAGCGAAAATCTACAGTCAAGCGCCAATCAGCAGATAGCCGTGTGTTCTTTAGTCATGAGCCTGTTGTCAAAACGGCAGAAAAAAATGGTCACAAACGAAATATTGTTTCTACACTTAAAATGAACAAAGAAAAAATGAGCTAGCCTGATATAAGTCATGTTCATGACTATGCAAATGTAACGAGATTTCGAACTGTTCTGTTGCACACGTTGGGACTCATTTTATTTTTCTACACAAATCATTTGCCACGACGGGAATCGAACGCGGGCCGCCCTGCGTTACAAGGCAGATTCCTATCCGCTAGACCATTTGGGAAGACTTGATATGTACACCCTAAGATATCTAAGTGTCATTTCGATGAGGTCTGTAGCAGAGGCCATAGAGCACAGCAAACAAATAATCATGTGTTTAAATATCCTTGTCGTTTTGAAAAATTACCATTGTCACCTGCACAGGAATGCCATGCGGCCAACATTGAAGAAATGTGCTTCTCAAATCTGTCATTAACACTGTTTTCCACACGCTTTTTTCATTGCATTGCCATATAATCAATTGGTCATTGATGCGTCACGAATAACGACAATGCGTCGAAAATTAAAGAAATGTAAACATGAATTATGTTATTACTGTCTAAGCATCGCAAAGCTGTATGCGTAAAGGCGTCTGATGTCACAGTGGCTTGCCTGAAACAAAGGAATTAGAGAAACGTGCTTACAGGGGCGTCGAACCGGATTCTCCCGCTGATGGAGCAAAGTTGCTACAGTGACAAAGACAAGCTCCGCGCTCATGGGCAATTTATATGTGGCAACTGTGCTGCGAGTATCTAAGCAGTCGTCGTGCATGGATAAAATGCAATGTTTCAAACAGATCTGATGAATTCACCTACTTTGAAAAAGTGTGCGTTAGGGAGTCCTTTTGACACAAAGCGAAAATCTACAGTCAAGCGCCAATCAGCAGACAGCCGTGTGTTCTTTAGTCATGAGCCTGTTGTCAAAACGGCAGAAAAAAATGGTCACAAACGAAATATTGTTTCTACACTTAAAATGAACAAAGAAAAAATGAGCTAGCCTGATATAAGTCATGTTCATGACGATGCAAATGTAACGAGATTTCGAACTGTTCTGTTGCACACGTTGGGACTCATTTTATTTTTCTACACAAATCATTTGCCACGACGGGAATCGAACGCGGGCCGCCCTGCGTTACAAGGCAGATTCCTATCCGCTAGACCATTTGGGAAGACTTGATATATACACCCTAAGATATCTAAGTGTCATTTCGATGAGGTCTGTAGCAGAGGCCATAGAGCACAGCAAACAAATAATCATGTGTTTAAATATCCTTGTCGTTTTGAAAAATTACCATTGTCACCTGCACAGGAATGCCATGCGGCCAACATTGAAGAAATGTGCTTCTCAAATCTGTCATTAACACTGTTTTCCACACGCTTTTTTCATTGCATTGCCATATAATCAATTGGTCATTGATGCGTCACGAATAACGACAATGCATCGAAAATTAAAGAAATGTAAACATGAATTATGTTATTACTGTCTAAGCATCGCAAAGCTGTATGCGTAAAGGCGTCTGACGTCACAGTGGCTTGCCTGAAACAAAGGAATTAGAGAAACGTGCTTACAGGGGCGTAAAACCGGATTCTCCCGCTGATGGAGCAAAGTTGCTACAGTGACAAAGACAAGCTCCGCGCTCATGGGCAATTTATATGGGGCAACTGTGCTGCGAGTATCTAAGCAGTCGTCGTGCATGGATAAAATGCAATGTTTCAAACAGATCTGATGAATTCACCTACTTTGAAAAAGTGTGCGTTAGGGAGTCCTTTTGACACAAAGCGAAAATCTACAGTCAAGCGCCAATCAGCAGACAGCCGTGTGTTCTTTAGTCATGAGCCTGTTGTCAAAACGGCAGAAAAAAATGGTCACAAACGAAATATTGTTTCTACACTTAAAATGAACAAAGAAAAAATGAGCTAGCCTGATATAAGTCATGTTCATGACGATGCAAATGTAACGAGATTTCGAACTGTTCTGTTGCACACGTTGGGACTCATTTTATTTTTCTACACAAATCATTTGCCACGACGGGAATCGAACAAGGGCCGCCCTGCGTTACAAGGCAGATTCCTATCCGCTAGACCATTTGGGAAGACTTGATATGTACACCCTAAGATATCTAAGTGTCATTTCGATGAGGTCTGTAGCAGAGGCCATAGAGCACAGCAAACAAATAATCATGTGTTTAAATATCCTTGTCGTTTTGAAAAATTACCATTGTCACCTGCACAGGAATGCCATGCGGCCAACATTGAAGAAATGTGCTTCTCAAATCTGTCATTAACACTGTTTTCCACACGCTTTTTTCATTGCATTGCCATATAATCAATTGGTCATTGATGCGTCACGAATAACGACAATGCGTCGAAAATTAAAGAAATGTAAACATGAATTATGTTATTACTGTCTAAGCATCGCAAAGCTGTATGCGTAAAGGCGTCTGACGTCACAGTGGCTTGCCTGAAACAAAGGAATTAGAGAAACGTGCTTACAGGGGCGTCGAACCGGATTCTCCCGCTGATGGAGCAAAGTTGCTACAGTGACAAAGACAAGCTCCGCGCTCATGGGCAATTTATATGGGGCAACTGTGCTGCGAGTATCTAAGCAGTCGTCGTGCATGGATAAAATGCAATGTTTCAAACAGATCTGATGAATTCACCTACTTTGAAAAATTGTGCGTTAGGGAGTCCTTTTGACACAAAGCGAAAATCTACAGTCAAGCGCCAATCAGCAGACAGCCGTGTGTTCTTTAGTCATGAGCCTGTTGTCAAAACGGCAGAAAAAAATGGTCACAAACGAAATATTGTTTCTACACTTAAAATGAACAAAGAAAAAATGAGCTAGCCTGATATAAGTCATGTTCATGACGATGCAAATGTAACGAGATTTCGAACTGTTCTGTTGCACACGTTGGGACTCATTTTATTTTTCTACACAAATCATTTGCCACGACGGGAATCGAACAAGGGCCGCCCTGCGTTACAAGGCAGATTCCTATCCGCTAGACCATTTGGGAAGACTTGATATGTACACCCTAAGATATCTAAGTGTCATTTCGATGAGGTCTGTAGCAGAGGCCATAGAGCACAGCAAACAAATAATCATGTGTTTAAATATCCTTGTCGTTTTGAAAAATTACCATTGTCACCTGCACAGGAATGCCATGCGGCCAACATTGAAGAAATGTGCTTCTCAAATCTGTCATTAACACTGTTTTCCACACGCTTTTTTCATTGCATTGCCATATAATCAATTGGTCATTGATGCGTCACGAATAACGACAATGCGTCGAAAATTAAAGAAATGTAAACATGAATTATGTTATTACTGTCTAAGCATCGCAAAGCTGTATGCGTAAAGGCGTCTGACGTCACAGTGGCTTGCCTGAAACAAAGGAATTAGAGAAACGTGCTTACAGGGGCGTCGAACCGGATTCTCCCGCTGATGGAGCAAAGTTGCTACAGTGACAAAGACAAGCTCCGCGCTCATGGGCAATTTATATGGGGCAACTGTGCTGCGAGTATCTAAGCAGTCGTCGTGCATGGATAAAATGCAATGTTTCAAACAGATCTGATGAATTCACCTACTTTGAAAAAGTGTGCGTTAGGGAGTCCTTTTGACACAAAGCGAAAATCTACAGTCAAGCGCCAATCAGCAGACAGCCGTGTGTTCTTTAGTCATGAGCCTGTTGTCAAAACGGCAGAAAAAAATGGTCACAAACGAAATATTGTTTCTATACTTAAAATGAACAAAGAAAAAATGAGCTAGCCTGATATAAGTCATGTTCATGACGATGCAAATGTAACGAGATTTCGAACTGTTCTGTTGCACACGTTGGGACTCATTTTATTTTTCTACAAAAATCATTTGCCATGACGGGAATCGAACCCGGGCCGCCCTGCGTTACAAGGCAGATTCCTATCCGCTAGACCATTTGGGAAGACTTGATATGTACACCCTAAGATATCTAAGTGTCATTTCGATGAGGTCTGTAGCAGAGGCCATAGAGCACAGCAAACAAATAATCATGTGTTTAAATATCCTTGTCGTTTTGAAAAATTACCATTGTCACCTGCACAGGAATGCCATGCGGCCAACATTGAAGAAATGTGCTTCTCAAATCTGTCATTAACACTGTTTTCCACACGCTTTTTTCATTGCATTGCCATATAATCAATTGGTCATTGATGCGTCACGAATAACGACAATGCGTCGAAAATTAAAGAAATGTAAACATGAATTATGTTATTACTGTCTAAGCATCGCAAAGCTGTATGCGTAAAGGCGTCTGACGTCACAGTGGCTTGCCTGAAACAAAGGAATTAGAGAAACGTGCTTACAGGGGCGTCGAACCGGATTCTCCCGCTGATGGAGCAAAGTTGCTACAGTGACAAAGACAAGCTCCGCGCTCATGGGCAATTTATATGGGGCAACTGTGCTGCGAGTATCTAAGCAGTCGTCGTGCATGGATAAAATGCAATGTTTCAAACAGATCTGATGAATTCACCTACTTTGAAAAAGTGTGCGTTAGGGAGCCCTTTTGACACAAAGCGAAAATCTACAGTCAAGCGCCAATCAGCAGACAGCCGTGTGTTCTTTAGTCATGAGCCTGTTGTCAAAACGGCAGAAAAAAATTGTCACAAACGAAATATTGTTTCTACACTTAAAATGAACAAAGAAAATATGAGCTAGCCTGATATAAGTCATGTTCATGACGATGCAAATGTAACGAGATTTCGAACTGTTCTGTTGCACACGTTGGGACTCATTTTATTTTTCTACAAAAATCATTTGCCATGACGGGAATCGAACCCGGGCCGCCCTGCGTTACAAGGCAGATTCCTATCCGCTAGACCATTTGGGAAGACTTGATATGTACACCCTAAGATATCTAAGTGTCATTTCGATGAGGTCTGTAGCAGAGGCCATATAGCACAGCAAACAAATAATCATGTGTTTAAATATCCTTGTCGTTTTGAAAAATTACCATTGTCACCTGCACAGGAATGCCATGCGGCCAACATTGAAGAAATGTGCTTCTCAAATCTGTCATTAACACTGTTTTCCACACGCTTTTTTCATTGCATTGCCATATAATCAATTGGTCATTGATGCGTCACGAATAACGACAATGCGTCGAAAATTAAAGAAATGTAAACATGAATTATGTTATTACTGTCTAAGCATCGCAAAGCTGTATGCGTAAAGGCGTCTGACGTCACAGTGGCTTGCCTGAAACAAAGGAATTCGAGAAACGTGCTTACAGGGGCGTCGAACCGGATTCTCCCGCTGATGGAGCAAAGTTGCTACAGTGACAAAGACAAGCTCCGCGCTCATGGGCAATTTATATGGGGCAACTGTGCTGCGAGTATCTAAGCAGTCGTCGTGCATGGATAAAATGCAATGTTTCAAACAGATCTGATGAATTCACCTACTTTGAAAAAGTGTGCGTTAGGGAGCCCTTTTGACACAAAGCGAAAATCTACAGTCAAGCGCCAATCAGCAGACAGCCGTGTGTTCTTTAGTCATGAGCCTGTTGTCAAAACGGCAGAAAAAAATTTTCACAAACGAAATATTGTTTCTACACTTAAAATGAACAAAGAAAATATGAGCTAGCCTGATATAAGTCATGTTCATGACGATGCAAATGTAACGAGATTTCGAACTGTTCTGTTGCACACGTTGGGATTCATTTTATTTTTCTACAAAAATCATTTGCCATGACGGGAATCGAACCCGGGCCGCCCTGCGTTACAAGGCAGATTCCTATCCACTAGACCATTTGGGAAGACTTGATATGTACACCCTAAGATATCTAAGTGTCATTTCGATGAGGTCTGTAGCAGAGGCCATAGAGCACAGCAAACAAATAATCATGTGTTTAAATATCCTTGTCGTTTTGAAAAATTACCATTGTCACCTGCACAGGAATGCCATGCGGCCAACATTGAAGAAATGTGCTTCTCAAATCTGTCATTAACACTGTTTTCCACACGCTTTTTTCATTGCATTGCCATATAATCAATTGGTCATTGATGCGTCACGAATAACGACAATGCGTCGAAAATTAAAGAAATGTAAACATGAATTATGTTATTACTGTCTAAGCATCGCAAAGCTGTATGCGTAAAGGCGTCTGACGTCACAGTGGCTTGCCTGAAACAAAGGAATTCGAGAAACGTGCTTACAGGGGCGTCGAACCGGATTCTCCCGCTGATGGAGCAAAGTTGCTCCAGTGACAAAGACAAGCTCCGCGCTCATGGGCAATTTATATGGGGCAACTGTGCTGCGAGTATCTAAGCAGTCGTCGTGCATGGATAAAATGCAATGTTTCAAACAGATCTGATGAATTCACCTACTTTGAAAAAGTGTGCGTTAGGGAGTTCTTTTGACACAAAGCGAAAATCTACAGTCAAGCGCCAATCAGCAGACAGCCGTGTGTTCTTTAGTCATGAGCCTGTTGTCAAAACGGCAGAAAAAAATGGTCACAAACGAAATATTGTTTCTATACTTAAAATGAACAAAGAAAAAATGAGCTAGCCTGATATAAGTCATGTTCATGACGATGCAAATGTAACGAGATTTCGAACTGTTCTGTTGCACACGTTGGGACTCATTTTATTTTTCTACAAAAATCATTTGCCATGACGGGAATCGAACCCGGGCCGCCCTGCGTTACAAGGCAGATTCCTATCCGCTAGACCATTTGGGAAGACTTGATATGTACACCCTAAGATATCTAAGTGTCATTTCGATGAGGTCTGTAGCAGAGGCCATAGAGCACAGCAAACAAATAATCATGTGTTTAAATATCCTTGTCGTTTTGAAAAATTACCATTGTCACCTGCACAGGAATGCCATGCGGCCAACATTGAAGAAATGTGCTTCTCAAATCTGTCATTAACACTGTTTTCCACACGCTTTTTTCATTGCATTGCCATATAATCAATTGGTCATTGATGCGTCACGAATAACGACAATGCGTCGAAAATTAAAGAAATGTAAACATGAATTATGTTATTACTGTCTAAGCATCGCAAAGCTGTATGCGTAAAGGCGTCTGACGTCACAGTGGCTTGCCTGAAACAAAGGAATTAGAGAAACGTGCTTACAGGGGCGTCGAACCGGATTCTCCCGCTGATGGAGCAAAGTTGCTACAGTGACAAAGACAAGCTCCGCGCTCATGGGCAATTTATATGGGGCAACTGTGCTGCGAGTATCTAAGCAGTCGTCGTGCATGGATAAAATGCAATGTTTCAAACAGATCTGATGAATTCACCTACTTTGAAAAAGTGTGCGTTAGGGAGCCCTTTTGACACAAAGCGAAAATCTACAGTCAAGCGCCAATCAGCAGACAGCCGTGTGTTCTTTAGTCATGAGCCTGTTGTCAAAACGGCAGAAAAAAATTGTCACAAACGAAATATTGTTTCTACACTTAAAATGAACAAAGAAAATATGAGCTAGCCTGATATAAGTCATGTTCATGACGATGCAAATGTAACGAGATTTCGAACTGTTCTGTTGCACACGTTGGGACTCATTTTATTTTTCTACAAAAATCATTTGCCATGACGGGAATCGAACCCGGGCCGCCCTGCGTTACAAGGCAGATTCCTATCCGCTAGACCATTTGGGAAGACTTGATATGTACACCCTAAGATATCTAAGTGTCATTTCGATGAGGTCTGTAGCAGAGGCCATAGAGCACAGCAAACAAATAATCATGTGTTTAAATATCCTTGTCGTTTTGAAAAATTACCATTGTCACCTGCACAGGAATGCCATGCGGCCAACATCGAAGAAATGTGCTTCTCAAATCTGTCATTAACACTGTTTTCCACACGCTTTTTTCATTGCATTGCCATATAATCAATTGGTCATTGATGCGTCACGAATAACGACAATGCGTCGAAAATTAAAGAAATGTAAACATGAATTATGTTATTACTGTCTAAGCATCGCAAAGCTGTATGCGTAAAGGCGTCTGACGTCACAGTGGCTTGCCTGAAACAAAGGAATTCGAGAAACGTGCTTACAGGGGCGTCGAACCGGATTCTCCCGCTGATGGAGCAAAGTTGCTCCAGTGACAAAGACAAGCTCCGCGCTCATGGGCAATTTATATGGGGCAACTGTGCTGCGAGTATCTAAGCAGTCGTCGTGCATGGATAAAATGCAATGTTTCAAACAGATCTGATGAATTCACCTACTTTGAAAAAGTGTGCGTTAGGGAGTCCTTTTGACACAAAGCGAAAATCTACAGTCAAGCGTCAATCAGCAGACAGCCGTGTGTTCTTTAGTCATGAGCCTGTTGTCAAAACGGCAGAAAAAAATGGTCACAAACGAAATATTGTTTCTACACTTAAAATGAACAAAGAAAAAATTTGCTAGCCTGATATAAGTCATGTTCATGACGATGCAAATGTAACGAGATTTCGAACTGTTCTGTTGCACACGTTGGGACTCATTTTATTTTTCTACAAAAATCATTTGCCACGACGGGAATCGAACCCGGGCCGCTCTGCGTTACAAGGCAGATTCCTATCCGCTAGACCATTTGGGAAGACTTGATATGTACACCCTAAGATATCTAAGTGTCATTTCGATGAGGTCTGTAGCAGAGGCCATAGAGCACAGCAAACAAATAATCATGTGTTTAAATATCCTTGTCGTTTTGAAAAATTACCATTGTCACCTGCACAGGAATGCCATGCGGCCAACATTGAAGAAATGTGCTTCTCAAATCTGTCATTAACACTGTTTTCCACACGCTTTTTTCATTGCATTGCCATATAATCAATTGGTCATTGATGCGTCACGAATAACGACAATGCGTCGAAATGTAAACATGAATTATGTTATTACTGTCTAAGCATCGCAAAGCTGTATGCGTAAAGGCGTCTGACGTCACAGTGGCTTGCCTGAAACAAAGGAATTAGAGAAACGTGCTTACAGGGGCGTCGAACCGGATTCTCCCGCTAATGGAGCAAAGTTGCTACAGTGACAAAGACAAGCTCCGCGCTCATGGGCAATTTATATGGGGCAACTGTGCTGCGAGTATCTAAGCAGTCGTCGTGCATGGATAAAATGCAATGTTTCAAACAGATCTGATGAATTCACCTACTTTGAAAAAGTGTGCGTTAGGGAGTCCTTTTGACACAAAGCGAAAATCTACAGTCAAGCGTCAATCAGCAGACAGCCGTGTGTTCTTTAGTCATGAGCCTGTTGTCAAAACGGCAGAAAAAAATGGTCACAAACGAAATATTGTTTCTACACTTAAAATGAACAAAGAAAAAATTTGCTAGCCTGATATAAGTCATGTTCATGACGATGCAAATGTAACGAGATTTCGAACTGTTCTGTTGCACACGTTGGGACTCATTTTATTTTTCTACAAAAATCATTTGCCACGACGGGAATCGAACCCGGGCCGCTCTGCGTTACAAGGCAGATTCCTATCCGCTAGACCATTTGGGAAGACTTGATATGTACACCCTAAGATATCTAAGTGTCATTTCGATGAGGTCTGTAGCAGAGGCCATAGAGCACAGCAAACAAATAATCATGTGTTTAAATATCCTTGTCGTTTTGAAAAATTACCATTGTCACCTGCACAGGAATGCCATGCGGCCAACATTGAAGAAATGTGCTTCTCAAATCTGTCATTAACACTGTTTTCCACACGCTTTTTTCATTGCATTGCCATATAATCAATTGGTCATTGATGCGTCACGAATAACGACAATGCGTCGAAATGTAAACATGAATTATGTTATTACTGTCTAAGCATCGCAAAGCTGTATGCGTAAAGGCGTCTGACGTCACAGTGGCTTGCCTGAAACAAAGGAATTAGAGAAACGTGCTTACAGGGGCGTCGAACCGGATTCTCCCGCTAATGGAGCAAAGTTGCTACAGTGACAAAGACAAGCTCCGCGCTCATGGGCAATTTATATGGGGCAACTGTGCTGCGAGTATCTAAGCAGTCGTCGTGCATGGATAAAATGCAATGTTTCAAACAGATCTGATGAATTCACCTACTTTGAAAAAGTGTGCGTTAGGGAGTCCTTTTGACACAAAGCGAAAATCTACAGTCAAGCGAGAATCAGCAGACAGCCGTGTGTTCTTTAGTCATGAGCCTGTTGTCAAAACGGCAGAAAATAATGGTCACAAACGAAATATTGTTTCTACACTTAAAATGAACAAAGAAAAAATGAGCTAGCCTGATATAAGTCATGTTCATGACGATGCAAATGTAACGAGATTTCGAACTGTTCTGTTGCACACGTTGGGACTCATTTTATTTTTCTACACAAATCATTTGCCACGACGGGAATCAAACCCGGGCCGCCCTGCGTTACAAGGCAGATTCCTATCCGCTAGACCATTTGGGAAGACTTGATATGTACACCCTAAGATATCTAAGTGTCATTTCGATGAGGTCTGTAGCAGAGGCCATAGAGCACAGCAAACAAATAATCATGTGTTTAAATATCCTTGTCGTTTTGAAAAATTACCATTGTCACCTGCACAGGAATGCCATGCGGCCAACATTGAAGAAATGTGCTTCTCAAATCTGTCATTAACACTGTTTTCCACACGCTTTTTTCATTGCATTGCCATATAATCAATTGGTCATTGATGCGTCACGAATAACGACAATGCGTCGAAAATTAAAGAAATGTAAACATGAATTATGTTATTACTGTCTAAGCATCGCAAAGCTGTATGCGTAAAGGCGTCTGACGTCACAGTGGCTTGCCTGAAACAAAGGAATTCGAGAAACGTGCTTACAGGGGCGTCGAACCGGATTCTCCCGCTGATGGAGCAAAGTTGCTACAGTGACAAAAACAAGCTCTGCGCTCATGGGCAATTTATATGGGGCAACTGTGCTGCGAGTATCTAAGCAGTCGTCGTGCATGGATAAAATGCAATGTTTCAAACAGATCTGATGAATTCACCTACTTTGAAAAAGTGTGCGTTAGGGAGTCCTTTTGACACAAAGCGAAAATCTACAGTCAAGCGAGAATCAGCAGACAGCCGTGTGTTCTTTAGTCATGAGCCTGTTGTCAAAACGGCAGAAAAAAATGGTCACAAACGAAATATTGTTTCTACACTTAAAATGAACAAAGAAAAAATGAGCTAGCCTGATATAAGTCATGTTCATGACGATGCAAATGTAACGAGATTTCGAACTGTTCTGTTGCACACGTTGGGACTCATTTTATTTTTCTACAAAAATCATTTGCCATGACGGGAATCGAACCCGGGCCGCCCTGCGTTACAAGGCAGATTCCTATCCGCTAGACCATTTGGGAAGACTTGATATGTACACCCTAAGATATCTAAGTGTCATTTCGATGAGGTCTGTAGCAGAGGCCATAGAGCACAGCAAACAAATAATCATGTGTTTAAATATCCTTGTCGTTTTGAAAAATTACCATTGTCACCTGCACAGGAATGCCATGCGGCCAACATCGAAGAAATGTGCTTCTCAAATCTGTCATTAACACTGTTTTCCACACGCTTTTTTCATTGCATTGCCATATAATCAATTGGTCATTGATGCGTCACGAATAACGACAATGCGTCGAAAATTAAAGAAATGTAAACATGAATTATGTTATTACTGTCTAAGCATCGCAAAGCTGTATGCGTAAAGGCGTCTGACGTCACAGTGGCTTGCCTGAAACAAAGGAATTAGAGAAACGTGCTTACAGGGGCGTCGAACCGGATTCTCCCGCTGATGGAGCAAAGTTGCTCCAGTGACAAAGACAAGCTCCGCGCTCATGGGCAATTTATATGGGGCAACTGTGCTGCGAGTATCTAAGCAGTCGTCGTGCATGGATAAAATGCAATGTTTCAAACAGATCTGATGAATTCACCTACTTTGAAAAAGTGTGCGTTAGGGAGTCCTTTTGACACAAAGCGAAAATCTACAGTCAAGCGTCAATCAGCAGACAGCCGTGTGTTCTTTAGTCATGAGCCTGTTGTCAAAACGGCAGAAAAAAATGGTCACAAACGAAATATTGTTTCTACACTTAAAATGAACAAAGAAAAAATTAGCTAGCCTGATATAAGTCATGTTCATGACGATGCAAATGTAACGAGATTTCGAACTGTTCTGTTGCACACGTTGGGACTCATTTTATTTTTCTACAAAAATCATTTGCCACGACGGGAATCGAACCCGGGCCGCTCTGCGTTACAAGGCAGATTCCTATCCGCTAGACCATTTGGGAAGACTTGATATGTACACCCTAAGATATCTAAGTGTCATTTCGATGAGGTCTGTAGCAGAGGCCATAGAGCACAGCAAACAAATAATCATGTGTTTAAATATCCTTGTCGTTTTGAAAAATTACCATTGTCACCTGCACAGGAATGCCATGCGGCCAACATTGAAGAAATGTGCTTCTCAAATCTGTCATTAACACTGTTTTCCACACGCTTTTTTCATTGCATTGCCATATAATCAATTGGTCATTGATGCGTCACGAATAACGACAATGCGTCGAAATGTAAACATGAATTATGTTATTACTGTCTAAGCATCGCAAAGCTGTATGCGTAAAGGCGTCTGACGTCACAGTGGCTTGCCTGAAACAAAGGAATTAGAGAAACGTGCTTACAGGGGCGTCGAACCGGATTCTCCCGCTAATGGAGCAAAGTTGCTACAGTGACAAAGACAAGCTCCGCGCTCATGGGCAATTTATATGGGGCAACTGTGCTGCGAGTATCTAAGCAGTCGTCGTGCATGGATAAAATGCAATGTTTCAAACAGATCTGATGAATTCACCTACTTTGAAAAAGTGTGCGTTAGGGAGTCCTTTTGACACAAAGCGAAAATCTACAGTCAAGCGAGAATCAGCAGACAGCCGTGTGTTCTTTAGTCATGAGCCTGTTGTCAAAACGGCAGAAAATAATGGTCACAAACGAAATATTGTTTCTACACTTAAAATGAACAAAGAAAAAATGAGCTAGCCTGATATAAGTCATGTTCATGACGATGCAAATGTAACGAGATTTCGAACTGTTCTGTTGCACACGTTGGGACTCATTTTATTTTTCTACACAAATCATTTGCCACGACGGGAATCAAACCCGGGCCGCCCTGCGTTACAAGGCAGATTCCTATCCGCTAGACCATTTGGGAAGACTTGATATGTACACCCTAAGATATCTAAGTGTCATTTCGATGAGGTCTGTAGCAGAGGCCATAGAGCACAGCAAACAAATAATCATGTGTTTAAATATCCTTGTCGTTTTGAAAAATTACCATTGTCACCTGCACAGGAATGCCATGCGGCCAACATTGAAGAAATGTGCTTCTCAAATCTGTCATTAACACTGTTTTCCACACGCTTTTTTCATTGCATTGCCATATAATCAATTGGTCATTGATGCGTCACGAATAACGACAATGCGTCGAAAATTAAAGAAATGTAAACATGAATTATGTTATTACTGTCTAAGCATCGCAAAGCTGTATGCGTAAAGGCGTCTGACGTCACAGTGGCTTGCCTGAAACAAAGGAATTCGAGAAACGTGCTTACAGGGGCGTCGAACCGGATTCTCCCGCTGATGGAGCAAAGTTGCTACAGTGACAAAAACAAGCTCTGCGCTCATGGGCAATTTATATGGGGCAACTGTGCTGCGAGTATCTAAGCAGTCGTCGTGCATGGATAAAATGCAATGTTTCAAACAGATCTGATGAATTCACCTACTTTGAAAAAGTGTGCGTTAGGGAGTCCTTTTGACACAAAGCGAAAATCTACAGTCAAGCGAGAATCAGCAGACAGCCGTGTGTTCTTTAGTCATGAGCCTGTTGTCAAAACGGCAGAAAAAAATGGTCACAAACGAAATATTGTTTCTACACTTAAAATGAACAAAGAAAAAATGAGCTAGCCTGATATAAGTCATGTTCATGACGATGCAAATGTAACGAGATTTCGAACTGTTCTGTTGCACACGTTGGGACTCATTTTATTTTTCTACAAAAATCATTTGCCATGACGGGAATCGAACCCGGGCCGCCCTGCGTTACAAGGCAGATTCCTATCCGCTAGACCATTTGGGAAGACTTGATATGTACACCCTAAGATATCTAAGTGTCATTTCGATGAGGTCTGTAGCAGAGGCCATAGAGCACAGCAAACAAATAATCATGTGTTTAAATATCCTTGTCGTTTTGAAAAATTACCATTGTCACCTGCACAGGAATGCCATGCGGCCAACATTGAAGAAATCTGCTTCTCAAATCTGTCATTAACACTGTTTTCCACACGCTTTTTTCATTGCATTGCCATATAATCAATTGGTCATTGATGCGTCACGAATAACGACAATGCGTCGAAAATTAAAGAAATGTAAACATGAATTATGTTATTACTGTCTAAGCATCGCAAAGCTGTATGCGTAAAGGCGTCTGACGTCACAGTGGCTTGCCTGAAACAAAGGAATTAGAGAAACGTGCTTACAGGGGCGTCGAAGCGGCTTCTCCCGCTGATGGAGCAAAGTTGCTACAGTGACAAAAACAAGCTCCGCGCTCATGGGCAATTTATATGGGGCAACTGTGCTGCGAGTATCTAAGCAGTCGTCGTGCATGGATAAAATGCAATGTTTCAAACAGATCTGATGAATTCACCTACTTTGAAAAAGTGTGCGTTAGGGAGTCCTTTTGACACAAAGCGAAAATCTACAGTCAAGCGCCAATCAGCAGACAGCCGTGTGTTCTTTAGTCATGAGCCTGTTGTCAAAACGGCAGAAAAAAATGGTCACAAACGAAATATTGTTTCTACACTTAAAATGAACAAAGAAAAAATGAGCTAGCCTGATATAAGTCATGTTCATGACGATGCAAATGTAACGACATTTCGAACTGTTCTGTTGCACACGTTGGGACTCATTTTATTTTTCTACAAAAATCATTTGCCATGACGGGAATCGAACCCGGGCCGCCCTGCGTTACAAGGCAGATGCCTATCCGCTAGACCATTTGGGAAGACTTGATATGTACACCCTAAGATATCTAAGTGTCATTTCGATGAGGTCTGTAGCAGAGGCCATACAGCACAGCAAACAAATAATCATGTGTTTAAATATCCTTGTCGTTTTGAAAAATTACCATTGTCACCTGCACAGGAATGCCATGCGGCCAACATTGAAGAAATGTGCTTCTCAAATCTGTCATTAACACTGTTTTCCACACGCTTTTTTCATTGCATTGCCATATAATCAATTGGTCATTGATGCGTCACGAATAACGACAATGCGTCGAAAATTAAAGAAATGTAAACATGAATTATGTTATTACTGTCTAAGCATCGCAAAGCTGTATGCGTAAAGGCGTCTGACGTCACAGTGGCTTGCCTGAAACAAAGGAATTCGAGAAACGTGCTTACAGGGGCGTCGAACCGGATTCTCCCGCTGATGGAGCAAAGTTGCTACAGTGACAAAAACAAGCTCTGCGCTCATGGGCAATTTATATGGGGCAACTGTGCTGCGAGTATCTAAGCAGTCGTCGTGCATGGATAAAATGCAATGTTTCAAACAGATCTGATGAATTCACCTACTTTGAAAAAGTGTGCGTTAGGGAGTCCTTTTGACACAAAGCGAAAATCTACAGTCAAGCGCCAATCAGCAGACAGCCGTGTGTTCTTTAGTCATGAGCCTGTTGTCAAAACGGCAGAAAAAAATGGTCACAAACGAAATATTGTTTCTACACTTAAAATGAACAAAGAAAAAATGAGCTAGCCTGATATAAGTCATGTTCATGACGATGCAAATGTAACGACATTTCGAACTGTTCTGTTGCACACGTTGGGACTCATTTTATTTTTCTACAAAAATCATTTGCCATGACGGGAATCGAACCCGGGCCGCCCTGCGTTACAAGGCAGATGCCTATCCGCTAGACCATTTGGGAAGACTTGATATGTACACCCTAAGATATCTAAGTGTCATTTCGATGAGGTCTGTAGCAGAGGCCATACAGCACAGCAAACAAATAATCATGTGTTTAAATATCCTTGTCGTTTTGAAAAATTACCATTGTCACCTGCACAGGAATGCCATGCGGCCAACATTGAAGAAATGTGCTTCTCAAATCTGTCATTAACACTGTTTTCCACACGCTTTTTTCATTGCATTGCCATATAATCAATTGGTCATTGATGCGTCACGAATAACGACAATGCGTCGAAAATTAAAGAAATGTAAACATGAATTATGTTATTACTGTCTAAGCATCGCAAAGCTGTATGCGTAAAGGCGTCTGACGTCACAGTGGCTTGCCTGAAACAAAGGAATTAGAGAAACATGTGCTTATAGGGGCGTCGAAGCGGCTTCTCCCGCTGATGGAGCAAAGTTGCTACAGTGACAAAGACAAGCTCCGCGCTCATGGGCAATTTATATGGGGCAACTGTGCTGCGAGTATCTAAGCAGTCGTCGTGCATGGATAAAATGCAATGTTTCAAACAGATCTGATGAATTCACCTACTTTGAAAAAGTGTGCGTTAGGGAGTCCTTTTGACACAAAGCGAAAATCTACAGTCAAGCGAGAATCAGCAGACAGCCGTGTGTTCTTTAGTCATGAGCCTGTTGTCAAAACGGCAGAAAATAATGGTCACAAACGAAATATTGTTTCTACACTTAAAATGAACAAAGAAAAAATGAGCTAGCCTGATATAAGTCATGTTCATGACGATGCAAATGTAACGAGATTTCGAACTGTTCTGTTGCACACGTTGGGACTCATTTTATTTTTCTACACAAATCATTTGCCACGACGGGAATCAAACCCGGGCCGCCCTGCGTTACAAGGCAGATTCCTATCCGCTAGACCATTTGGGAAGACTTGATATGTACACCCTAAGATATCTAAGTGTCATTTCGATGAGGTCTGTAGCAGAGGCCATAGAGCACAGCAAACAAATAATCATGTGTTTAAATATCCTTGTCGTTTTGAAAAATTACCATTGTCACCTGCACAGGAATGCCATGCGGCCAACATTGAAGAAATGTGCTTCTCAAATCTGTCATTAACACTGTTTTCCACACGCTTTTTTCATTGCATTGCCATATAATCAATTGGTCATTGATGCGTCACGAATAACGACAATGCGTCGAAAATTAAAGAAATGTAAACATGAATTATGTTATTACTGTCTAAGCATCGCAAAGCTGTATGCGTAAAGGCGTCTGACGTCACAGTGGCTTGCCTGAAACAAAGGAATTAGAGAAACATGTGCTTACAGGGGCGTCGAAGCGGCTTCTCCCGCTGATGGAGCAAAGTTGCTACAGTGACAAAGACAAGCTCCGCGATCATGGGCAATTTATATGGGGCAACTGTGCTGCGAGTATCTAAGCAGTCGTCGTGCATGGATAAAATGCAATGTTTCAAACAGATCTGATGAATTCACCTACTTTGAAAAAGTGTGCGTTAGGGAGTTCTTTTGACACAAAGCGAAAATCTACAGTCAAGCGTCAATCAGCAGACAGCCGTGTGTTCTTTAGTCATGAGCCTGTTGTCAAAACGGCAGAAAAAAATGGTCACAAACGAAATATTGTTTCTACACTTAAAATGAACAAAGAAAAAATGAGCTAGCCTGATATAAGTCATGTTCATGACGATGCAAATGTAACGAGATTTCGAACTGTTCTGTTGCACACGTTGGGACTCATTTTATTTTTCTCCAAAAATCATTTGCCATGACGGGAATCGAACCCGGGCCGCCCTGCGTTACAAGGCAGATGCCTATCCGCTAGACCATTTGGGAAGACTTGATATGTACACCCTAAGATATCTAAGTGTCATTTCGATGAGGTCTGTAGCAGAGGCCATAGAGCACAGCAAACAAATAATCATGTGTTTAAATATCCTTGTCGTTTTGAAAAATTACCATTGTCACCTGCACAGGAATGCCATGCGGCCAACATTGAAGAAATGTGCTTCTCAGATCTGTCATTAACACTGTTTTCCACACGCTTTTTTCATTGCATTGCCATATAATCAATTGGTCATTGATGCGTCACGAATAACGACAATGCGTCGAAAATTAAAGAAATGTAAACATGAATTATGTTATTACTGTCTAAGCATCGCAAAGCTGTATGCGTAAAGGCGTCTGACGTCACAGTGGCTTGCCTGAAACAAAGGAATTAGAGAAACATGTGCTTACAGGGGCGTCGAAGCGGCTTCTCCCGCTGATGGAGCAAAGTTGCTACAGTGACAAAGACAAGCTCCGCGCTCATGGGCAATTTATATGGGGCAACTGTGCTGCGAGTATCTAAGCAGTCGTCGTGCATGGATAAAATGCAATGTTTCAAACAGATCTGATGAATTCACCTACTTTGAAAAAGTGTGCGTTAGGGAGTTCTTTTGACACAAAGCGAAAATCTACAGTCAAGCGTCAATCAGCAGACAGCCGTGTGTTCTTTAGTCATGAGCCTGTTGTCAAAACGGCAGAAAAAAATGGTCACAAACGAAATATTGTTTCTACACTTAAAATGAACAAAGAAAAAATGAGCTAGCCTGATATAAGTCATGTTCATGACGATGCAAATGTAACGAGATTTCGAACTGTTCTGTTGCACACGTTGGGACTCATTTTATTTTTCTACAAAAATCATTTGCCATGACGGGAATCGAACCCGGGCCGCCCTGCGTTACAAGGCAGATTCCTATCCGCTAGACCATTTGGGAAGACTTGATATGTACACCCTAAGATATCTAAGTGTCATTTCGATGAGGTCTGTAGCAGAGGCCATAGAGCACAGCAAACAAATAATCATGTGTTTAAATATCCTTGTCGTTTTGAAAAATTACCATTGTCACCTGCACATGAATGCCATGCGGCCAACATTGAAGAAATGTGCTTCTCAAATCTGTCATTAACACTGTTTTCCACACGCTTTTTTCATTGCATTGCCATATAATCAATTGGTCATTGATGCGTCACGAATAACGACAATGCGTCGAAAATTAAAGAAATGTAAACATGAATTATGTTATTACTGTCTAAGCATCGCAAAGCTGTATGCGTAAAGGCGTCTGACGTCACAGTGGCTTGCCTGATACAAAGGAATTAGAGAAACGTGCTTACAGGGGCGTCGAACCGGATTCTCCCGCTGATGGAGCAAAGTTGCTACGGTGACAAAGACAAGCTCCGCGCTCATGGGCAATTTATATGGGGCAACTGTGCTGCGAGTATCTAAGCAGTCGTCGTGCATGGATAAAATGCAATGTTTCAAACAGATCTGATGAATTCACCTACTTTGAAAAAGTGTGCGTTAAGGGAGTCCTTTTGACACAAAGCGAACATCTACAGTCAAGCGTCAATCATCAGACAGCCGTGTGTTCTTTAGTCATGAGCCTGTTGTCAAAACGGCAGAAAAAAATGGTCACAAACGAAATATTGTTTCTACACTTAAAATGAACAAAGAAAAAATTAGCTAGCCTGATATAAGTCATGTTCATGACGATGCAAATGTAACGAGATTTCGAACTGTTCTGTTGCACACGTTGGGACTCATTTTATTTTTCTACAAAAATCATTTGCCATGACGGGAATCGAACCCGGGCCGCCCTGCGTTACAAGGCAGATTCCTATCCGCTAGACCATTTGGGAAGACTTGATATGTACACCCTAAGATATCTAAGTGTCATTTCGATGAGGTCTGTAGCAGAGGCCATAGAGCACAGCAAACAAATAATCATGTGTTTAAATATCCTTGTCGTTTTGAAAAATTACCATTGTCACCTGCACAGGAATGCCATGCGGCCAACATTGAAGAAATGTGCTTCTCAAATCTGTCATTAACACTGTTTTCCACACGCTTTTTTCATTGCATTGCCATATAATCAATTGGTCATTGATGCGTCACGAATAACGACAATGCGTCGAAAATTAAAGAAATGTAAACATGAATTATGTTATTACTGTCTAAGCATCGCAAAGCTGTATGCGTAAAGGCGTCTGACGTCACAGTGGCTTGCCTGAAACAAAGGAATTCGAGAAACGTGCTTACAGGGGCGTCGAACCGGATTCTCCCGCTGATGGAGCAAAGTTGCTACAGTGACAAAGACAAGCTCCGCGCTCATGGGCAATTTATATGGGGCAACTGTGCTGCGAGTATCTAAGCAGTCGTCGTGCATGGATAAAATGCAATGTTTCAAACAGATCTGATGAATTCACCTACTTTGAAAAAGTGTGCGTTAAGGGAGTCCTTTTGACACAAAGCGAACATCTACAGTCAAGCGTCAATCAGCAGACAGCCGTGTGTTCTTTAGTCATGAGCCTGTTGTCAAAACGGCAGAAAAAAATGGTCACAAACGAAATATTGTTTCTACACTTAAAATGAACAAAGAAAAAATGAGCTAGCCTGATATAAGTCATGTTCATGACGATGCAAATGTAACGAGATTTCGAACTGTTCTGTTGCACACGTTGGGACTCATTTTATTTTTCTACAAAAATCATTTGCCATGACGGGAATCGAACCCGGGCCGCCCTGCGTTACAAGGCAGATTCCTATCCGCTAGACCATTTGGGAAGACTTGATATGTACACCCTAAGATATCTAAGTGTCATTTCGATGAGGTCTGTAGCAGAGGCCATAGAGCACAGCAAACAAATAATCATGTGTTTAAATATCCTTGTCGTTTTGAAAAATTACCATTGTCACCTGCACAGGAATGCCATGCGGCCAACATTGATGAAATGTGCTTCTCAAATCTGTCATTAACACTGTTTTCCACACGCTTTTTTCATTGCATTGCCATATAATCAATTGGTCATTGATGCGTCACGAATAACGACAATGCGTCGAAAATTAAAGAAATGTAAACATGAATTATGTTATTACTGTCTAAGCATCGCAAAGCTGTATGCGTAAAGGCGTCTGACGTCACAGTGGCTTGCCTGAAACAAAGGAATTCGAGAAACGTGCTTACAGGGGCGTCGAACCGGATTCTCCCGCTGATGGAGCAAAGTTGCTACAGTGACAAAGACAAGCTCCGCGCTCATGGGCAATTTATATGGGGCAACTGTGCTGCGAGTATCTAAGCAGTCGTCGTGCATGGATAAAATGCAATGTTTCAAACAGATCTGATGAATTCACCTACTTTGAAAAAGTGTGCGTTAAGGGAGTCCTTTTGACACAAAGCGAACATCTACAGTCAAGCGTCAATCAGCAGACAGCCGTGTGTTCTTTAGTCATGAGCCTGTTGTCAAAACGGCAGAAAAAAATGGTCACAAACGAAATATTGTTTCTACACTTAAAATGAACAAAGAAAAAATGAGCTAGCCTGATATAAGTCATGTTCATGACGATGCAAATGTAACGAGATTTCGAACTGTTCTGTTGCACACGTTGGGACTCATTTTATTTTTCTACAAAAATCATTTGCCATGACGGGAATCGAACCCGGGCCGCCCTGCGTTACAAGGCAGATTCCTATCCGCTAGACCATTTGGGAAAACTTGATATGTACACCCTAAGATATCTAAGTGTCATTTCGATGAGGTCTGTAGCAGAGGCCATAGAGCACAGCAAACAAATAATCATGTGTTTAAAAATCCTTGTCGTTTTGAAAAATTACCATTGTCACCTGCACAGGAATGCCATGCGGCCAACATTGATGAAATGTGCTTCTCAAATCTGTCATTAACACTGTTTTCCACACGCTTTTTTCATTGCATTGCCATATAATCAATTGGTCATTGATGCGTCACGAATAACGACAATGCGTCGAAAATTAAAGAAATGTAAACATGAATTATGTTATTACTGTCTAAGCATCGCAAAGCTGTATGCGCAAAGGCGTCTGACGTCACTGTGGCTTGCCTGAAACAAAGGAATTAGAGAAACATGTGCTAACAGGGGCGTCGAACCGGCTTGTCCCCCTGATGGAGCAAAGTTGCTACAGTCACAAAGACAAGCTCCGCGCTCATGGGCAATTTATATGGGGCAACTGTGCTGCGAGTATCTAAGCAGTCGTCGTGCATGGATAAAATGCAATGTTTCAAACAGATCTGATGAATTCACCTACTTTGAAAAAGTGTGCGTTTAGGGAGTCCTTTTGACACAAAGCGAAAATCTACAGTCAAGCGTCAATCAGCAGACAGCCGTGTGTTCTTTAGTCATGAGCCTGTTGTCAAAACGGCAGAAAAAAATGGTCACAAACGAAATATTGTTTCTACACTTAAAATGAACAAAGAAAAAATTAGCTAGCCTGATATAAGTCATGTTCATGACGATGCAAATGTAACGAGATTTCGAACTGTTCTGTTGCACACGTTGGGACTCATTTTATTTTTCTACAAAAATCATTTGCCATGACGGGAATCGAACCCGGGCCGCCCTGCGTTACAAGGCAGATTCCTATCCGCTAGACCATTTGGGAAGACTTGATATGTACACCCTAAGATATCTAAGTGTCATTTCGATGAGGTCTGTAGCAGAGGCCATAGAGCACAGCAAACAAATAATCATGTGTTTAAATATCCTTGTCGTTTTGAAAAATTACCATTGTCACCTGCACAGGAATGCCATGCGGCCAACATTGAAGAAATGTGCTTCTCAAATCTGTCATTAACACTGTTTTCCACACGCTTTTTTCATTGCATTGCCATATAATCAATTGGTCATTGATGCGTCACGAATAACGACAATGCGTCGAAAATTAAAGAAATGTAAACATGAATTATGTTATTACTGTCTAAGCATCGCAAAGCTGTATGCGTAAAGGCGTCTGACGTCACAGTGGCTTGCCTGAAACAAAGGAATTCGAGAAACGTGCTTACAGGGGCGTCGAACCGGATTCTCCCGCTGATGGAGCAAAGTTGCTACAGTGACAAAGACAAGCTCCGCGCTCATGGGCAATTTATATGGGGCAACTGTGCTGCGAGTATCTAAGCAGTCGTCGTGCATGGATAAAATGCAATGTTTCAAACAGATCTGATGAATTCACCTACTTTGAAAAAGTGTGCGTTAAGGGAGTCCTTTTGACACAAAGCGAACATCTACAGTCAAGCGTCAATCAGCAGACAGCCGTGTGTTCTTTAGTCATGAGCCTGTTGTCAAAACGGCAGAAAAAAATGGTCACAAACGAAATATTGTTTCTACACTTAAAATGAACAAAGAAAAAATGAGCTAGCCTGATATAAGTCATGTTCATGACGATGCAAATGTAACGAGATTTCGAACTGTTCTGTTGCACACGTTGGGACTCATTTTATTTTTCTACAAAAATCATTTGCCATGACGGGAATCGAACCCGGGCCGCCCTGCGTTACAAGGCAGATTCCTATCCGCTAGACCATTTGGGAAGACTTGATATGTACACCCTAAGATATCTAAGTGTCATTTCGATGAGGTCTGTAGCAGAGGCCATAGAGCACAGCAAACAAATAATCATGTGTTTAAATATCCTTGTCGTTTTGAAAAATTACCATTGTCACCTGCACAGGAATGCCATGCGGCCAACATTGAAGAAATGTGCTTCTCAAATCTGTCATTAACACTGTTTTCCACACGCTTTTTTCATTGCATTGCCATATAATCAATTGGTCATTGATGCGTCACGAATAACGACAATGCGTCGAAAATTAAAGAAATGTAAACATGAATTATGTTATTACTGTCTAAGCATCGCAAAGCTGTATGCGTAAAGGCGTCTGACGTCACAGTGGCTTGCCTGAAACAAAGGAATTAGAGAAACGTGCTTACAGGGGCGTCGAACCGGATTCTCCCGCTGATGGAGCAAAGTTGCTCCAGTGACAAAGACAAGCTCCGCGCTCATGGGCAATTTATATGGGGCAACTGTGCTGCGAGTATCTAAGCAGTCGTCGTGCATGGATAAAATGCAATGTTTCAAACAGATCTGATGAATTCACCTACTTTGAAAAAGTGTGCGTTAAGGGAGTCCTTTTGACACAAAGCGAACATCTACAGTCAAGCGTCAATCAGCAGACAGCCGTGTGTTCTTTAGTCATGAGCCTGTTGTCAAAACGGCAGAAAAAAATGGTCACAAACGAAATATTGTTTCTACACTTAAAATGAACAAAGAAAAAATGAGCTAGCCTGATATAAGTCATGTTCATGACGATGCAAATGTAACGAGATTTCGAACTGTTCTGTTGCACACGTTGGGACTCATTTTATTTTTCTACAAAAATCATTTGCCATGACGGGAATCGAACCCGGGCCGCCCTGCGTTACAAGGCAGATTCCTATCCGCTAGACCATTTGGGAAGACTTGATATGTACACCCTAAGATATCTAAGTGTCATTTCGATGAGGTCTGTAGCAGAGGCCATAGAGCACAGCAAACAAATAATCATGTGTTTAAAAATCCTTGTCGTTTTGAAAAATTACCATTGTCACCTGCACAGGAATGCCATGCGGCCAACATTGATGAAATGTGCTTCTCAAATCTGTCATTAACACTGTTTTCCACACGCTTTTTTCATTGCATTGCCATATAATCAATTGGTCATTGATGCGTCACGAATAACGACAATGCGTCGAAAATTAAAGAAATGTAAACATGAATTATGTTATTACTGTCTAAGCATCGCAAAGCTGTATGCGCAAAGGCGTCTGACGTCACTGTGGCTTGCCTGAAACAAAGGAATTAGAGAAACATGTGCTAACAGGGGCGTCGAACCGGCTTGTCCCCCTGATGGAGCAAAGTTGCTACAGTCACAAAGACAAGCTCCGCGCTCATGGGCAATTTATATGGGGCAACTGTGCTGCGAGTATCTAAGCAGTCGTCGTGCATGGATAAAATGCAATGTTTCAAACAGATCTGATGAATTCACCTACTTTGAAAAAGTGTGCGTTTAGGGAGTCCTTTTGACACAAAGCGAAAATCTACAGTCAAGCGTCAATCAGCAGACAGCCGTGTGTTCTTCAGTCATGAGCCTGTTGTCAAAACGGCAGAAAAAAATGGTCACAAACGAAATATTGTTTCTACACTTAAAATGAACAAAGAAAAAATTAGCTAGCCTGATATAAGTCATGTTCATGACGATGCAAATGTAACGAGATTTCGAACTGTTCTGTTGCACACGTTGGGACTCATTTTATTTTTCTACAAAAATCATTTGACATGACGGGAATCGAACCCGGGCCGCCCTGCGTTACAAGGCAGATTCCTATCCGCTAGACCATTTGGGAAGACTTGATATGTACACCCTAAGATATCTAAGTGTCATTTCGATGAGGTCTGTAGCAGAGGCCATAGAGCACAGCAAACAAATAATCATGTGTTTAAATATCCTTGTCGTTTTGAAAAATTACCATTGTCACCTGCACAGGAATGCCATGCGGCCAACATTGAAGAAATGTGCTTCTCAAATCTGTCATTAACACTGTTTTCCACACGCTTTTTTCATTGCATTGCCATATAATCAATTGGTCATTGATGCGTCACGAATAACGACAATGCGTCGAAAATTAAAGAAATGTAAACATGAATTATGTTATTACTGTCTAAGCATCGCAAAGCTGTATGCGTAAAGGCGTCTGACGTCACAGTGGCTTGCCTGAAACAAAGGAATTCGAGAAACGTGCTTACAGGGGCGTCGAAGCGGCTTCTCCCGCTGATGGAGCAAAGTTGCTACAGTGACAAAGACAAGCTCCGCGCTCATGGGCAATTTATATGGGGCAACTGTGCTGCGAGTATCTAAGCAGTCGTCGTGCATGGATAAAATGCAATGTTTCAAACAGATCTGATGAATTCACCTACTTTGAAAAAGTGTGCGTTAGGGAGTTCTTTTGACACAAAGCGAAAATCTACAGTCAAGCGTCAATCAGCAGACAGCCGTGTGTTCTTTAGTCATGAGCCTGTTGTCAAAACGGCAGAAAAAAATGGTCACAAACGAAATATTGTTTCTACACTTAAAATGAACAAAGAAAAAATGAGCTAGCCTGATATAAGTCATGTTCATGACGATGCAAATGTAACGAGATTTCGAACTGTTCTGTTGCACACGTTGGGACTCATTTTATTTTTCTACAAAAATCATTTGCCATGACGGGAATCGAACCTGGGCCGCCCTGCGTTACAAGGCAGATGCCTATCCGCTAGACTATTTGGGAAGACTTGATATGTACACCCTAAGATATCTAAGTGTCATTTCGATGAGGTCTGTAGCAGAGGCCATAGAGCACAGCAAACAAATAATCATGTGTTTAAATATCCTTGTCGTTTTGAAAAATTACCATTGTCACCTGCACATGAATGCCATGCGGCCAACATTGAAGAAATGTGCTTCTCAAATCTGTCATTAACACTGTTTTCCACACGCTTTTTTCATTGCATTGCCATATAATCAATTGGTCATTGATGCGTCACGAATAACGACAATGCGTCGAAAATTAAAGAAATGTAAACATGAATTATGTTATTACTGTCTAAGCATCGCAAAGCTGTATGCGTAAAGGGGTCTGACGTCACAGTGGCTTGACTGAAACAAAGGAATTAGAGAAACATGTGCTTACAGGGGCGTCGAAGCGGCTTCTCCCGCTGATGGAGCAAAGTTGCTACAGTGACAAAGACAAGCTCCGCGCTTATGGGCAATTTATATGGGGCAACTGTGCTGCGAGTATCTAAGCAGTCGTCGTGCATGGATAAAATGCAATGTTTCAAACAGATCTGATGAATTCACCTACTTTGAAAAAGTGTGCGTTAGGGAGTTCTTTTGACACAAAGCGAAAATCTACGGTCAAGCGTCAATCAGCAGACAGCCGTGTGTTCTTTAGTCATGAGCCTGTTGTCAAAACGGCAGAAAAAAATGGTCACAAACGAAATATTGTTTCTACACTTAAAATGAACAAAGAAAAAATGAGCTAGCCTGATATAAGTCATGTTCATGACGATGCAAATGTAACGAGATTTCGAACTGTTCTGTTGCACACGTTGGGACTCATTTTATTTTTCTCCAAAAATCATTTGCCATGACGGGAACCGAACCCGGGCCGCCCTGCGTTACAAGGCAGATTCCTATCCGCTACACCATTTGGGAAGACTTGATATGTACACCCTAAGATATCTAAGTGTCATTTCGATGAGGTCTGTAGCAGAGGCCATAGAGCACAGCAAACAAATAATCATGTGTTTAAATATCCTTGTCGTTTTGAAAAATTACCATTGTCACCTGCACAGGAATGCCATGCGGCCAACATTGAAGAAATGTGCTTCTCAAATCTGTCATTAACACTGTTTTCCACACGCTTTTTTCATTGCATTGCCATATAATCAATTGGTCATTGATGCGTCACGAATAACGACAATGCGTCGAAAATTAAAGAAATGTAAACATGAATTATGTTATTACTGTCTAAGCATCGCAAAGCTGTATGCGTAAAGGCGTCTGACGTCACAGTGGCTTGCCTGAAACAAAGGAATTAGAGAAACATGTGCTTACAGGGGCGTCGAAGCGGCTTCTCCCGCTGATGGAGCCAAGTTGCTACAGTGACAAAGACAAGCTCCGCGCTCATGGGCAATTTATATGGGGCAACTGTGCTGCGAGTATCTAAGCAGTCGTCGTGCATGGATAAAATGCAATGTTTCAAACAGATCTGATGAATTCACCTACTTTGAAAAAGTGTGCGTTAGGGAGTTCTTTTGACACAAAGCGAAAATCTACAGTCAAGCGTCAATCAGCAGACAGCCGTGTGTTCTTTAGTCATGAGCCTGTTGTCAAAACGGCAGAAATAAATGGTCACAAACGAAATATTGTTTCTACACTTAAAATGAACAAAGAAAAAATGAGCTAGCCTGATATAAGTCATGTTCATGATGATGCAAATGTAACGAGATTTCGAACTGTTCTGTTGCACACGTTGGGACTCATTTTATTTTTCTACAAAAATCATTTGCCATGACGGGAATCGAACGCGGCCGCCCTGCGTTACAAGGCAGATTCCTATCCGCTAGACCATTTGGGAAGACTTGATATGTACACCCTAAGATATCTAAGTGTCATTTCGATGAGGTCTGTAGCAGAGGCCATAGAGCACAGCAAACAAATAATCATGTGTTTAAATATCCTTGTCGCTTTGAAAAATTACCATTGTCACCTGCACAGGAATGCCATGCGGCCAACATTGAAGAAATGTGCTTCTCAAATCTGTCATTAACACTGTTTTCCACACGCTTTTTTCATTGCATTGCCATATAATCAATTGGTCATTGATGCGTCACGAATAACGACAATGCGTCGAAAATTAAAGAAATGTAAACATGAATTATGTTATTACTGTCTAAGCATCGCAAAGCTGTATGAGTAAAGGCGTCTGACGTCACAGTGGCTTGCCTGAAACAAAGGAATTAGAGAAACATGTGCTTACAGGGGCGTCGAAGCGGCTTCTCCCGCTGATGGAGCAAAGTTGCTACAGTGACAAAGACAAGCTCCGCGCTTATGGGCAATTTATATGGGGCAACTGTACTGCGAGTATCTAAGCAGTCGTCGTGCATGGATAAAATGCAATGTTTCAAACAGATCTGATGAATTCACCTACTTTGATAATGTGTGCGTTAGGGAGTTCTTTTGACACAAAGCGAAAATCTACAGTCAAGCGTCAATCAGCAGACAGCCGTGTGTTCTTTAGTCATGAGCCTGTTGTCAAAACGGCAGAAATAAATGGTCACAAACGAAATATTGTTTCTACACTTAAAATGAACAAAGAAAAAATGAGCTAGCCTGATATAAGTCATGTTCATGACGATGCAAATGTAACGAGATTTCGAACTGTTCTGTTGCACACGTTGGGACTCATTTTATTTTTCTACAAAAATCATTTGCCATGACGGGAATCGAACCCGGCCGCCCTGCGTTACAAGGCAGATTCCTATCCGCTAGACCATTTGGGAAGACTTGATATGTACACCCTAAGATATCTAAGTGTCATTTCGATGAGGTCTGTAGCAGAGGCCATAGAGCACAGCAAACAAATAATCATGTGTTTAAATATCCTTGTCGTTTTGAAAAATTACCATTGTCACCTGCACAGGAATGCCATGCGGCCAACATTGAAGAAATGTGCTTCTCAAATCTGTCATTAACACTGTTTTCCACACGCTTTTTTCATTGCATTGCCATATAATCAATTGGTCATTGATGCGTCACGAATAACGACAATGCGTCGAAAATTAAAGAAATGTAAACATGAATTATGTTATTACTGTCTAAGCATCGCAAAGCTGTATGCGTAAAGGCGTCTGACGTCACAGTGGCTTGCCTGAAACAAAGGAATTAGAGAAACATGTGCTTACAGGGGCGTCGAAGCGGTTTCTCCCGCTGATGGAGCAAAGTTGCTACAGTGACAAAGACAAGCTCCGCGCTCATGGGCAATTTATATGGGGCAACTGTGCTGCGAGTATCTAAGCAGTCGTCGTGCATGGATAAAATGCAATGTTTCAAACAGATCTGATGAATTCACCTACTTTGAAAAAGTGTGCGTTAGGGAGTTCTTTTGACACAAAGCGAAAATCTACAGTCAAGCGTCAATCAGCAGACAGCCTGTGTTCTTTAGTCATGAGCCTGTTGTCAAAACGGCAGAAAAAAATGGTCACAAACGAAATATTGTTTCTACACTTAAAATGAACAAAGAAAAAATGAGCTAGCCTGATATAAGTCATGTTCATGACGATGCAAATGTAACGAGATTTCGAACTGTTCTGTTGCACACGTTGGGACTCATTTTATTTTTCTACAAAAATCATTTGCCATGACGGGAATCGAACCCGGGCCGCCCTGCGTTACAAGGCAGATGCCTATCCGCTAGACCATTTGGGAAAACTTGATATGTACACCCTAAGATATCTAAGTGTCATTTCGATGAGGTCTGTAGCAGAGGCCATAGAGCACAGCAAACAAATAATCATGTGTTTAAATATCCTTGTTGTTTTGAAAAATTACCATTGTCACCTGCACAGGAATGCCATGCGGCCAACATTGAAGAAATGTGCTTCTCAAATCTGTCATTAACACTGTTTTCCACACGCTTTTTTCATTGCATTGCCATATAATCAATTGGTCATTGATGCGTCACGAATAACGACAATGCGTCGAAAATTAAAGAAATGTAAACATGAATTATGTTATTACTGTCTAAGCATCGCAAAGCTGTATGCGTTAAGGCGTCTGACGTCACTGTGGCTTGCCTGAAACAAAGGAATTAGAGAAACATGTGCTGACAGGGGCGTCGAACCGGCTTGTCCCCCTGATAGAGCAAAGTTGCTACAGTGACAAAGACAAGCTCCGCGCTCATGGGCAATTTATATGGGGCAACTGTGCTGCGAGTATCTAAGCAGTCGTCGTGCATGGATAAAATGCAATGTTTCAAACAGATCTGATGAATTCACCTACTTTGAAAAAGTGTGCGTTAAGGGAGTCCTTTTGACACAAAGCGAAAATCTACAGTCAAGCAGCAATCAGCAGACAGCCGTGTGTTTTTTAGTCATGAGCCTGTTGTCAAAACGGCAGAAAAAAATGGTCACAAACGAAATATTGTTTCTCCACTTAAAATGAACAAAGACAAAATGAGCTAGCCTGATATAAGTCATGTTCATGACGATGCAAATGTAACGAGATTTCGAACTTTTCTGTTGCACACGTTGGGACTCATTTTATTTTTCTACAAGAATCATTTGCCATGACGGGAATCGAACCCGGGCCGCCCTGGGTTACAAGGCAGATTCCTATCCGCTAGACCATTTGGGAAGATTTCATATGTAGACCCTAAGATATCTAAGTGTCATTTCGATGAGGTCTGTAGCAGAGGCCATAGAGCACACCAAACAAATAATCATGTGTTTAAATATCCTTGTCGTTTTGAAAAATTACCATTGTCACCTGCACAGGAATGCCATGCGGCCAACATTGAAGAAATGTGCTTCTCAAATCTGTCATTAACACTGTTTTCCACACGCTTTTTTCATTGCATTGCCATATAATCAATTGGTCATTGATGCGTCACGAATAACGACAATGCGTCGAAAATTAAAGAAATGTAAACATGAATTATGTTATTACTGTCTAAGCATCGCAAAGCTGTATGCGTAAAGGCGTCTGACGTCACAGTGGCTTGCCTGAAACAAAGGAATTAGAGAAACATGTGCTTACAGGGGCGTCGAACCGGCTTGTCCCCCTGATGGAGCAAAGTTGCTACAGTGACAAAGACAAGCTCCGAGCTCATGGGCAATTTATATGGGGCAACTGTGCTGCGAGTATCTAAGCAGTCGTCGTGCATGGATAATATGCAATGTTTCAAACAGATCTGATGAATTCACCTACTTTGAAAAAGTGTGCGTTAAGGGAGTCCTTTTGACACAAAGCGAAAATCTACAGTCAAGCGTCAATCAGCAGACAGCCGTGTGTTCTTTAGTCATGAGCCTGTTGTCAAAACGGCAGAAAAAAATGGTCACAAACGAAATATTGTTTCTACACTTAAAATGAACAAAGACAAAATGAGCTAGCCTGATATAAGTCATGTTCATGACGATGCAAATGTAACGAGATTTCGAACTGTTCTGTTGCACACGTTGGGTCTCATTTTATTTTTCTACAAGAATCATTTGCCATGACGGGAATCGAACCCAGGCCGCCCTGCGTTACAAGGCAGATTCCTATCCGCTAGACCATTTGGGAAGATTTCATATGTAGACCCTAAGATATCTAAGTGTCATTTCGATGAGGTCTGTAGCAGAGGCCATACAGCACACCAAACAAATAATCATGTGTTTAAATATCCTTGTCGTTTTGAAAAATTACCATTGTCACCTGCACAGGAATGCCATGCGGCCAGCATTGAAGAAATGTGCTTCTCAAATCTGTCATTAACACTGTTTTCCACACGCTTTTTTCATTGCATTGCCATATAATCAATTGGTCATTGATGCGTCACGAATAACGACCATGCGTCGAAAATTAAAGAAATGTAAACATGAATTATGTTATTACTGTCTAAGCATCGCAAAGCTGTATGCGCAAAGGCGTCTGACGTCACTGTGGCTTGCCTGAAACAAAGGAATTAGAGAAACATGTGCTGACAGGGGCGTCGAACCGGCTTGTCCCCCTGATGGAGCAAAGTTGCTACAGTGACAAAGACAAGCTCCGCGCTCATGGGCAATTTATATGGGGCAACTGTGCTGCGAGTATCTAAGCAGTCGTCGTGCATGGATAAAATGCAATGTTTCAAACAGATCTGATGAATTCACCTACTTTGAAAAAGTGTGCGTTAAGGGAGTCCTTTTGACACAAAGCGAAAATCTACAGTCAAGCAGCAATCAGCAGACAGCCGTGTTTTTTAGTCATGAGCCTGTTGTCAAAACGGCAGAAAAAAATGGTCACAAACGAAATATTGTTTCTCCACTTAAAATGAACAAAGACAAAATGAGCTAGCCTGATATAAGCCATGTTCATGACGATGCAAATGTAACGAGATTTCGAACTTTTCTGTTGCACACGTTGGGACTCATTTTATTTTTCTACAAGAATCATTTGCCATGACGGGAATCGAACCCGGGCCGCCCTGCGTTACAAGGCAGATTCCTATCCGCTAGACCATTTGGGAAGATTTCATATGTAGACCCTAAGATATCTAAGTGTCATTTCGATGAGGTCTGTAGCAGAGGCCATAGAGCACACCAAACAAATAATCATGTGTTTAAATATCCTTGTCGTTTTGAAAAATTACCATTGTCACCTGCACAGGAATGCCATGCGGCCAACATTGAAGAAATGTGCTTCTCAAATCTGTCATTAACACTGTTTTCCACACGCTTTTTTCATTGCATTGCCATATAATCAATTGGTCATTGATGCGTCACGAATAACGACAATGCGTCGAAAATTAAAGAAATGTAAACATGAATTATGTTATTACTGTCTAAGCATCGCAAAGCTGTATGCGTAAAGGCGTCTGACGTCACAGTGGCTTGCCTGAAACAAAGGAATTAGAGAAACATGTGCTTACAGGGGCGTCGAACCGGCTTGTCCCCCTGATGGAGCAAAGTTGCTACAGTGACAAAGACAAGCTCCGAGCTCATGGGCAATTTATATGGGGCAACTGTGCTGCGAGTATCTAAGCAGTCGTCGTGCATGGATAATATGCAATGTTTCAAACAGATCTGATGAATTCACCTACTTTGAAAAAGTGTGCGTTAAGGGAGTCCTTTTGACACAAAGCGAAAATCTACAGTCAAGCGTCAATCAGCAGACAGCCGTGTGTTCTTTAGTCATGAGCCTGTTGTCAAAACGGCAGAAAAAAATGGTCACAAACGAAATATTGTTTCTACACTTAAAATGAACAAAGACAAAATGAGCTAGCCTGATATAAGTCATGTTCATGACGATGCAAATGTAACGAGATTTCGAACTGTTCTGTTGCACACGTTGGGACTCATTTTATTTTTCTACAAGAATCATTTGCCATGACAGGAATCGAACCCGGGCCGCCCTGCGTTACAAGGCAGATTCCTATCCGCTAGACCATTTGGGAAGATTTCATATGTAGACCCTAAGATATCTAAGTGTCATTTCGATGAGGTCTGTAGCAGAGGCCATACAGCACACCAAACAAATAATCATGTGTTTAAATATCCTTGTCGTTTTGAAAAATTACCATTGTCACCTGCACAGGAATGCCATGCGGCCAGCATTGAAGAAATGTGCTTCTCAAATCTGTCATTAACACTGTTTTCCACACGCTTTTTTCATTGCATTGCCATATAATCAATTGGTCATTGATGCGTCACGAATAACGACCATGCGTCGAAAATTAAAGAAATGTAAACATGAATTATGTTATTACTGTCTAAGCATCGCAAAGCTGTATGCGTAAAGGCGTCTGACGTCACAGTGGCTTGCCTGAAACAAAGGAATTAGAGAAACATGTGCTTACAGGGGCGTCAAACCGGCTTGTCCCCCTGATGGAGCAAAGTTGCTACAGTGACAAAGACAAGCTCCGCGCTCATGGTCAATTTATATGGGGCAACTGTGCTGCGAGTATCTAAGCAGTCGTCGTGCATGGATAAAATGCAATGTTTCAAACAGATCTGATGAATTCACCAACTTTGAAAAAGTGTGCGTTAAGGGAGTCCTTTTGACACAAAGCGAAAATCTACAGTCAAGCGTCAATCAGCAGACAGCCGTGTGTTCTTTAGTCATGAGCCTGTTGTCAAAACGGCAGAAAAAAATGGTCACGAACGAAATATTGTTTCTACACTTAAAATGAACAAAGACAAAATGAGCAAGCCTGATATAAGTCATGTTCATGACGATGCAAATGTAACGAGATTTCGAACTATTCTGTTGCACACGTTGGGACTCATTTTATTTTTCTACAAGAATCATTTGCCATGACGGAAATCGAACCCGGGCCGCCCTGCGTTACAAGGCAGATTCCTATCCGCGAGACCATTTGGGAAGATTTCATATGTAGACCCTAAGATATCTAAGTGTCATTTCGATGAGGTCTGTAGCAGAGGCCATACAGCACACCAAACAAATAATCATGTGTTTAAATATCCTTGTCGTTTTGAAAAATTACCATTGTCACCTGCACAGGAATGCCATGCGGCCAACATTGAAGAAATGTGCTTCTCAAATCTGTCATTAACACTGTTTTCCACACGCTTTTTTCATTGCATTGCCATATAATCAATTGGTCATTGATGCGTCACGAATAACGACAATGCGTCGAAAATTAAACAAATGTAAACATGAATTATGTTATTACTGTCTAAGCATCGCAAAGCTGTATGCGCAAAGGCGTCTGACGTCACTGTGGCTTGCCTGAAACAAAGGAATTAGAGAAACATGTGCTGACAGGGGCGTCGAACCGGCTTGTCCCCCTGATGGAGCAAAGTTGCTACAGTGACAAAGACAAGCTCCGCGCTCATGGGCAATTTATATGGGGCAACTGTGCTGCGAGTATCTAAGCAGTCGTCGTGCATGGATAAAATGCAATGTTTCAAACAGATCTGATGAATTCACCTACTTTGAAAAAGTGTGCGTTAAGGGAGTCCTTTTGACACAAAGCGAAAATCTACAGTCAAGCGTCAATCAGCAGACAGCCGTGTGTTCTTTAGTCATGAGCCTGTTGTCAAAACGCCTGAAAAAAATGGTCACAAACGAAATATTGTTTCTACACTTAAAATGAACAAAGAAAAAATGAGCTAGCCTGATATAAGTCATGTTCATGACGATGCAAATGTAACGAGATTTCGAACTTTTCTGTTGCACACGTTGGGACTCATTTTATTTTTCTACAAGAATCATTTGCCATGATGGGAATCGAACCCGGGCCGCCCTGCGTTACAAGGCAGATTCCTATCCGCTAGACCATTTGGGAAGATTTCATATGTAGACTCTAAGATATCTAAGTGTCATTTCGATGAGGTCTGTAGCAGAGGCCATAGAGCACACCAAACAAATAATCATGTGTTTAAATATCCTTGTCGTTTTGAAAAATTACCATTGTCACCTGCACAGGAATGCCATGCGGCCAACATTGAAGAAATGTGCTTCTCAAATCTGTCATTAACACTGTTTTCCACACGCTTTTTTCATTGCATTGCCATATAATCAATTGGTCATTGATGCGTCACGAATAACGACAATGCGTCGAAAATTAAAGAAATGTAAACATGAATTATGTTATTACTGTCTAAGCATCGCAAAGCTGTATGCGCAAAGGCGTCTGACGTCACTGTGGCTTGCCTGAAACAAAGGAATTAGACAAACATGTGCTTACAGGGGCGTCGAACCGGCTTGTCCCCCTGATGGAGCAAAGTTGCTACAGTGACAAAGACAAGCTCCGCGCTCATGGGCAATTTATATGGGGCAACTGTGCTGCGAGTATCTAAGCAGTCGTCGTGCATGGATAAAATGCAATGTTTCAAACAGATCTGATGAATTCACCTACTTTGAAAAAGTGTGCGTTAAGGGAGTCCTTTTGACACAAAGCGAAAATCTACAGTCAAGCGTCAATCAGCAGACAGCCGTGTGTTCTTTAGTCATGAGCCTGTTGTCAAAACGGCAAAAGAAAATGGTCACTAACGAAATATTGTTTCTACACTTAAAATGAACAAAGAAAAAATGAGCTAGCATGATATAAGTCATGTTCATGACGATGCAAATGTAACGAGATTTCGAACTGTTCTGTTGTACACGTTGGGACTCATTTTTTTTTTCTACAAGAATCATTTGCCATGACGGGAATCGCACCCGGGCCGCTCTGCATTAAAAGGCAGATTCCTATCCGCTAGACCATTTGGGAAGATTTCATATGTAGACCCTAAGATATCTAAGTGTCATTTCGATGAGGTCTGTAGCAGAGGCCATAGAGCACACCAAACAAATAATCATGTGTTTAAATATCCTTGTCGTTTTGAAAAATTACCATTGTCACTTGCACAGGAATGCCATGCGGCCAACATTGAAGAAATGTGCTTCTCAAATCTGTCATTAACACTCTTTTCCACACGCTTTTTTCATTGCATTGCCATATAATCAATTGGTCATTGATGCGTCACGAATAACGACAATGCGTCGAAAATTAAAGAAATGTAAACATGAATTATGTTATTACTGTCTAAGCATCGCAAAGCTGTATGCGCAAAGGCGTCTGACGTCACTGTGGCTTGCCTGAAACAAAGGAATTAGAGAAACATGTGCTTACAGGGGCGTCGAACCGGCTTGTCCCCCTGATGGAGCAAAGTTGCTACAGTGACAAAGAGAAGCTCCGCGCTCATGGGCAATTTATATGGGGCAACTGTGCTGCGAGTATCTAAGCAGTCGTCGTGCATGGATAAAATGCAATGTTTCAAACAGATCTGATGAATTCACCTACTTTGAAAAAGTGTGCGTTAAGGGAGTCCTTTTGACACAAAGCGAAAATCTACAGTCAAGCATCAATCAGCAGACAGCCGTGTGTTCTTTAGTCATGAGCCTGTTGTCAAAACGGCAGAAAAAAATGGTCACAAACGAAATATTGTTTCTACACTTAAAATGAACAAAGAAAAAATGAGCTAGCCTGATATAAGTCATGTTCATGACGATGCAAATGTAACGAGATTTCGAACTGTTCTGTTGTACACGTTGGGACTCATTTTTTTTTTCTACAAGAATCATTTGCCATGACGGGAATCGAACCCGGGCCGCTCTGCATTAAAAGGCAGATTCCTATCCGCTAGACCATTTGGGAAGATTTCATATGTAGACCCTAAGATATCTAAGTGTCATTTCGATGAGGTCTGTAGCAGAGGCCATAGAGCACACCAAACAAATAATCATGTGTTTAAATATCCTTGTCGTTTTGAAAAATTACCATTGTCACCTGCACAGGAATGCCATGCGGTCAACATTGAAGAAATGTGCTTCTCAAATCTTTCATTAACACTGTTTTCCACACGCTTTTTTCATTGCATTGCCATATAATCAATTGGTCATTGATGCGTCACGAATAACTACAATGCGTCGAAAATTAAAGAAATGTAAACATGAATTATGTTATTACTGTCTAAGCATCGCAAAGCTGTATGCGCAAAGGCGTCTGACGTCACTGTGGCTTGCCTGAAACAAAGGAATTAGAGAAACATGTGCTTTCAGGGGCGTCGAACCGGCTTGTCCCCCTGATGGAGCAAAGTTGCTACAGTGACAAAGACAAGCTCCGCGCTCATGGGCAATTTATATGGGGCAACTGTGCTGCGAGTATCTAAGCAGTCGTCGTGCATGGATAAAATGCAATGTTTCAAACAGATCTGATGAATTCACCTACTTTGAAAAAGTGTGCGTTAAGGGAGTCCTTTTGACACAAAGCGAAAATCTACAGTCAAGCGTCAATCAGCAGACAGCCGTGTGTTCTTCAGTCATGAGCCTGTTGTCAAAACGGCAGAAAAAAATGGTCACAAACGAAATATTGTTTCTACACTTAAAATGAACAAAGAAAAAATGAGCTAGCCTGATATAAGTCATGTTCATGACGATGCAAATGAAACGAGATTTCGAACTGTTCTGTTGCACACGTTGGGACTCATTTTATTTTTCTACAAGAATCATTTGCCATGACGGGAATCGAACCCGGGCCGCCCTGCGTTACAAGGCAGATTCCTATCAGCTAGACCATTTGGGAAGACGTGATATATGCACCCTAAGATATCTAAGTGTCATTTCGATGAGGTCTGTAGCAGAGGCCATAGAGCACACCAAACAAATAATCATGTGTTTAAATATCCTTGTCGTTTTGAAAAAAAACCATTGTCACCTGCACAGGAATGCCATGCGGCCAACATTGAAGAAATGTGCTTCTCAAATCTGTCATTAACACTGTTTTCCACACGCTTTTTTCATTGCATTGCCATATAATCAATTGGTCATTGATGCGTCACGAATAACGACAATGCGTCGAAAATTAAAGAAATGTAAACATGAATTATGTTATTACTGTCTTCGCATCGCAAAGCTGTATGCGTAAAGGCGTCTGACGTCACAGTGGCTTGCCTGAAACAAAGGAATTAGAGAAACATGTGCTTACAGGGGCGTCGAACCGGCTTGTTCTTCAGTGGCTTTCCCAGTCACCGGACCTGAATCCAATAGAACACCTTTGGGATGTGGCAGAACGGGAGATTCACATCTTGAAATTCCACCTGAAAAATGTACAGGAATTGCGTGATGCAATCATGTCATCATTGACCAGAATCTCAAAGGAATCAATGTCACAAAGAATTGAGGCTGTTTTGAGAGCAAAGGGAGGCTCTACCCAGTATTAGTATAGTGTTCCTAATAAAGTTTTGGGTGAGTGTATATCTAACTATCTTTGTTTTTGCTGGTCTGTAGGATCTATGATGGCTGTCAGCCCGTCCTGTGTATCATGGACACAGCCATGATCTAAACCATCCTCATCAAGGAATGCTACCATCTTTTCAGTAACAGGAGGGTAATACGCTAAATTGAAGTTGTTGTATGGGGAAAAAAACATAAGGGCTTCTTAAATAGATAATATCCTTGTTATTATAGCATTATTAATATTAGGTTAATCTTGCAGTATATAATTATTATTATTTTTCTAGAATTTCTATCTCAACGGGCCTCTGTATGACGCCGTGTTTATCGCTGAGGATGATACATGGAGACGGATCCGCAGTGTCCTGTCTCCCTCCTTCACCAGTGGGCGGATCATAGAGGTACAGTCCCATCTCTCCTCTCCTTCTTTTATTCATTCCAACAACACAAATAAATGAATGACTAACAACTCTGACGTGTGTGTGTGTTTATGTGATTTGTACTATGTGTATAGTGTGCATTCATTGTTGTTTGTTGTTGTGTGAAGCAGCAACTTTAATTGTCCAAGACAAATTTCTATCCGGGACAATAAAGCATATTTAATCTTATCTTAGATAAGTTCAGTGGTCAGATGACAGTATAGAATAATAGTTCATCTTTGGAGTCACTTATTCCTTGACTATATACATAATGTATCCTGTATGAATGTATATTCTCAGGCTATATAAATATTAAAATAATTCCTGTTTCAAACATGATATTAACCCATGTTTTGCACATATTAATCCATGTATCAATCATCATGTTTTTCCATGTATCCTTCCCAACTCAGATGTTCGGGATCATGAAGCAGCACTCTGGTAATTTGGTCAGCAATCTGAAGAAGACGTCCGATAACGAAGAGCCCATTGAACTAAAAGAGTGAGTATTTCTCTCCGAGAAGATAAGGTGAATTTGTAATTTCAGTGAACTCCCCCTTTAATTTTGTGGTTGTGGTTCTGGTGGTCAAAGATTGTGTGGTTGTGTTCCAGGGTCTTTGGACCATACAGTATGGATGTGGTCGTCAGCACTTCATTCAGTGTCGACATCGACTCAGTCCACAACCCCTCTGACCCCTTTATGACCAACATCAAGAAAATGCTCAAGTTTGACATCTTCAGCCCACTGTTCCTCACAGTTGGTACAACTGCCCCCATATAGCTTTCAGTCTAAATCATTTTGTGCTTAATAAATGAAGCTATCGATTTCATTGATTAGACTGACATACACTGTGGAAACACTCTAATAAGTCCCTTTCTCACACCTACCACCCCATTTCTCCCACTCTCTCCATCGTCATAGGATTGAGCGATCATGAGATCTTGTCCCAGGCGATGATTTTCATCTTTGCTGGCTATGAGACCACCAGTAGCTCTCTGTCCTTCCTGGCCTACAATCTGGCAACCAACCCTCACATCATGACCAAGCTGCAGGAGATAAACACTGTGTTTCCCAACAAGGTAACCCCTCTGCAGACTCCTATATAGTACTATTCATGTGGAACAGGAAATATGATAGTGACAGTATTTTAGAGGGTACTGATGAGTGTGTAACCCCTGTGCACTGTAGACTCCTACAGTATATATTACTGTTGCTTTGGAACAGATGGTTAGATAGGTGACAGTATTTTGCAGTGTGCTAATGTGTCTGTAGCATCCCTGTGCAGACTTCTGCCCAGTGCTATTCATTTGAAACACGAAGTAGATAGGTGTTGTTGGAATCTTCAGAATAGTTAAAAGGCCAGTACCTGAGGACCTGAGGGATCTACAGGGTATATACCTTAAAAGCATGTCTGACATGCAGTGGTGTGCGTGACCATAGACTCTAGAATCTAGATCAAGAGAAGGCTGAGTGAGTCACCAATTCTTAGCAGGTGGTTTTGGAGCAAATTGGATAAACTGTTCAAAATAGCAATATGAAACTGGAGCTGTGTTCACACTACAGCACTGTTATAACTACAGTGGTGATACAATAGTACACCCTACTGGTCGAAATGAGGAAAAGCTTACGGCACCGGATCCTCAACCGACCAATGGTTGAGCGCCGTTGAGCAAAGTTGAGCGCTAACCCACCAATGACTTTGTCTTTTCTATTCCTAAATGAACCAGCTGATCAGGTTTTTTTGTTGAATTGAAAGATGTTTTAATATTTTGTAGCGCTCAACTCACCAATCATTGAGCGAGGAATTTCAAACGTCATCTAATGTATACGGCTCCGGCGGTCACTATCGGTGAATCTCATGTACGATGTCCCTGTTACTCAGGTAAGTTTTATCCTCTTCATCCTTCGCTAGTTAGACATTTGTTAGGCATGTATAAAGCTGTGCCGATTTTGTCAAAAGATAAAAGATTGTCTGGAAATCAGCAACTGACCATACCATCGTTGACATATGCGGGATTTGGCTTGTTAATGTGTAATGACAACGTATTGACAACCTGTCAGTAGGCTAGCTGGCTAGCGCTAGCAGCTAACGGGTCTGGTGACACGGAGTTGAGAACGAACAAACATCCCATAAAAAGTGTACCCACACACTTAGAACAAGCGCATGGCGAGAGGTCTCATTGCCCGGTTTCGACGTGCCAATGCTCCTGCGCCAAAAGTCTTATATGCAGACAACAACTGCTGTCGGTAAGTTTAATAACAATTCCATTGAAACCTATGATGAAATTGATAATCCAAGTGATGTACATATCAGTTAACTTCATATAATTTTTTTGCAAGACACACATGGATAACACAGTTATAAAAACATGTAACACATGTACACAAAATGTTGATATAATTTCAGTGACAGCGGTTCATCCTTCCTGGAGAATCTGTTTGGTGACTGGGTGCAGAGGGGTACTGTGGTCAGACTGGACATCCGATACTGGCTGCACCGCTGGGATGCTGTTGTCATCAAACAGAGCCACGCCAAGTATGGGGTGTTCATGAGTGCCTTGGCAGGTGCGGTGCTCGCCTACAACAAGGCGGACATGATGCTCCTAGTCCAGGAGGTCAGGAGTGGCAACCAAGAGCTGTACGCCAGGTATTCGGACGAGGAGATGATGGCGTTCCTCAAGCCTCACCAGGTCAGGTTGTATGTCAGGCGCATTACCCGTGGGGTTGTGGTATGTGTGATATTGATCCATGTATGAATTTCATGAATAAGAAGCAAACATACTTGCTTATTTGTCAATATGGATTCAACTGTACTGGACTAAGGTGTCACTCAGATCTAGTTTTGAAAATAAATGTAAGATCATTAGGAGTAACGACTGATTTAACACTGTGACGGCCCGCTGGCCTGTGCCTTTCCCTTCACCATATTTAACCCTCTGTTTGTCCTCGTTGTTTCTGTGAGTGTTCCAGGTGTGCAGACTCTACCTGTGTCATGCTGTTTCCTTTGTTTTGCCTTTGCTATCTTTTGTCTTTGTCATTTGGATTTGGTGCAGACGTTTTGCCCATTTGTTTGTTTGATAATTGCACCATATGGGAAAATAAAGCCAGTTTTGTTATTGGTAAAACCTACTCCGTCCATCAGTTGTGTTACACTCATTCTAGTTGTGACAACACTCAAAGCTGAGAATATATATGTTACAGGAGACCGCTTTGGTGATTGAGTCCATCATTGCCGAGTTCAGGGGACCAGCAGGCCTTGACATTGACGGAATCCACCTGTTCAAGTCGACAGAGGCAGTTGATGCTCACTGGGCAACTGCAAGCAAGCATCTCAGTTGCATGCAGGTGGGTTAATGTCTTTGCAGTCATCGTGTGTCATTATAAAACCATTCAAACTTGTATGGCAAAATTTCAAAGGACACCAGAATAAATAAGGAACTTGCAATTCGTTGTGCTTTACAGGATCCCCCTGGCATACAGCTGTATGTTTCTGTGAAGGTGGTGGTGCTGAATGGCGTTCGGCTGAACAAGCACAGGTGCCGGCGAGGCAGTAACTCTTTGGAGGGGTTGCACGCACACCTGTACAATGCCATTCCTTCACAGAGATGTGGTATTATGCCATTCCAAGTGAGTAATTAAAAAAAAAAAAAAAAAACACTTCGATATAGCGTAG
Organism: Argentina silus; assembly: GCF_951799395.1. Taxonomy (NCBI): domain Eukaryota; kingdom Metazoa; phylum Chordata; class Actinopteri; order Argentiniformes; family Argentinidae; genus Argentina; species Argentina silus. The sequence goes on along the minus strand of NC_139675.1, from coordinate 15,197,400 downwards.
TTTCAATGATGCATTTTATTTCACAGCTTTAGTCATCGCTTCTAAGCATATACAATAACAGTCAAAATGGTCATGTGTTTCAGGTATACCTGATGGCCTTTGCTGTGCAGTGGAACAACCGCATGGCATCACTCCGGGTTGCTGGTGGTCAGGGTCGGCAGACGTCGTGCATGGACGTGCGACAGATCCAGCGCATCAATCAGCAGGCCGAGGTTATCTTCGGCAAGGATCACATCCTGGAGCCCAACTTTGCTGCTCCAATGCCCGTCCCTGATGCGTACGAGCACCCAGACGAGGAGGAGCTCCTTGGCGTGGAGTATGCCATGTGCCAGTCCACCAGCTTCACTGCTAGGGACTACTATGTCCAGAAAGGTACAGTACTTAATCACACACTTACGCAAGGTTATCCTTAGTTATCCATAGTTTTTCATGCATATTCTAGCAATGACGACAAACATGGTATAAAGTTAAGTTTTAAAAGCAAAGAAGCAAAGAAACCGTGCATATTATTGAATGAATCCACAAGTGGTTGTTGTAACTACGCAGACACATTTGTGATTAGTACAATTACATATTTGCAGTTGAGGAAGAGCAGTCTCGTGAGGAGTCGGAGTCGGAGTCGGTTGAACAGGAACAAGGTGAAGATGAGGAGATGGCAGACGAGGGTCTTGGCATGTCTGCAGAGTCAGAGGAGGATCCTATCGACAGCGTCTGTAGGAAGCATGCCATCCTAACCCAGGCAGAACAGGTGGAGGAGGAGGATAGTCCTGCTCTGCAAGATGTGCTCATGAGCCAGAGACATCTGCATCTGCCAGGAATAGAGGAAGTGGAGACACTGGCCTTGCTGCTTCTAGAACTGGCAGACGACAGCGACCTCCACCTAGTGCCAGCCGACCTCAGGCAGAAGATCACCACCGCCGCCAGCTCTCTTCACGAGCATGACAAGACCGCCGCCCTATTCGTCAAACAGTATGAGTCCAGGTGGGGCTACACCTTGTTTGGTCGGTGCCTTGTTTGAGTCAGTGTTTCAAAGTGTTTTAGCAAGTAGAGCAATACAGTCAGCCTATTTATTTATATTGTAGTTAAAAATGCACTTTGTAGTTTAATTAAAGAATGTTCTTGTCTTTTTTTATTATTTATATTGTAGTTAAAAATGCACTTTGTAGTATTTTTTTATACAAACATGTTCTGGTCTATGTCCAATATCCGGTCCAATCTAACCTCTGTTTCAATCTAACACAATTCATTTACATACCCTTTATTGTTAGTTTATGTTCAATTAATCGGTGTTTTTGTCATGCGTGTCCTCGTGCCGTTTTTTTGTGTGCATGTCCTTGTGATGTTTGTATGTCTTTGTCAGCTCCATGTTTAACTAAATGTTTGTAAATGTTTGTCTCTCGTCATCTCACTCATGGCCTGTACCTTGACTTGGTGAGTGGGCTTTCAACTAAACAGGTCTGCCTACTTGTGTTTGTGTGTCATAAAAATAATATATCTGTGCCCCATACATGGAATCTGAGTGCATATGTAGTAAATGGAAAAATGTGCATGTTGAAACCTTTACATTGGGTTCTTTGTAAATTTTGAATGCATTTTCGTTTCACAAAATGCACTGTTCTCATGTCTTATTCAGTAACTGTTGGTGACCATCTGCGGCATTTTAGCAACCACACTCTTGCAGTTCGTTGGGACGAAACACATTCTAGTTAAAGAATAAAACTGTAATGCTATTTGGTAATTTGTGAATAACATGTTTAAGTAATAATATAAATAAAAGTATTATACAAGTATTTCAAGTATTTTGGAGTCTCTGTATGCTTGGGTTTCAGAAAAAAAGAGGAGGGTGGGACATGTCAAAAATGATTGTAGGTCAAACACCTAGAGTATAAGCTTTTGCAAATGTTTGTAAAAAAATACTTTTACCAACACCCAGTTTATTAATTATGGGCTGCATGGTAAGTAGGATGGTGGGGCATATCTCATGTCACACATCATAACACGAGGTGCAAGCATTCAGAAATGGTATGGTTTGTATGATCAGTTTCCCCTTATAAAGGGGAAATACACTATGGTATTTTTTGGTCAAAGCAATGCATCAATGGTGATCAAGTATTATAGACTACAATTTAATCTGACTCCAATAAGATGAGTAGGTTGACCTCGAATGTAGTTTATCAACTAATAACACATGAGTAAGGCTAAGAAGGGCTACGGAGGAAAGAGATATGAATGGTGGTTTATTTAACAGTTACCAATAACCTTAAATGTAACCAAGTAAACCAAATGAAAGAAATCAAGTTACATAAGTTAAAACCAGATAAAAAAGAGAAGTTGTCTTTGTGTCTTCTCCCAGACTCTGAAGTGTCAATATGCATTGCTAATTAGATTGTGCTGACTGCACCCCCTGGGTGGTCATTACAATGAGTCGTGTGAATGGCTCAGATGTCTTCCAGACAAAGTGAGAGTGCATTAAATACATTCTTACACCCTTCATAGTTCAGGCCAAAAATGTAATAATTGTACACTTTTCCACCTAAATATATAAATCTCATCAATCTACATACCTGTTTATACCTGTTTATACTGTTCATACGGCATTCCATTTTTATATTTATTCTGCTATCTACCCTATTGTTACTGTTAATACATATATACTGCTAGACTGCATTGCCTATACAGCTCATATGCTGATACACTGTTCATACTGTAACCTATTTATTCTGCTTATAATGCTACTGCTATTCATTTACTGCTTACACTGCACTACTATACTGCACTACTTACTGCTCACATACTGCACTACTTGTATATACTGTTCATTGCACTTTCTGCTTTTTGCACTTCTGGTTAGACGCTAACTGCATTTCGTTGTCTCTGTACTTATACTCTGCACAATGACAATGAAGATGAATCTAATCTAATCTAATCATCTACATCAACTCAAACTATGCAAATAATGCAAACAACATTCAGCAGCCAAGTGGATTTCAATCAATTCTTATACATGACATTTCTGTAAATAAAACTTCAGGCCAGTGAACACCAGGGGGCGTCCTTCTTTCTGATCAATTTTCATCCGATCCCAGGTTGAGCAATAGGGACTTGGGGGGGTCATGGGCCATTCCCAGGCGGTCTCCCATCCAAGTACTAACCCGGCCCTACCCTGCTTAGCTTCCGAGATCGGGCGTGTTTTTTTTAAAAATCTTTTTATTATCAAAAATACATTTTACAAAGCATATTTTACATTATTTACAGCAGGTGTTCAATACATCTAACATGGACATGACATAAGCACACTATATTAAACGTGACGGACATAACACACACAGAACATTTGTGAAATTGTACTCAACCCCCAAAACAAAACCCCGTGTGGCGAAGTGACCTGCCAGGACTTATAAATGCCTGAACGCCATCTCCTATCCAAATCAAAGAAACCAATATAATAAAACGGTGACCTTGGAACTCGACAGGTTTCTGTTTTTCCCGCAAGCCCGCAGTCAAAACAAAGAAATCAAAATTCCCCTACCAAAAACAAGACAGAGTACCCACCCGGTGTCTACAACTGCCTGGGGGCCTCCATCAAATCAAAGAACTCAAAAAAAAGTGCCCAATGCTACACATTAAAACCTAAATCCCCAGATCCGGTTACTGATATTAGCGTGCTGTTTTTTACAAAGTATTTTTCAAAATCCACCCTCCCAAAAGTGTACACTAATCTAATATTCTTTTTTAAAAGTGATACAAACAGACCCCACACCCTCATAACTCTCCCTTCATAGTGCGCTATATTCCTCCTACATATAATTGCATATCTTAAATTGCTCATGATTATATTTACCAAATTAATATTAACATTTTTCTTTATTCCACATATTCCAAATAACAATATTTTCTTCCATTTCATTTCATTTTCAATTTTCACCCCACAGTGTACATTCAACAGATTTCTCACATTCACAAACAGTACAGACAACATTGAGCATTCAAAAAATAAGTGATCAAAATTTTCATCATCCCTTTTGCAGACATCACATTTCCTACATACATTCTTATCTATTTGGTGCAAAACAACATTTGTGAAAACCCTATTGTGCCTAATTTTAAAATCATTGTGCTCACATTCAATATTATTATATTTTACATCCAAATTTCCCCATACTTCTTTGACATTCAACCCCTCAAAAACCTTTTCCCACACCTTTTCTGACGCTGGCCTCTCCATCCCATCACCCAGTAAATCCATGTATATACATTTAGTTGTGACATTTTCAAATTTAACCCTAAAACCCTTCCTCTCTACACTCAACTCTACCATCCTGTTTGATTCACCTACCTCTCCCTGTCCTAACATTAATATTTTCCACCCATTACTAATGCTGTCCCTAATTCTCTTGTACATTCCTATAATAACCTGCCTTCTTACATCCTTATCTACTCTTCTTATTCCCTGTATGATTTCCTGTTCTGATTTGAAATTGTTATTGCTTTTGGATATTAAATGTTTGACCTGTTTTATTCCTGCTTTTTCAAAATGTTTATTTACCAGAATTGCATTGTTATGAGTTATTTTTGTGTTGTGAAAGATTGGTTGATTTAACACCTCACCCTTGTCCACACACTCATACTTCACATGTTTTAAATATTTCCCCCACGCTTCAAAAACCTCCTTATAAAAATCTGATATTCCCTCACACCTTGGTTTGTTAAAAATCATACAAAGACCATTCACACCACATCCACCACACCTGTGCAAGTAATCCTCAAAAAAACCCATCCAACAATACTCATCCCTACTATATAAATATTTTTTAATCGTTTTAACCCTCAAAGCCCTTTTTTTCACCTCTACATCTATCAATTTTAACCCTCCATCCTTAAACCCATTCATTAATACCTTGTGCCTAATTTTTGCCTGCTTCCCATCCCACAAAAAACTATTAATGGCCCTATTTAACTCATTCACAACCCACAACGGCAGCTCTAGTGCACTCAACACGTGATTCACCCGTGATAAAATTAAACAATTTACTACTATAACCCTGCCCCTCAACTTTAACTTCCTCATTTTCCATAAATTCAAATTCTGCTTTACCTTATTCACTACCCCTGCCCATGTAACATCTCTTGCTTCCTTTTCATTCTCACCTACATTCACTCCTAACACTTTTATCATTCCTTTCGCAACTTTCATTGGTACCTCAAATTCCCTCATATCTACATTCCCTACACACATAATTTCTGATTTCTCTATGTTCATTCTCGCCCCTGATGCTTTCCCATATTTCTCTAATAAATACATAACCCTATTTAAACTGCCTACATTTTTCACTGTTATGTTTGTGTCATCTGCATATTGATGAATTAAACTCCTCCCTCCCCCTGGAATATTGATGCTTTGTATGTGTTGATCTTTTTTTAACATGGTGGCTAATGGTTCTGCTGTTATGCTGTATAATAAAGATGATAATGGACACCCCTGCCTAACTGATCTTTCTAAACTAAAACTATCTGTCACTACCCCATTACCCTACTCTTTGCGCTACTATACAATAATCTAATCCAATTTACTAATCTATCTCCAAACCCAAATCTCTCTAATGTCCTAAACATAAACTCATGTTCTACTCTATCAAATGCCTTGTTGAAGTCTACACTCAAAACTATACCTCCCTCTTCCTTCATATGCCTCACTACATCCCTGACTGACCCTATCGTATCTGCTATATCTCTCCCTGGAATACCGTATGCTTGTGTTGATGAGACTATGGACCCTATTACTGACTTAACTCTATTTGATCATACTTTTGCTAATATTTTGTAATCCGTATTTAATAAGCTAATCCCTCTGTAATTCCCTAACTGCAACTTGCTACCCTTATTCTTATACAATATTGTAATTAAACCTGTTGACATTGTTTCACTAACCTTCTCTATCCTTTCCATTTCCCTATATACCTTTAACAAAATTGGACTCAATAACTCACTAAAACATTTATAAAACCATCAGAGCCAGGGCTTTTGTTGTTAGATAGACTTCTGATGGCCACATTCATTTCAAACTCTGACAACTCGCTCTCACACACTTCCCTATCACTATCTGATAACCTATGCTCAACTGTCCCGAATACCTCATCTACACTATCTTTATCTACACTACCTTTCTTAAAGAAATTGCTATAAAACCCCTGTACCGTTTCCAAGATCCCAAAAAATGATTTTCCCCCCTCCACCGCATATTGTGCCCTACTCCTAATTATTGCCCCTTTACATTTTTCTTTTTCATATGCTTCTAATTCTCCTTTAATTCCGATGTATTCTGCTATGTTTCTATTTGGATTTCTATCAATTTGTCTTCTTCAGCCATTCTTTCTCTCAATAGACATTCTTTTCTCTTTCTCGCTTGATTCCTTTTTTTACAATACCTCATACTTAAACTTTTCACTTGCTTTTTTACACATTCCCACCATTCACACACATCCTCCTCATACTTTTCACACATAATTTGCTCCATAACACACTTTTTCACCATCTCTTTATACTCATTTTCTGCTAAAATACTCACATTCAAACACCACACTCGCCCCCTTTCCTTTTTTGCCTGTCTCCTAATTGAAATGTAATTGCTGCATGATCGCTTTCACCGGTAAATGTATACTGTATATTAGTTATTTCTTTTGTGATATCTTGAAGTGCTGAAACTAAATCAATCCTACTTTGTTTCAAAACCCTATTTACTATCTGTCTCCTTGAAAATCCTCTTTTACTTGCATTACCCACCCGCCATACATCTATCAAGTTCTTCTCCTCCATCATTTTTAACAACCTCCTCCATGCTGAATCTTGCTTAAAACTATCCACCCTATACACATCTAACTTTGTACAAAACACATTGAAATCTCCCACCAAAATACAATTCCCTGTGCAGTGCAAACCCAGTGAAACAAAAAACTCCCTCTTTTCTATTTCCCCATTAGGTGCATATACATTAATTAATCTAAACGTGATATTATTTACATCAAACTATCACCCTCCCTTCCCCATCATGAAACATTTCTTTCACATTTTTTACCACATTTTCTTTTATAAGTATAGGGTTAGGGTTAACCACATGATTTTTCGGTTCCACAATTAACAAATAACAGCCCCCTCAATTTCTGCTATTTTAGCCTGTGTCCAGTTTGTCTCTTGAATGACTAAAATGTCTGTTGTAAAATTGACCAACACTTCCTCCAACTTCGTCATATTATTCAGACCGTTGATGTTAATTGAGGTGAGTGTGACCATTGAAACCAAGTCAAAAAGAGTGTATATAACTGTTAAAATCATTTTTTCGTTTTCCCTTTCTTCCTTTCATTTAGCTTTTTAACAACAGCCATTCTGCTGGACTTTACACAGATCGTCCTCTTCCTACCTCCAGCTACCGTCAAAAACTTCTCCTCCAACTCATCACTTTCTCTTTCGCTTTCCATTATCGCAATATCAGACGTTGTGGGGGGGGAATAGCAGGTACATGGCCCTGCCTGCTAGACACACTGTCTGCAGTTAAACCAGTCATTTCCCCTGACTCCATGGCTGCAAATCTCTCTGCTTTAGGGCGCACAGCTCTCGGAGGCAAAGGCTCCTGTTGAGAACCTCTCCCTCCGTTCATCTGTACGCCCCCTTCCCGCCCTGTTGCCGGGTCCTTTAGCACAGCCATTTCCTCATCTAGGCTAGACTCCATATCTCCCCCCCACCTTCCTCTCGTCTCTTCTGACACCTGCATGTCAGGTACCCCTGACATTGTGTTATTCATCTCCTGCTCCTCCTCCATACCCTCTTCCACATTGCCTCCCTTTTCTCCCTCCTCCCCTTCACTCTCTCCATTTTCTGATCCCCTTTCCTCACCCATATCAATGAAGAGGACGCTCCTTTCCTCTTCTCCCTCTCCCTTTTCACAAGTACAATTTGTTTCCCTATTCCCACACTCTTTACACTTGTCTCCAATCGTCACACACTCCCTTGCATAATGACCCTGCTCCCCACATTTCCGACAGAGAAAATCTGGACACTCACGGACAATGTGTCCCGGCTGTAAACACATGCGACACACTTTCACTTGTCTGTCATGTGTCACCCGAAAATATTCGGCACCCTTCTCTGTTTCAAATCTCGTTGAATACGGTAAGGACTTAACAGTTTCCGTGAACTTTACCTTGACAAAATGAGTGCCTTCACACATCCTCCTCTAAATAGGCGAAATTGCCTTCACTCCCCAGTCCAAAAGTTTTTTTTTAAATTTCCCAGTTCGTGATATAAACCGGCAGTCCCAAGAACGAAACCACCATCTCATCATTGGTTAAATCCTTCGCCATAATCCTTGTGTTCTTTATTTTGAAACCATCCATCAGTCTCTTATTCCCGTTGGGGTGACTCATCGTCAGTTCATATTTATTAACTCCGGTAAATCGACATCCCAAGACCAGTCCACAGATATCTTTAGTCGTTTTCAGTAATTCCATCATCGTTATCCTGTCCTCTCCCACCAGCTCGACTGACACTGTCAAGTCTTGGCTGTAGCTCGACCCCTCCGTCGCTGTCTCCTTCTCTCCACCTGTCTCGTCTTCCTCCGCATTCACTGCTTATTTTCCGCTCTCATTTTCTCCGCTCTCCCCTCCAAACGCACACCCTCCTTCAATTGACCATTTTCCATTTTCCGTGCCTTATTGTCAGCCGTTCCGTGTTCAAAAACCATGTCATCCGCCCGTGAAACAAAACCGTCGACAAATACCCCCCCAAACAGCACAAACTGTTGGAATACACAAAAAACTGAACTCGCTAACTTTCACTCAAACAAACAAACTCCAATGCTTCCGCTCGCTGCAGGCTTCCCAGACTCCTTTGCACTAAGGGCGTGTTCAGGGTGGTTTGGCCGTAAATAAAGTTCGCAGCGGACCGTACTGCATATAAAGTTAAGGAAAGGAGACATCCGCCACTTTACAATAAAAACAATACAATAGTTGATACACAGAAGGCAGGGAATTATCTCGGAAAACACGAAAACTGCAATTAAGATTGCTTTACCGCTATACAGCTGAAAAAGATTCATCTTACAGAAGACAATTGCTTGCAAATATTTGATTCTAAACTGAGAAGAGGGTGTGCCGTCAAGACATCATGCACCACTTTACGAAAAGGAGATCAATAGTATGTACACTATCTTTAAACACAGTATTTGTCGACGGTTTTGTTTCACGGGCGGATGACATGGTTTTTGAACACGGAACGGCAGATCATTATAAAAAATTAAAAAAGCATCAAAATGCAATCACTCAATCTCCCCCTTGCACATAGGCCTAACCTATAATTGCCGTAATCACATAGAATTAGACAAAGATCTGTCTTTCGGTGTCTTAAAAGAGCTGACAGACATTTTCTTGATCACCAGACCAAACATGTGGGGTAGATGGTAGGATGATTCATTGTTGTCAGTCTAGAATGTAGATCAAGAGAAGGCTGAGTGAGTCTCCAATTCTTATTCAGAATTATTAGCAGGTGGTTTTGGAGCAAATTTGGAGCAAACCAGAGTTTGCGAATTAGTGGTTATTTGCTTGTTTATGTCAAGTATTCTCGCTAAAAACAGTTTAACGTACATATCGTACAGCCGACGAGAACTTTTGGACATCGGTTCCTGCATTCCAGACATCTTTATCAACGTAATACCTGAGATTGCCAAAACAGCGGGAGCAGCTACCTCCGCTACACCGACCGGGAGTAACCCCAGACCGGCTAGGAAACGTAAACACAGGCGTGGTAGCCGAGGTGTGCTGAGAGCTAGGCTCAAGCTAACTCCACATCGACTCTCACTAGCCAGGCTTTTCCTCGCCAATGTTCGCTCCCTGGCGAACAAAATGGATTAACTGCGGCTGCGGATCACCACACACAAATAGATTATGGACTGTAACATGATGGTTTTCACGGAAACCTGGCTCAACAGCGAGGTACCCGACAATGCTATTAAGCTAGCAGAGCGCTACGTCCTCCGAGCAGACAGAACAGCGGGGGACTCCGGTCAGACCAGAGGTGGAGGTTTGTGCATTGATGTGAACAAGACGTGGTGCACGGTCACTACCATCACCGAGAGTCACTGCTCAGCTAACCTTGAGTTTCTCATGGTTCAGTGGAGACCTTTCTATCTGCCCAGAGAGTTCACATCCACTGAACTGCCTGCGCACCTCTGCTTCGGTGATGACCAGAGCGCTGGCAGCGGTGTGTGTCCTCTCTGGTGGAATGGCGTTGGAGTTCTCGAAGCGGGCGTAGAAGCTATTCAGCTCGTCCGGGAGAGAGCTTTGAAGTCCGATGGTGTGTAGCCCTTGCCACATGCTGCATGAGTTGTTGCTGCATAGTTGTGACTCTATCCTTTTGCTGTATTCCCGTTTGGGTACCTTGATCACTCTGCAGAGGTCGTAGCGGGCTTTCTTGTCGCTGGTGATGTCACCGGATCCACGGTTTCTGATTTGGAAACAGCTGGACAGTCTTTGTGGGGACAACTTCCTGAATTCCATGTTGTATGAATCCCATGACTCCTTGCGCGTACTCGTGGATGTCATCATTCATCTTGCGGTAGATGTCCCAGTCCGCGTCGTCCAGGTAGTGTTGTAGCCTCGGACTCCTTGGACCAAATCTGGATCGTTCTCATGGTGGATGTCGGGAGTTTCAGCTTGTGTCTGTAGGCGGGCAGGAGCAGGATGGAGGAGTGGTCTGATTTGCCGAACGGAGGTCGAAGGAGGGGTTTGTAGGCATGACGGAAAGGGGTGTAGCAGTGATCAAGAATACTTCCGGCATGCGTGTTTACGTCAATGGTGTTTGGGGAAGTTTGACTCTTTCCAGACATACATTGATACATCAAGTGCACTCCATGTAAACATTTATCCATTGAAGTTACATAATTGAATATTTCACCACTGGGGGTGCTCTTGAGCCAAAAGGGGTCCCCTAAATAGTCTGAACATATCCAAAGATTACCTCATTGGACAGAAAGGGGTGCCCGTCTCCATGTCTATGGGCATCAGCGAAGGATTGTCTGGTTCAATCAGGCAAGAAATTGATTGATAATCAGAGCAGTATGATAACTACACACTCAACACTCAAAACAAAACATGAGGTAAAGAATTTGTAATTAAAACTTCCATAGTGTACCTTTAAATAAGACACATTGTTAAATAAGACAGATTAAAGAAGTGACAGATGAACAGGTTTAAGTACAAGGCTTAGGAAGCTTTAGAGACGAACACTTTTTTTGGGCCATCCAAATAGAGCAGGGGAATGGGCTGGGCCCTGTCTGGTTTGGGCCATGTCTGGTTTGAGCCCTCTGGTTTGTGCCCTGTCTGGTTTGGGCCATGTCTGGTTTGAGCTGGGCCCTGTCTGGTTTGAGCCCTCTGGTTTGTGCCCTGTCTGGTTTGGGCTGGGCCATGTCTGGTTTGGGCCATGTCTGGTTTGAGCTGGGCCCTGTCTGGTTTGGGCTGGGCCATGTCTGGTTTGGGCTGGGCCCTGTCTGGTTTGAGCCCTCTGGTTTGTGCCCTGTCTGGTTTGGGCTGGGCCTTGTCTGGTATGAGCTGGGCCCTGTCTGGTTTGGGCCCTGTCTGATAGCTGATGGCATATCACAGATGGCATATTACTGGAGTGCTGCACATTTTCAAGAGTGTGGGCAGAACAAGTTTCACCCTTCCCCTCTTACTTTAGGGTTACGTTTTGCAAACCCTCCTCTTGTATTAACACTGATCAAAGTTATACATCGAGATAATGATGAACTCACCTTCTTCAGTAGTCCTGTCTTCTGAAACTGAGCTGTGTATCCTTGAAATCAATGATATTCATTGAATACAACAATGTGCCTGTGTTGATTGAGCAAAGTCAACTGAGTAAACTTTATGTCTACGTAAAAGAGTTGATGACGGAATCTGTCGCTAATTGTGACGTAACAATTAAGCTAAAGCCCCAGTCCTTAGCAAACTACTAGACATTATTTCTTGTGAACGTTACTGTGAACCCAACTTCCCCTTGGCTTTCTCTACTGTAATTGTGCACTAAATAATAATGTCAAATATAATACAAAGCACACTTCGTTTTTGTTTTAAACTATAAACCGCTCATCCAAGTCCAACGATTTGATTGAGAACAATTCATAGAGTGGCCACTTGAAACTGTGTTTGTGTGTGGCACAAGCATGCACACACAAAACTATGACAGTCAAATCCTGTGTAGTCCATAGCGTGCTTATGTCAGTGTTTGAATAATTCATCACACCCAGGGACGGACTGGGGGGCGATATGCTGCACGAAGCTCACATATCGCGTCGCTCACCGGCCCCGCAGTCCACAGGTAGACCGGCACATCCACCGACCCCAAACTTTTCAAGGAGAAGAAAAGTAACAAGAAGAGCAAGAGATGGGAATTAAATACTTGTGATGAAAGGTTTACTGCTGTCACTGTAGCTAAATCAAACATTAAACTGAAAGCTCATTGTCTACTGCGCTGCAGATTGTGCTGATCGTATGAGAAAGACCTAGCTCCAGTGAGTGCCTTACTGTAGTGAGAAGTAGTCTTTACTATCTACAGAACTATGAGTAGGAGGTATACATTCATTGCAGTACCCAGACAATAAAACATGAACATCTGCCTTGTAACTTACAGGTAATATTCACATTTACCTAAAGGAGGCATGTCCAAAGTCCGGCCCGCCGTCAGATTTCACACGGCCCGCAGCTTCGGTTTTATAATGTTGTAGTGAATGTAACTTACATAATTCACCCTTGTTCTTAAGTGTGGTTCTACACACTGTTATTTCATGCAGTTGTTTAATGTGTTATGCATGTAAGTATGACTGTTCCGGGATCGTGGTCCCTTTAATTAATCTGTGTGTGTGATGACGTTGTGCCCCATGCTTGTTTGGTCACTGGACAGCGCCATCTTACGCTTCAGTGGTTTTTTGCTAGTTAAATAAACGAGACACGCATTCGTGTGCTCAACTTGAGAAATTGTTTCTTGCTATTCAATGCAATTTCCACACTGATGACCCCGACGTTTGTTTGCTGGACGTATCCAGAGACACGACACGACCATGACCGCTAACGCTGTTACCCTCAAACTCCCCGAATTCTGGGAATCGTCAGCGTCGGCGTGGTTTGCCCAGACTGAAGCGCAGTTCGCGTTGCGTGAGATCACCGCGGATACAACACGGTACTACTACGTTGTGTCGGCTCTCGGAAGTTCGACAGCATCCAGAGTGGTGAGCCTCCTTACCAATCCTCCGGCAACCGAGAAGTATACAACGCTCAAAGCCCACCTGTTGAAAACTTTTGTACTGTCGGACGTTGAGAGAGCCAGCAGGCTTTTCTCCCTTCAAGGGTTAGGCGACAGCAAACCGTCTGAGCTCATGGACCGTATGCTGGATCTCCTGGGCGAGCACAGACCCGATTTTCTTTTCGTTCAGCTTTTCCTGCGTCAGCTGCCTTCCCATGTAAGAGCTGCATTGGCCAACACCACAATCACTGACTGTCGGAGACTGGCTGAAGAGGCTGATACATTTTTCCTGGCGAGTCAAGGGCACTGTGTCATGGCCGCGTTTCTTCCCGCGCACGTCGCTCCTGTGACACTGGACGACTCCACGCTCATCGCTGCAACCTCTTCTTGTCGGCAGCAGTCTTCAGGCTCCCAGCAGTCTTCAGGCTTGTGTTTTTATCATGCGAAGTTTGGACCGAAGGCTCTTAAATGCTGTTCGCCATGCAGCTTCGGCGGGTTGGGAAACGCCAGGGCCGGCACTCAGTAGTTGCCATGAGCGTCGGCCACGTAGGCAGGCTACTTTTCATCCGTGACAGCATCTCCGGACGACGTTTCCTGTGTGACACGGGAGCACAGAGGAGCGTCCTGCCTGCATCCTGTTTGGACGTGGTGACCGACAGCCATGGCCCCTCTATGGAAGCTGCTAACGGGAGCTCCATCCGCACGTATGGAACAAGGTACATTGAGTTGTGTTTCGGAGGGCATCGGTTTGGCTGGGACTTTGTTACAGCAAAGGTCGCCGTTCCCCTCCTCGGCGCCGATTTTTTGTGTGCACATGGACTATTGGTGGATGTTAAGAACCGCCGTTTGATTGACGCCGTCACGTTTTGTTCTTATACGTGCACGCTCAGCAGGGCTGACTCCATACGACTGTCGAGCATGCTCTCCGCCTCAGATGACTTCCACCGTCTACTTGCCGGTTTCCCAGCCCTCACTCAGCCCACTTTCTCTGCGTCTGCCGTGAAGCATGGTGTGGAGCACCATCTCGCCACTACTGGTCCACCCGTCCACGCCCGTGCTCGGGGCCTCGACCCGACCAAGCTTGCCGTGGCAAAGGCTGAGTTTGCTAACATGGAACGCCTGGGTATAGTCCGCCGATCCGACAGCCCGTGGGCATCACCCCTCCACATCGTCCCCAAACCTGGCGGCGGCTGGCGACTACCGGCGGCTTAATGAGGCAACGACACCTGACCGATACCCAGTCCCGAACATACAGGATTTTTCAGCACACCTGGCTGGTATGGTGATTTTTTCTAAGGTAGACCTCGTCCGGGGATATCATCAGGTGCCTGTACACTCACTGGACATTCCCAAAACAGCAGTGATCACGCCGTTTGGTCTTTTCGAGTTCTTGAGGATGCCTTTCGGCCTTAAAAAACGCCGCCCAATCTTTTCAACGCCTCATGGACTCTGTTTTACGGGACCTGCCTTTTCTTTTTGTGTATTTGGACGACATCCTGGTAGCGAGCACGTCCAAATCTCAGCACCTGGCGCACCTCCGAACACTTTTTGAGCGGCTCAGCCAACACGGGTTAATTGTCAACCCCGCCAAGTGCCAGTTTGGTCTCTCCACCATCAATTTCCTGGGACACAGTCACTAGGGATGGTGCAGTCCCTCTCCCATCAAAGGTGGAGGCGGTCGCACAGTTTCCACGCCCGCTGACTGTCAAAGCCCTGCAGGAGTTCCTCGGCATGGTGAATTTTTACCACTGTTTCATCCCTCGAGCCGCCCAGCTCATGCGGCCCTTGCACGAGGCCTTGAAAGGTAAGCCCAAGCACGCTGTGGACTGGACTGAGAGCAGGGACAAGGCCTTTGCTGACACTAAGGCAGCCCTGGCAAACGCCACTATGCTGGCACATCCTTCTGCCACAGCCTCCATCGTCATCACCTCGGACGCCTCGGACTACGCTGTCGGTGCCATCTACGAGCAGTGGGTAGGCGGGGCCTGGCAGCCGCTTGCCTTCTTCAGCCGTCAGTTGCGCCCCAGCGAGCGGAAGTACAGCACTTTCGACCGGGAGCTGCTTGGTCTCTACCTCGCCATCAGACACTTTCGTTCCCTGCTGGAAGGTCGACACTTCACTGCTTTTGTCGACCACAAGCCGCTGACTTTCGCCATGGCCAAGGTGGCTGAGCCGTGGTCCGCCCGCCAGCAACGTCATCTGTCCTACATTTCCGAGTTCACCACGGATTTACAGCACGTTGCCGGTAAGGACAACCAGGTGGCGGACTGCCTGTCACGGGCCGTGGCAGGAGCAGTCCATCTTGGTTTGGATTACAGCCGCATGGCAGCGGACCAGACCACAGACCCAGACGTGCAATTCCTTAGGATCTCGACGACTGGGCTGAAAATAGAGGATGTAGTTTTTGGCGATGCCGGCACCACGCTCCTGTGTGACGTCTCCACAGGCAGTCCTCGGCCAATCATTCCTACGGGATGGAGACGACAAGTTTTTGATGCCGTCCATGGTCTCTCCCACCCAGGTTCGAAAGCGTCACAGAGACTGGTTGCAGCGAAATTTGTTTGCCACGGCCTCAAGAAGGACGTTCGGGACTGGGCTAACACCTGTCTTGAGTGCCAACGGGCCAAAGTACACCGCCACACTAAAGCCCCGTTAGAGTTGTTCCCGGTGCCAGAGAGACGGTTTGACCATGTTAACGTGGATCTGGTCGGCCCTCTGCCCTCCTCTCATGGTTTCACCTACCTGTTGACCATGGTTGACAGGACCACCCGTTGGCCTGAGGCTGTGCCACTGACGTCGCTGGCATCTGTCGAGATGACACGGGCATTTATCGGCACCTGGGTTGCCCGTTTCGGCACTCCTTCAGACATATCCTCTGACCGGGGCGCGCAGTTTACGTCTGAGCTGTGGAACGCTGTTGCCCAGAGCCTCGGAGTGAAACTCCACCGCACGACCGCATATCACCCGCAGGCTAACGGACTCTGTGAGCGATTTCATAGGTCGATGAAGGCTGCTCTTCGTGCCAGCCTCAAAGACAGCAACTGGGTCGACAAGCTCCCGTGGGTAATGCTGGGCATTAGGACTGCACCAAAGGAAGACCTACAGTCCTCATCCACAGAGCTTGTCTATGGCCAGCTGCTGCGGGTTCCAGGGGATTTTGTCCCTAACACCACCGTTCCTTGGTCTGCGACACTCCAGCGGGCCACGCTACTGGACAATGCGAGGCTTTTCGCACCTGTCCCTACTTCCCATCATGGCCTCCCTCAGTCGCACATCCCCGCTGGGCTTCAGACGGCTGACTACGTTTTCATTCGCCACGACGCCCACAAGGGACCGCTACGCCTGCCCTACGAGGGCCCATTCCGTGTGTTGGAGACAGGGGACAAACATTTTGTGGTGGACATGGGCGGCAAACCGGAGCGACTCTCCACTGACCGCCTCAAACCAGCTCATTTGGACGTGGCTAGACCTATTGAATTGGCCCACGACGCGGGCGACCTCCAGCTCTGCCCCCGCCCCCTGCTCCCCTCCCTCCCAAAACCCCCACACTCCATGCCCCACACCCGTGTCATGGTGGGACACCTGCCGCAGTTGTGTCTCCTCTACCTCCTGTACGGTACAGCCGTTGTGGCCGGTTAATACGACCACCTCTCCGATGACTGTTTTTTCTTCTGATGGTGAATTCTGGGGGGACGTGTGTAGTGAATGTAACTTACATAATTCACCCTTGTTCTTAAGTGTGGTTCTACACACTGTTATTTCATGCAGTTGTTTAATGTGTTATGCATGTAAGTATGACTGTTCCGGGATCGTGGTCCCTTTAAATAATCTGTGTGTTTGCTAGTTAAATAAACGCATTTGTGTGCTCAACTTGAGAAATTGTTTCTTGCTATTCAATGCAATTTCCACAATGTATTCTTTATGGCCCGCTAGGACTGTCAAACAGAATAAATAAATCATAAAAGGTTCAAAATGCAATTTCTCCTTTCACCGCATGGTGAACTCTAACTCTATATGGCTCTATGACCTTGCTGTGAACACTTCTCGCTAGTTTCTGCCATGGCGCCTGTAAATAAAAAGAGGAAAGTTAACAGTGAGGGCCGACGCTTCCAGGAGCAATTGTGTTTGTCTAATTTGTCAAGAGACTGTTACCATGTTTAAGGAATTCAATGTAAAGAGACACTACTGGACAAAACATGCTAACGCATACGACAAGGTAACAGGGAGTTAGCGCGCTGAAAAAGTGAAGCAACTCCAAGCTGCTTTGGCCTCACAACAGCGACTCTTCACGCGGGCCTGTGAGTCAAATGAAAACGTCACCAAAGCAAGCTACGAAGTGGCCATGTTAATCGCCAAATATGGCAAACCTTTCACAGAGGGTACGTTTATCAAAGACTGTCATGAAAATGGTGGAGATTTGCCCGAGAAGAAGCAAGAATTTGCTAATGTTTGCCTGGCTCGTAACACTGTGGCACTGAGAATAGAGGACATATCATCAGATATTCAGAGACAACAGGGGAGTGACTTTTGATTATTTTTCATTAGCCTGCGATGAAAGCACAGATGCATCTGACACTGCGCAGCTACTGATTTTTTTGAGAGGAGTTTGACGATGACATGAACATAACAGAGGAGCTGCTTGACCTCCAAAGCCTTAAAGGCCAAACAAAAGGAACGGATTTATTCGTTTCTGTTTGTACAGCTGTTGACGATGATATGAAACTACCATGGAGTAAAATTAGTGGGATTATTACCGATGGTGCGCCTGCCATGGTTGGTGAACGAAGTGGATTGTCTACATTGATCTGCAACAAAGTCAGCGAAGAAGGAGGTAACGCTATTATACTCCACTGTATAATTCACCAGCAGGCTCTCTGCGCAAAACATCTCAAATTTGATCATGTTATGAAACCCGTGGTAAAGGCAATCAATTCTATTCGCTCTAAAGCCCTATACATATACATATTTGTATGAGCAGACGTTATCTGTCATGAACTTAAACAAGAACTGCTTGAGGTCAAGACTAAGTGACTTCCACCTACGTGACATTTTACACATCTCAACCACTGCCCTCAAACCAGACCTGGCCTGTCTACTGAAATCCTCATTGTCACCCTTCTCATTAGTGTCAGTAAGTTACCTGTTTCTTGGTCAATCTGAAATTATGAGTGTTTTGAATGGTAACATCTGCCACTATTAACAGTGAAAAGCCAAAAGCACAGTTATAAATATATGCACTTGGACTTATAGTGTCCAAGTGCATATATTTATAACTGTATTAAACTTTTGAATAGGTTTGCCTGCTTATGTTATGTACCTGTAGATGTGACACAAAATATTACTTTCTGAATGATCTTGTGAAAGACAAGAGCAAGTCATATGTTTTAAACTTAAATGTTAACAGACTTTGCATTACTCATAATAAGTCATGTTTAAAATGAACGAGGTTAAGATTTTTATCAACTAAATGGAAGTTTAAGGTATTCCATACAGTTTGTTCTATGTTATCTGACTCCAGATGTGAAAGAAAGGCAGAATTTGTTATTTCTTTTTTAGATTTGTTCACGCCTGAGCGGCTTACATTTGGTTCCATTGCAATTTTAAAAAATGATAATTGTGACAATGAAAATAAAATTGTTATAGAACAGTGCATTTGTATGTAACTTTTATTGTTAAAAAAAATGTCAGAAGGGACCATTGGCCCCCGAGCATCTTCACATTATCAAATCTGGCCCTCTTTAAAAAAAGTTTGGACACCCCTGACCTAAAGGGAATAATGCTCAACCATCATCAGTGTTTCCAGCAAGCTTCTTTAATGATATTTCAACATTTTCAGTTTTGTGGTTTTGGCCAATATTCCCCAACTAATTTCAACACATTTTTAATCTTTCCCTTCATTTTAAACAGTAGATCAATCAAATTTAAATCTCTCATCTAAAAGAACTATCCATGTTTTCAACAGAGCCATATTTTCCTCTTAATAATATAATACAAATATAATAACGTCTAGACAAAAATAATAAAAATACAGATTACATATTTTATTATACATATATTTTAGGGATACCTTGCAGTCTTTCATTTTTTCGTAGTTTCTGTTAATACATGATTGTATGTAGAAAGCAGGAGAAAAAAAACAAGGAAATGTGAAGATTGCTCTTACTTTAAGATGCAGTGTTGGTCATAATTGTACACATTTTTACATTTAAAATAGTCCATAGAAGTCCTTTTTAAAAAAAATAAATACAAAAAACAATTATTTTCAGCTTTTGTTTTGTAGTTTACTTCTTTTTCCATCCAAGAATCCAAGCCACAACTTCATATGTGCACACAATCTTCTGGCTGGGCTAACGGAATAAAAGTAATATATTTTTTGTGCCTTGCAGTCTCTTCTCAATCCAACCATGAAATTGCTTATTTGTGAGTGAAGAGTTCCTCAGTAGCTTGTATCCATGTACAGTAACGTAGAGAGTTTGAGATCTAAAAACAGTAAAAAGGAAGGTTGGTACAGTTTACAGCAACTGGGCACAGAGCTGAGGGGACATGCCCCAGTGTAGGGGGGAGAGGAGGAGGGGGGGGGTCCCTGTCATTAGGAATGAAATGAATACGACATGACTTCGGGGAAAGTTAATACCAGGAATGATACTGTATTCTGCTATGTCACGTCACGTAGTCCCTAAGGACCACTAATGCAAGTCTGAGAAGATACAGTCACACCAAAAGGTGAAAAAATAGATCTCTTATCACCTCACCACTAGCAGCATATCACTGAAATATCTCTAGAGCCAAAAGGGATTTTATTTTCATATAGCGTCTTGTGGTCTCTCTCTCCTCTTATGGACATGTCAAAAAACATCAATGATCTCAACAGTAGCCCCCTTTTCCCTATCTGCTGTGAGCCAGACTCCACTTGGTAAATGGAGCTCCTGCAAACACATGAGGATCAAACTCCTCCATGGATAGATATGGGGTGGATGAGTGGTAGGGGCATGGGGATGACTAGGACAGGAGGCTGTGTCTCCCCTCCTCCTCTGTCACTCCTCTGTCCTTTTGATGTGGAGGTGAAGGAGGACCTGTGTCATCACTAACTCTTATCTGGAGGAAAAGAGCAAGAGAGGGGGGGGGGTCTTTGAGATCAGTGTATGTTGAAAGACTACTTTTTGAATTGTTGAGTGCATAGGAGAGAGCAAAATCAACAGCACTTGAAGTTGTTGACACCAATTTAGCTCTAGTTGAACAGATGAACGTACAGATGGATGGATGGGTAAAATTCGTTGATGCATTCAATGGGTAAATGGCAGAAAATATGCAATGGATAAATGGACAGCCTTACAACCAGATGTCTTGATACCTTGTGTGAGACTTGATGAGGACAATTATTAGAGCTTTATTTACAGAGCGTAAGTAATGGGACAGTGAAGCATTGTTTTCCTTTCAGTTCCACACTCCAAAAGTTTGTATTTGAAATCAAACAATTACTGTGAGGTTAAAGTAGAGATTCTAGCTTTTATTTGATGGTATTTCTGTACATATTGTTTTTCGTCATTCAGAAATTACAACACATGCATAGTCACCCTATTTTAGGGTAACCTATAAAGCTCATTGCAATGCATTTCATTCAAAATGTTTACAGACCTTCAGTTCCTGCAGGTTAGCCTGTTGGAGTCGTAGGTGGGTCATGATCTGCTGGCTGAGGTTGGGGCTGGCGCCCCCTGTCTGTGAGGAAGAGGACAGCAGCTTCTTCAGGTCGATGCCAGAGTCAGTCATATGATGAAAAGCAGAACTAGCCAATTGAGCATTCATGCCAAAATAAATCTCTTACCATGAAGTATCAACTCAGTTAGTTTGCGATGAATAACTGAAATGAAATTTCACGAGTAACAATATATATTTAGTGTTAAATATGTCCCAGCCCACTCACCGTACTCCTTTGATGTCTCGAAGAAGCCCGTGTCACCAGAGGGCAGTTCGGGGGTGCCTTCCTCCCTCCTTCCCGCCTCTCTGGGCCGCCTTTCTCGGAGGAGACTGTAGAGGGCGCTGTGGTCCTGGAGCCAGAGTCACCGCTGTCCTCCGGGAACTGTAGGGAGGTGGTCCTCAGCAGGCGGCCCCCGGCCCTTCCTCTGCTCCTTCTCTCCCTCCTCTTCGGTCACCATGTGGTTGAGGAGGATCTGCCTCAGGACTGCCACTGGGAGATGGGGGAGACATGGCTGTTACAGTGGAGATACAATCTCTAGCAGGGTTGAGGGTCGTCAGTTCACATTTTAAATTAACTTGGCTCACAAAGTGAATTGAAATTCAGTTTCTGAATTTCTGTCTTGGACCAGGTCTCTCTTGAAAAATCGATTTTCTCAATGAGACTCACCTGGATGAATAAAGGTTAACTCACCTACTGCCAAAGAGTTCCGGAACAGTCACCACCTAGACTGCTAAGTGTTTTATGTGGTATCTACCTATCAACAACACTTGGATTGGCCACAAAATGAAGCATCATACACGTTATTGCATTTTTGGTGAATAAAGTCACCCTGGGTAAATGAGTTAAATTAAAAAATCTAATTATGGATTGAATTTCAATTCACTGCTAATATGTAGTCATTAGTGCGGTGGGAATAACACAACTGAGGCAATGACAGCTGTCAAGATAGGTATGCACAGTCCTGTATGCAGAAGGTGTACAATGGAAGTCTTCTGCTTAACTCATTTAGTGCCGAGAATGAATAAAGTTGCCAAAATTGTCAACATTACAAGTGCCAAGAGTGACTTTATTCACAAAAAATGCATAAATTCTAATGCTTAATATTGTAGCCAATCAAAGTGTTGTTGCTCGGTAAAATACCACATAGAACA
Source organism: Argentina silus (assembly GCF_951799395.1). NCBI lineage: Eukaryota > Metazoa > Chordata > Actinopteri > Argentiniformes > Argentinidae > Argentina > Argentina silus. The sequence continues at coordinate 15,175,272 of NC_139675.1, read as the reverse complement.
CTTGGCACTCTAGGTGGTGAGTGTTCCGGAACTCTTTGGCAGTTGCTGTGGTTAAACCCTGCCACTGGCCATGTCATACAACACTGGGTTTAATCGTATCATGATAATTCATTTATTAGATACACTGCAACACTCACAGTAAACAGAGGGTGTGAACGTATTCTGCTTAAAGGGATAGTTCACCCAAATTACAAAATCACATTCGGTTGGTCAAGGACAAACTTCAATCCAAAAAAAAAATGTCTCAGGGCCTCCTCGGCTTTAGACGGGGAGGATCCCAAAGGCGTCAGGTTCCTGGTGGTCGACGGCGATGCCCTGGCGTGACCTCTCCTGGAGGAAGGGTAGTCTGTCTGCCAGCTCGCCCTCTAGGACGGCTCCTTCTTCCACCTTCTCCTCCTCCTCTTCCTCCACCACCACTTCCATCACCTCTTCCTCCTCCTCCGATTTGACACCCTCAAATGGATTGGACCCTGTGGGCGGGGCTTGCTGACCCGGGGAGGAAGTGACTTCTTTTTCTATGGGACACAAAGATGTTGGTGGAATCTATGTTCTTTCAGTCAGGTTTCAGGTTCACAACTTTAAAAAAATGTCAAATTTAAAAATCAAAATGAGAAGTGAATGAATTAACTCAAATGCAGTATTCTCTCTTTGCGCTAAAACACATTTCATTCATGTCAACGGACTGATTGTCTTGTCTTTGTTGACCTTCCAGGAGAGAGGTCCCTCATGCACCATCTTCCTCTTGGTGAGATCCACATTCTACAGGAGAATGTGAATGTGAAGACAGGTCTAACCGTCTCTGGTAGTCCTCTCGTCTCTGTAAGGATAGGAACGCGCGCACACACACACACACATTTATGAGCACTAAACAATCACACGTTGTCCTGTGGTAAATTATGAATCATTATATTACGAACCAAAACAATGAACATACCACATAAGTAATGACAGGTGCTTGCTAATATGCGTTCTGACCAACTTGCGCAGCTCAGTGGCATTCTAAACCACCTGTTCCATCATTTTAAGTATTTAAATCGCACTCCTGGTTGTCTGATCACAAATATCATCCGATTACCAGCATCAAGTCCGAATTTACAGAAACAAGTAATATGAGATCGGCACACCCCTCATCGGCATGTGACCACCAATGTTGGGTCTAATCAATGGCGTCTATTCACACGGTCCTTCTTACCTGTTTGTTCTCTGCCTCTTTGACGGCCTGGTTGACATAGTTGAGTATCTTCATGCAGCAGTCTCCTGTCCTCTTCACCTTGTCCCTCTCCTCCATCTCCTCTAGGGGTCAAAAACAACAACCAAACGTCAACCGGTCATCCATCATCAACTCATCATCTCATTGTTAATGTGGGCCGATAAGTGCACTACACCAGAAAGTGAACAAGAGTTTTGAGCTGGAGGGGGTGGGTTGAGGGGTGTTAGGTAAAGGGGGCGGGGGTGCAAAAAAGGGAGGTGAAAGACAAAGCAGTTTTAAAAAGACAAGGTTTAAAAAGTGTGCAGGTGAGGCTAAAAACACGTAGGGGGCTTGTAGGAGAACCTCACCACAGGAACAAACATGTATTGTAGTTGTTGTGAAATCGTTGTAGTCTATGGTACCTGTGAACTTGGCTATGCTGTCCAGCAGTAGAGAACACTTGGTCAGCCTCTGCATCTCCACAGGAATGATGTCCTTCAGCTGCAGTCGGCGACACAGGTGGTTACTCTCCGCCTCCTGCAGGTGAGGAGATAGACATAGAGGGTTCATATACAACATTCACCATCTTAGCCTCACCCCCGTCCTCAATCTTCACACCTTCTAAATGCGTTCTTCTGTCCCTGACGATGGCTTCAGAATAGCCCATCGAATTGTATTCAGACTACAAAATAATAAAAGTAGGGGGGAAAAAAGTAAGGAACTCTAAGGTTGTGGTTAGGGTTAAGTAAGGGTTAAGGTTAAAGGGAAAGTGGTTAAAAATCTATATCATGTTTTGTCTGTGAATCAAGGCCTGGGTTATGGCTCATTTTGTTATGATGTATTGTACTGTACTGCACATGCACTGCATTGTATTATATTGTACTGTAATGCGTAGGCAGTAAAAACAAGAAGGTTGGGAGGAAGACATGGAGAGATGGGGGGGGGGAGAAAAAGAGAGATAGAGAGTATTTTGTGTATGAGGTGAGTTCCCTGACCCTTTACAATGTAAAGTGCTTTGAGCACTTGAATAAAAGCTGTGTAAGTGTACTGCTGTTACCCCTAGAGTGAGAGGGAGAGGGTATGGTTGAGAGGGGCTATTACCTGAGTCTGAGTCATGTCCCATGGGGTCGGAGCCCTGGCTGGCTGGGGCACTGTGGGGGGGTGGAGTGATGTAGGCGGAGGGTTGAGCACTGGTGTCTGAGCTGTTGCTGGATTGGCTCCCTTGTACGTGGCTGCTGGCGGATTGTCACGACTCCGCCTCCATGATCTCTGCCGGCGGTGACAAGCACACTTGTCGGCAATCGAGTAATCGCCTCTCCACTACTTGTACCCTGCACCTGCTGCTAGTCAACGCCGGATAGTTTGCCATTCATGGTTTTGCTCCAGTACCCGTCTGCCTGCTCGACCTCTGCCTGTCTGATTACCCGCCTGTCTGCCCGACCCCTGCCTGTCTGCCTGCCCGACCTCTGCCTGTCTGATTACCCGCCTGTCTGCCCGACCCCTGCCTGTCTGCCTGCCCGACCCCTGCCTGTCTGACTACCTGTCTGCCTGCCCGACCCCTGCCTGCCCCGCCTGTTCCTTTCTATTTTACCTGTCTTATTGAATCTACTTGCTTTACATTTACCTGCTTGTCCCTAGTCTGCATTTGGGTTCGGTCTCTGATTCGAGACATTGATGGGGCGCCGGGGAGGGCCGAGGATGCTGGGAAACCGAGGCTTCTTCACCTTCTCTTCCCCCTCTTTCTCAGGCTTGATACTATGAACCCAGACATTAAATATTAGTGAGGGGGTGCTCAGTGGCGTAGCACACTAAGGCGCATACCATATAATCGCAAGGTCCCTGGTTCGATTCCGGCCATCGACATATCCTGCATGTCATCCCTCCTCTGCCTCACCCATCCTCCCTGTCAATCTCTACTATCTCTATCCCAATAAAGCAGAAATGCCCTAAAACATATATAAAAAAAATATTAGTGAGAGAAGACATGAAAAGAAGGCCCTAAACAAGTGAGCAACCATGTTACTGCTGGGGGTGAAAGAAGCAGAACAGTGTAACACATTTTAAATGGCCTTTTCAAGCTGTATTGCCTTTTAAAGCTGTATTGTCAAGCTAGGCTTATTCAAAATGCCAAATGAGACAAGGTATTTGCAGTTCGAAACGGCTCTATTGATGCTAATTTGTGACTGTGGGTGTGTGTGCGCGCACACGTACATGCCTGCGTGTGTGCATGTGTGTGTGTGCATGTTTCAACGCATATGTGTGCTTATGTGCATCCATGTGTGTGTTCAATGCTGAACCATACCTTCATCTTGGGGAGGAAAGTTGATGGGGACTTGTTTGGGTTCAAGGCTGCGAGGCTCCTTGACCTTCACCCCCAGGTGCTTCACATAGTTCAGGATCACATACTGCATGGTGGTGCTGAGACACAACATGTTACACAGCCAGTTAACCAGTAGCTAGTTAGCATACGGTACAGCTTGTTAACAGCAACTTGGGCATATTATTAGTTATACAGTATATCAATCAATTAATCAATCTATCATTATCACTATCAATCAGCTATTGACAGCAAAAACACTAAAACAGACTGTTTAGAGACAAAGAGAAACATATGGAGACATAAACTCAGAGGAAGATAGTATAACATTGTAACGAGTCCCTTGTTCACAGAGAGGCGGACGCAGTATGGTGATGAGGTAATGTCCCGTTTATTATGATAATGTTTACAAATTCTTCCGATGACTTTCCAGTCCTGGCTTTCCAGCCTTTTTTCCCCCAAAGCAGAGGCACACACATCTTAAACCATTTCCTCAACGAGGCTTCATTCGCAACAGCTGCGCAACGAAGCCTCGTTTTCCTTAAACCCCGGCTACGGTCCTGTAGCTCCCTCTACAGGCCGAACACTGCATGTCCCCCCACAAACATATTATTTGGAAATAGTTTATGGCCCAAGATCAGATTAATTAACGTCCACTTTTCAAGCCATACTCTCAGAATAGGCAAATCAATCAGCTCTGTAATTTCAATTATCTCCAGCAAGTGGACTAACACAACACTACATGACAGAATCACAACATAACCTGTAACACTACAACAGCTTATGAACATACTACAGCAGCATTCAACTTACTGATGATGACCCCAACTTACTGACGGTGGCATTAAACTCTCAGCAATATGCAACCACAACATGAGCTATTCCCAAAATAGCCTACGCTACCTTCTGTCTTGACCATCTCAAGTCTCCAAACACGCACTCACTCACTCACTCACTCACACACACTCACTCACACACTCACACACATGCACGCCATCTGTCCTAGCACACTGTCTCTTAGCCTGCATGACGCTGCTGTTAACCATATGGGTTATGGTCTATCACAGGGGTGGCCAACCAGTCTGAGACTATGAGCCAAAAAAATTGCCATGGCTACTGCAAAGAGCCACATAGTGCGCGCGCACGCACGCACGCACGCACGCACGCACACACACACACACACACACACACACACACACACACACACACACACACACACACACACACACACACACACACACACACACACACACACACACACACACACACACACACCTTGCAATTAAATAACTTTTTCATAATTATAATGTTTCCCCCCCCCCCCCTATAAATGTAAAAAAAACTGTGTGGCGAGAGAGTTGTATGTCTGAAACCATTTTTTTCATATTTTCATTTTCTGGGGATAAGATTGCAACAACTTCGCCGATGCATTTCTTTACAAACTCTCCTTCGTTATATGGCTTTTTCGCACGGGCAATGTTCCACGCGACCTGATAGCTGGCCATTGTAACGATATCAGCGTGTTTGGCGAATTTGCGAAACAACTGCGTTTGTTTTTCGGACTGACCTTTCAACATGTTCAGCTTTTGCGTGCGGAGTACTGTACCTTTTGGGAATTCCTGGTCTAAAAAAAATACAAACTCTCCCAATCCTCTAAAAACGTTCGGTGTTCTTCTTCATATTTTCGTTTGGTTTCACTTTTTCCTGCCATTTTGAACGATGATTACTAGCCAAACAATTCAGACATGTCATGCAAAGACCTCACCAGCAAAATCATGAAACAGCGCTGAAGCACTTTTTTTTTCAATTTCAAGGTATGTGATTGGTTCGCTAGTTCAGTGGATTGGTTCCGCTGCTACAGCAATAAGTTAACGTTACTCAACTAATTCACACATTCGGCAGTAGGATGCAGATTTAAACGTATAACTCCCAAATTAAAATGAGTAAAAATATGACAAATACAAGTTAATGTAAGATGTAATGTGTATTCCATTTTTTATTTTTATTTTATTATTATTTATGTTTTTAAATAGAAAATCATTTTTAAAAAGAAGAGCCGCACATTAATGAGCAAAGAGCCGCATGCGGCTCGCGAGCCGCGTGTTGGCCACCCCTGGTCTATCATCATACCTACGATGACTCCACTCTATTATTCTGTAACTTCATAAATCTCTCCATTGGGAATACCAGTTCTAATCCATCTAATCTAACCCACATACACACAGTACAGTATCCGCAACTACTGCTTGAAAGTTAATTAACTTACTCTGTCATTAGCTTGGTCGTCCTGGCCTAGTTGGACTTTCTGCTTCGTTTTGTTCCTCTTGGGAAGCTGAAATGTGAGATCAAATGAAACATAATATCTATCAATAGTCCCTGGTGAGAAAACATCAATCACTGAATTGTTAGAAATGATATCGGTGTGCTGCACAGAAGTTCAAACCGAGCATCAGAACGGGGAAGAAAGGTGATTTAAGTGACTTTGAACGTGGCATGGTTGTTGGTGCCAGACGGGCTGGTCTGAGTATTTCAGAAACTGCTGATCCACTGGGATTTTCACGCACAACCATCTCTAGGGTTTACAGAGAATGGTCCAAAAATAGAGAAAATATCCAGTGAGCGGCAGTTTTCTGGGCGAAAATGCCTTGTTGATGCCAGAGGTCAGAGCAGAATGGCTAGACTGGTTTGATGATAGAAAGGCAACAGTAACTGAAATAACCACTCATTACAACCAAGGTAAGCAGAAGACCATCTCTGAATGCACAACACTTGACTCCTGTCAGCTAAGAACAAGAAACTGAGGCTACAATCCGCACAGGCTCACCAAAATTGGACAATAGAAGATTGTCTGGTCTGATGAGTCTCGATTTCTGCTGCGACATTCAGATGGTAGGCTCAGAATTAGGCGTAAACATGAAATTTGGTGTAAACATGAAAGCATGGATCCATCCTGCCTTGTATCAACGGTTCAGGCTGGTGGTGGTGGTGTAATGGTGTGGGGGATATTTTCTTGGCACACTTTGGGTCCCTTAGTACCAATTGAGCATCGTTTAAACGCCACAGCCAATGAAGGATGCGAAGGAGGGGAGTGACATGGAAGAATTTGGGGAGATTGAACACCAGACAGGTGGCAGCATTCCGGATGAGCTGCAAAGGCCTAATGGTGGAGGCGGGGAGACCGGCCAAGAATGTGTTGCAGTAGTAAAGCCGAGAAATCACAAGTGTTTGGGCCAAAAGTTATGCTGCTTCTCTGGTGAGGAATGGATGTATCCTTCTGATGTTGTAGAGGAAAAATCTACAGGAGCGTGCTGTTGCTGTGATGAACGAGACATAAGAGACTGTAACATCCTTTGTCTAACAGAGACATGGCTTACCTCGTTGGTACCGGACCGAGTCATCTGCCCTTCCGAGTCCTTCTCTGTTTTCCGGGCGGATAGAACGGAGGAGTCCGGCAAATCCAAGGGTGGTGGAGTTTGTTTCATGACCAACAACAACTGGTGTAACCCTAACAACGTAACGACGCTTTCTCAGTCCTGCTCGGCTGACCTGGAGCATCTGACCATCTCATGCCGCCCATTCTACCTTCCCCGGGAGTTTAGCTCAGTCATCATCACAGCCGTCTACATTCCACCACAGGCCAACACCGAGGCAGCGCTATCGACCCTACATGACACGCTGTGCCGGCATCAGAGCAACCACCCTGAGGCGGCGATGATAGTAACAGGTGATTTCAATCGGGCTAACCTTAAAGAAGTTATGCCTAACTTCCGTCAACACATCAAGTGTGCCACCAGGGGAGATAGAACTTTGGACCATTGTTATACTCAGTTTAAGAATGGGTACAAAGCTGTTTCCCACCCTCCCTTTGGGAAATCAGATCACTGCGCCATTCTGTTGATGCCTGTTTACAAACAGAGGATCCAACAGGTAGCGGTCGTGAAAAGGGAGGGAAAGCGGTGGTCCGACCAATCAGAGGCCGCGCTACAAGACGCGCTGAGTGACGTCGACTGGGATATGTTTCAATCAAGTTCCAGCGATGTCAGCGAGTTTACAGAGACCGTCTTGGACTTCATCTCTACATTAGCCGATAACATCGTACCAACGACAACGGTAAAGATCTACCCCAACCAGAAACCCTGGGTCGACAGCTCCATCCGTGCCGCTCTGAGGGCTCGCACCGCCGCTTACAACTCCGGGCTGGCATCCGGCAGCATGGAGGAGTATAAAGCGGAGTCCTACAAACTGCGATGGGCGGTGAAAGCCGCCAAGAGGAGATACGCAGACAGAATGCAGGCGCAGATGGAGAGCAACGACACCAGGGGACTATGGCGAGGACTACGATCTATTACGGATTACCGGCACACACCCTCCTCAACCGGAAGTGCAGATGCCTCCCTAGCCGAAGACCTGAACTCTTTTTATGCACAGTTTGAGGCTGGCAACACCACCGCTAGCGCGCCGGCTAACAACAACAACGTCAGAGCGCTGGCTAGCGTGGCTGATGAGAGTTCACACGCTGGGGCAGAGCAAGCACTCTCCGTGACGGAACACGACGTGAGGAGGGCTCTGCTGAAGGTGAATACAAGGAAAGCTGCTGGCCCAGATGGCATACCTGGGAGAGTACTTAAGACCTGTGCTAACCAGCTAGCTCCTGTGTTCACCACTATATTCAACCTTTCACTGGCTAATTCAGTAGTTCCCACCTGTTTTAAAAGATCATCTATCGTCCCTGTGCCCAAGATCACCTCCCCAGCCTACTTGAATGACTACAGACCCGTGGCTCTAACCTCAGTGGTCATGAAGTGCTTCGAGAGGCTGATTAAGGATTACATCTGCTCCTCCCTCCCTCCGACCCTGGACCCACTGCAGTTCGCATATAGACCAAACAGATCTACAGACGATGCAGTTTCCCAGGTCCTCCACACCACTCTCTCTCACCTTGACAGGCAGAAGGTGGGCTATGTGAGAATGCTGTTTATAGACTATAGCTCAGCGTTCAATACCATAGTCCCCACCAGACTGGCTGATAAGATGATTGGCCTAGGACTGAACATTCCCCTGTGTGCCTGGATCCTGGACTTTCTGACGGCCAGGCCACAGGTGGTCAGGGTGGGTAGACACACCTCCAGCTCACTCACACTGAGCACAGGGTCCCCCCAGGGCTGTGTCCTTAGTCCCCTCCTCTACTCCCTGTACACCCACGACTGTGTGGCTAAGTCCAGCGAAAACTCCATCATCAAGTTTGCGGACGACACGGTCGTGGTGGGGCTGATCTCAGATAACAATGAGAAAGGCTACCTGGACGAGGTGGCGGACCTGTCACTCTGGTGTCAGGAGAACAGTCTCATCCTGAATGTCTCCAAGACAAAAGAGCTGATTGTGGACTTCGGGAGAGCACAAAAACTAAGGGCCTACACACCGCTGGACATCGGAGGGACTGCTGTGGACAGGGTGAGCAGATTTAAATACCTGGGAGTCCACATCTCAGAAGACCTGACCTGGACTACCCACATCAGTTCTCTGGTGGGAAAGGCAAGGCAGCGCCTGTTCCATCTCAGGCAACTGAGGAAATTCAGAGTCTCCCGGAGGATCCTTCAGTCCTTCTACTCTGGAGCTGTGGAGAGCATCCTGGCTGGCAACATCACCGTCTGGTACGGTAACAGCACGGCCCAGGACAGGCGAGCTCTGCAAAGGGTGGTACGCCTGGCGGAAAAAACCATGGGAGCTCCAACCCCCCCTCTCCATGTTCTGTACACCAGGAGGTGTAGGACCAGAGCCTGCAGGATTATGAAGGATCCTCACCACCCGAAACATGGACTGTTCCAGCCGCTGCGGTCAGGAAAACGCCTCCGCTGTCATGCAGCAAGAACAGAGAGGCTAAGGCTGAGTTTCTTCCCCCACGCCATCAGAATCGTCAACGATGACCCCACCAGTGCCCCCCTCAAGACACTCACACATGCACTGTCATCTTAACACATATGCACACACATAGTCATCCATCTGCTATTTATATTGCTTACTTATATGCTTACCGGTTATACTGTTCATATTGTTTATACTGTTTATACTGTCCATACTGTATATTTTTTAGTACTTCTATTTTTATTTTATTGTATTTTAAAAGTAATTGTATTGTTGCACTACTCTGTGGCACTGTCACTTTTGCATTTCACTGTATACTTGTATGCACGTGACAAATAAAGAATCTTGAATCTTGAATCTTGATGTTCGCCACACAGGATAAGTGGTTGTCAAGGATCACCCCAAGGTTCTTGGCTGTATGGGAGGAGGTCACAGTAGAGTCTTGTTAAGGTTGAGCTTGAGGTGGTGGGCTGACATCCAAGCAGAAATGTCTGCGAGACACGCAGAGACATGTTTTGCCACCTGTGGGTCAGAAGGGGGGAAAGAGAGAAAGAGTTGAGTGTCATCTGCTTAGCAGTGGCAGGAGAAACCATGTGGGGAAATTACCGGGAGATTAGAGGGAGGACAGTAAGGGCCCTAGGACAAAGCCCTGGAGGACCCCAGTGGTGAGGGCTCGTAGAGGGGACAGTGATTCTCTCCACGTCACCTGGTAAATGCGATTGGCTAGGTAGACTGCAAACCAGGAGAGGGCAGAGCTGATGCCCAATTCTGAGAGGGTGGAGAGAAGGATCGGGTGGTTTACTGTGTCGGATAAAGCAGACAGGTCCAGAAGAATGAGAACAGAAGAGAGGAAGGAAGCTCAAGAAGGGTGGAGGGCCTCCGTGACAGCAAGGAGAGCAGTCTCAGTAGTAGCCTTAAAATACCCAGTGGTGAGCGTCAAGGAGGTTGTTCTGAAGGAGGTAGTGATACAGTCGGTTAGAGGCAGCACGTTCAAGGGTTTTAGATAAGAAGGAGAGAAGAGATACCGGTCTGTAGTTATGGACAGCAAACGGGTCAAGAGTTGGTTTCTTGAGAAGAGGTTTGACTCTGGCTGTCTTGAAGGCCCCTGGGACAGATCCTGTGGATCGAGAAGAATTGATTAAGGTGGTAAGGAACAGAAGGAAGTCTTTGGAGATGGATTGGAGAAAGGGGGAGGGGATAGGATGAAGGGGGCAGGTGGTTGCCCGCTTGGATGTGACCAGTTTTAGAATATCTTCAGGGGAGAGGGGGGGAAAAGCTGATAAACCAGAGACTGGGTGTAGCGCAGTGGGTTTGGGAGGAGAGGTAGCAGTGTTGGTGAGAGGTAGAGAGAAAGAGCTGCTAATGTCATCAACCTTCTTTTCAAAGTAGGTGACAAAGTCATCCGCAGACAGGGAGGAGGGGGAGGAGGTAGGTTGAGGAGTGAGGAAAATGTGGAGAACAGTTTCCTTGGGTCAGAGGCAGAGGATTGAATTTTAGAATGGTAGTAAGAAGCTTTAGCAGCTGTTGCAGATGAGGTGTCGTTGAGGAGGAAAGAGATAAAGTTCTAGGTCATCAGGGAGGCCAGTCTTTCTCCATTTCCTCTCAGCTGCCCGGAGCCTTATTCTACAAGCTTGCAGGGTTTCAGACAGCCAAGGAGCGCGTGGAGAGGATCGTGCCGGCCTTGAGGTCTGTGGACAGAGAGAGTCGAAGGATGAGGAAAGAGTGGACATGAGGGTGGAGGAGGCTGCATCAGTGGATAGAAGGGAGAAGGATTCAACAGAGTGTAGGGAGGATGACACGGAGGAAGAGAGAGCGGTGAGTGAGAGGGTACGCAGGTTGCGACGAGAGGATACAGTGTGGGTAGAGACTGACTGAGAGGAGGAGGATTTGAGAGGAACGGAGAAGGATACAAAATGATGATCAGAAACCAAAAGGTTCTGGTGAAGACAAGGTCGAGCTGACTGCCTGCCTTATGAGTCGGAGGACAGTGGTACAGGGCGAAGAAGGAGAGAAGGTCAAGTACTCCAGACGAGTGAAGCTTCTCTGACTTGGTGTTGAAGTCACCCAGTAGTGTGAGCGGTGTGCCATCCTCAGGGAAGAAGCCGAGAAGGACATCCATCTCATCTAAGAAGTGGCCAAGCTGACCTGGTGGACGATAAATAACGACAATGTGAAGTTTGACAGGGGAGGTGACAGAAACAGCATGGAATACAAAATTGGATATGTACAGGTGTGACAGGGGAAGGACATTATGTGACCACTTAGGTGAGATGAGGAGTCCTGTTCCTCCCCCTCGACCAGAGAGTCTAGGGGAATGAGAAAACGAGTAGGCATCAGAGAGGGCTGTAGGTTTCCTGTTGTTTTTATTCAAGAGTTCTGACTGTTCCATAGCAGTTGTAGAAACAATGGTGGCTCTCAGAATGTTGGCTGAAATCAACATTTCATCATGTTAACTGGATGAGAGTTTTTGGAGTTACAAAAAGCTTAATAGTTCAAAAAGTTTAATAGGCATCAGAAAGCTTTTATCAGGGTTGATGAATATGTTTTCGGTAGTTGAAAGAAAGTGAGATAGGTTGGTTGGTTGGATGATTGGAAGGATGAATAGATAGATGAAAGAGAATGAACAGATGAGAGAGAGCATAGGTAAATCTAACAATTAAGAGGTTAATCAGTATGGGGTATACTCAGTGAAGCAGTAGTGACCAGTGAAAGGAAGAAAGGATGATGCTAGGTAGTTGAAAGGTTAGATAGATATAAGGTTGGAAAGACAGATAGCAGTTTAAAAGGTCATAGAGTCATAGATAGATAGGATGAGCGTGGGGTAGTTCAGTGGAGTGGGTAGAGGGTTAGTTGGTTGGTTAAGTAGTGGTTTCAGTGGGGTAGAACTGGTAGCCAAGAGAGTGCATTGTTGCAAATCATTCTAAGAATGTGTTTTGCAGGTCTCCTGTTGTTTTTATTAAAGATTTCTGAAAGTTCCATAACAGTTGCAGTAACAATGGGGCTCTCAGAATGTTCGCCTACATCAACACTCCACCATGTTAAAAAAATAGGACTTTTTGAGTTACAAAAAGCTGAATAAATATAATGAGTTTAAAATATATGAATCAAGTTAGACCTCTCTGCACGTTTTAAAGTTTGATTAGTGTAAATAGCCTAAAAGCTGTAAGAGGAGTAGCATACCAAAAAATCGCAAGAATTGGAATAATAATGATACGAAAAAGAAGAATAAGTATGAGCAATAACAATAGTTAGACTCTCTCTGAACGACAGTTAGATAACCACTCAATATTTGTTGTGAAACAACACACCACAAGCCCAAAATGCATGTAGGTGACTAGCAAGCTAGCTAGTTCAAGCTAAAGCTAACAATGCTACCATTGCTACCAACTGACAAAGTGTCATGCCATTACCCAGATACATTTGTTGACTATGTGTCTACTACTGTAAAATGTAATTAAACGTCACATACCCGCTTCGAAGTCGCTGTCCTCCCAACGGAAGCCCTGCAAAAAAGAGAACAAGAACAACAACCTGTCGTAGAAACGGCTGCCCCCAGTCCACGCACTCGCGCAGCCAATCCTGAAAAACACGAAGGTGTGGAGATGCGGTAAACAATGAGACAAGGAGTCGAAGGCAAGTCAACTCTCCACATAAAATACAACTAACAACAACCCTAAGCGGGAACCAAAAACATATAACTTCCGCCCACTCTCTTAAAGGCACAGATGCCCTGGTGAATGTCTCTCTCTCTCTCCTGCCTTGTAGGTCACTACAAAGGCATTTTTCAGTCCCTTTATTTGCTAATGCTAATGGCTGAGTAATGCTAGCTCTCAGAAAACCAGCTGGGTCTCAATGTAAACATCAACATGGATGAAACATTCCATAGAATGCTGCTCATGTTCTATTTCTAGAGGTGACGTATTTTTGAAAAGTGTTGAAAATACACGTCAATCATAATTAACAAACACACAAAACTGTGTGTTGCTATGCAACCTTTCAATATAGAACATTAGCAACATTCTATGGAATGTTCAATCCGCTCCAGATAACAACAAACTTCAGTTGACGTTTACATCGACACAAACCAGCTGATTTTCGGAGCAAAACGGGCTGAAAAATGCCTCAGTGTTTTTCAGGTTTTCACTGCGGCCTGCCGTTGTTACTTCCGTGTTTTCTTTTTGGCTGGGTTCGCGATCGTGAAGAGGGAAGCGACGGCAGCGACTTCGGAGAGGGTATGTGACGATAGTTGGACCATATCTGAACGATAGTTAGACAACCACTCGACATGTGTTGCTAAAACAACACAGCACAAGTCGAACATGTTGGTGACGAGCAAGCGAGCTAGTTCAAGCTAAAGCTAGCAATGCTACCACCGTTGCTACTGACGGACTAACAGTCATGCCATTACACAGATGCATTTGTTTACCATGTGTCTACTGTAAAATGTAATTAAACGTGACATACCTGCTTCGAAGTCGCTGTACTCTCAAAAAGAAAACAGGAACAACAACCTGTCGTAGAAATGTCAGTCCGCTATCCATGCACTCCCGCAGCCAAACCTGAAAAACACCGAGGCATTTCTCAGTACCTTTCGTTGCTAATGCTAATGGCGTAGTAATGCTAGCGCTCAGAAGACCAGCTGGGCCTAGTCAATGTCAACATCGCAGTCGCTGCCGCATGCACTCCCGAAGCCAATCATGAAAAACACCGAGGCATTTTTCAGTACCTTTCGTTGCTAATGCTCATGGCTTAGTTATGCTAGCTCTCAGAAAACCAGCGGGTTCTCCTCAATGTAAACATCAACAGAAGTGTGTTCCTGCGTAGCTCTGGATCAACCATTCCATAGAATGCTGCTCATGTTCTATTTCTAGAGGTCACATGGTAACGCATTTTTGAAAAGTCTTTATGATACATGTCATCTATGATTATTATGAATTATTTTCAAAATTGGGTGTTGCTATGCAACCTTTCAATATAGAACATTAGCAACATTCTATGGAATGTTCAATCCGCTCCAGATAACAACAAACTTCAGTTGATGTTTACATCGACACAAACCAGCTGATTTTCGGAGCAAAACGGGCTGAAAAATGCCTCAGTGTTTTTCAGGATTGGCTGCGCGAGTGCGTGGACTGCCGTCTGCCGTCTCTACGTTTTCTTTTTTGCAAGGTTCGCGATCGTGAAGAGGAAAGCGACTTCGAAGAGGGTATGTGCGATTTAATTACATTTTACAGTAGACACATATCTCACAAATTGTGTGTGCTATGATTATTTTGCCAGTTAGAAGCAATGACAGCATTGTTAGCTGCTAGGTGGCTAAGTAACCGGTTGACAGTGTCTAAGGGCGTTGCTAAGAGTTACCGTTAGCTTGAACTAGCTAGCTTACTAGCCAGCTCCATGCATTTTGGCAAGGAATGTACATTTTTAACTTGTGCTATGTTTTGTATTCTAGCAACACATGTTGAGTGGTTCTGTCATTATTGTCCTTATGTAGAGAGGACTGACCGGGTCCAGGTGGAGGCCTTGGTTGTGCTGTTGGTGGACGTTGAGCAGGGTGTGGTCGTGGAGGATGTGCCACTCATCCTTGAGGATGTCCACGATGTGCAGAGCATCCTTGAGGTAGAACTTTGAAAAGAAAATAATTTTATGTTTCTGTGAGATTTTGAAATGTTGGTCTGTTTTATTTTTTAGGAGACCACAGGTTGCTGGCAGTTGATTCCTTTCATATACAGCCGCCTGTACTGTGGGCCTGTCATGATTAGGGTAAGAAAGACACAAACACCCAGTTCTATTCATCACTGTTACAATGTTCACTGTCTGTTTCTTACATTACTGTAATGTATTTCAATGAAAATTGCCTTTTGCAGAATTACACTGGTCCTGTGGTCGAAGCGTGGAGCACATTCCACTTCACCACCTCTGACTCCTACCTGCATGGACCATCCCAGGTATGTCTGCCCTGGTTGCACATGTTTCCGAGGTTGTACTGTCTTCCTAATCAGTAATATTGATGGTGTTCTATTACTGTGGTGGCTGATGTCTTCTAGTTTCTTTCCATAGCAGGTGGATGTGAAGATGCACCATGTTTGCATGGTCCGGGGCCCTGTGACTCAGCTGTTGTGCGCAATTTCTAGAGAGACAGCAAGGCTGGGTCCAGAGGTAGGGAAAGACGCTTTAAAAACCTACTATAGATACTCTACTGTCATATCTCCTGCCTTGGGACTGTTACCTTAACAAATGATCTTCGCTGCTTTCTGTTTTGAAGGGGATCCCCTACTGTGCAACAAAGGTGCAGTCTCTCACTGTGATCCAGGTACGATCAGAATACATTTCTCTTTTACTGAAACAGCATTGGATTATTATAATTTGTTTTTTTGACTTATTGATGGTTCAGATGTTGACATGTAGCTTGTAATAAGTAAGTGGCACATTCCGTAGTTGTCTTTGTATGTGACAGTTGCTTTATTGAAGGGTTTTTCTTTTTGTCTCTCTCGTTCAGCGCGTGGCTGGCAAGGTGACCCAGATTGTGTCCCACCTTCGTCACGAGACGTCTGTGACCACACACGGCCAGATAGTGCTAACTGACCTGAGTTGGGAGACTTTGTCCAGGAGAGGCAGGGTGCTCTCCATCTCCCCAGGTGGTATGGAGGTCCACAGCAGGTTGGGTTGGACTCTCTTTGCTGGAGGGTGAAGTGCAAAGCAGCACAGTCCACTCTGTCCAGCTCTCTGGTGTTCAGGTTGATCACATGGTCTGATTACCTCAACAAACACACAGCAACTGGCACGACTCTCGTATATCTCTCTGATGGCTGACATCATGAAGCCGGGACTGTGCCTGAGGACAGTCATATTATGACTGTATTATCATGGTTTTACAGCATAGACTACCTCTATACGATTGTATTATCATGTGTTTTAGACAGCAATAAACAACATTTAAATTAATAGACTGTTGAAATGAATAGCAAATTATACTTCTCCAACCTCTTGATAATGACTCTACCCAGAAAGGGTAGAAGATCTGTGATGTTGCTGAAGTCTGATCTTCCTGAGGTCCACAGTGATGCTCTGGGTTGAACACTGCAGCAGATAGAGAAGCACTTCCCAGTCCAGAGTGCAGGAGGTCAGGTCTCCACCAATCGTCTCTCGGAACAACTGAGTCAAGTCCTTGTCCAGCTGCTGCAGAGCCTCTGAACGCAGTCTGAGGGATAGGAACATACATGAATGACCACACACATAAATAATCTAATAGACTATTTAAAAAGTATATCAACAATGTAAACCACCTCACCTGTGTCAAAGGGGGCTGGTGACACAGTGACAGCAGTGTGATGAGAGAGTGACCAGGGATGCAGAACTCAGGTCCAGACACTGCACTGGCCAGAGTTTCAGCAGGGATGCCACACTACTCACTACCCTGGACAGAGCTGCTTTTGTTGGCCAAATTTTGTTGACTCAAATACAAAAAAGCAGCTCATCCCTCACCAGGTATTTATTTGCCTTTTTTTCAATTAGGTAATTTCAGGGCATTATTTCTGAATATTTAGTGGACCCCTTTTTGGCTCAAGAGTGGCAAACTCTTCCATTATATAACTTTAAGTTAAGGCTTAAGGTAATAGCACTATGTATGCATTTAAATGATATGGGAACACATCCCTGTGGTGTCATCACTGTATTCAGGGGTATAAATCTCACCAGTCTTGTTGAGGACGGTAAGCAGCAGGATAGGCCAGGCAATAATAGCAGTACATGTCTTGCCCTATCTGCAGCTTCATTCTGGGGAGCATATTGATGGAGGCACCTTGATAAAAATCACTGATGTTTGGCAAAATGGTCCAACTAGGAAAAATCTGTCATACACTAATGGTGAAGAGTACCTTTGAATACAGTTTGAACCATGGAACATTAAACAACAGCAAGAGCAAAAATGTGTCTCCAATCACTTCTGCCATAGAAATATGTGTTATCTTGTTGATATTCTTATGTACTTATTCATGTAACCATACTCCATAATCGTAATGTTGCATTTGTTATCATGAAAAAAGTTATGCTACTGCGTAAACACAGCAATACTGGCCCATTACGGTTCCCATGCTCCAAACCCCTCCAAAGTATCATCCCAACACTGCTCTCCAACTCTGTGGTTGAGTAGATTTGATTTGATTTCATACAGTATTTTGCATCCAGCAACATTAGCAACCCAACGGATTTGGGAATGTATTGGTTAATGTACAGTTTGTGACTTGTTTTTCAACTTAATGTTTTTTTTGGTTTTTAAATTGACTAATTCATCTGGTGTACTAAGTGGTCTCTGGCTTCCAACAGTACACACTTTCTATGTTTGTCCCAAGACAGCTTCGTTGTCATGGTGTTCTTTGATTATGGTCATTATGACGTCAAGTGGTCAGTATCAAGACTTTGTTGTCAGTTGCGGTCAATATAATTACAGTGTTTGTCATACAGTGTACACTATTGATACTAGTTGCATACTATTAGCTTATTGGTGTCTTATTCAGTGATTTTTCTTCGCAATGGATGAAAGCCCACGTGCTTCACTTCAGTCTCTTACTGTAGACACTCTCTCTGAAGAAATGTCTCAACTTGTCCAGGAGGTGAGTGACCTCACTGGGCTCTTGGTGAGCGAAGTCGATTCAATTCGATTCGATTCGATTCAATTCAACACCGCATTCTCTGAGCCCTCACGTGTAAGTACCTGTCTTTCCCTCCTTGGAGCCCCCTATTCGGCTAACCCGAACCCTAACCCTATTCCATTCTCGGAGCCCTTTGTGGTCCTGCTATTCGAGTCATCACCGCAGCGTGATCATGCCGCCGCTCTCCTCTCCATCTGGATGCAACAGCTGCCTCCACCTGAGCCAGAGGATTGTTGAGCTGGAGAGGCGAATTTCTACTCTTCACCAGATCAGGGAGGACGAACAGGACATCGACTCGATGCACAAAGTGCAGCTCAATTAAAGTGCAACAAAGCAATATACTGAATCAGTGAAATAAATAATGCTGTAGATTCTATATGCACAGGTATAAAGAAATGTAATGTAAAGTGTTGTTTTATGGAATTGCCGTTCATGAAGGTTCACTTGGTAACACTGTATAATGAAATGAATAAAGAATGTACATTAGGTGATGTGGAACAAGTAATTTTGAAAATAAGCTAAAAATTACACACTTTTCTATCTTCTCTGTAAACTTGCCACCTGTAAGGGCAACAAACGAGTAAGTGGTGAGAGCCCACACAATAATTATTATAGAGACTTGTAGAATGTGAGCTCTATGACCAAACAGCAACGTTTCACAACTGTACATCCATGTTGAATAGTGGTGGCCTGGGGGGTCCAGCACCGTGGCCTACAGTGCGCACATATGTCAGAATGGGTTCGAATCTGGCACATGCCCTGATGACATACCCTTTTCTGTCTCTCTTCACTATCACTTGAAAATATAAGAGTGGGACTGCCCCCCCAAATAACCTTGTGCGCGCCTAATGAATCAATGTACATTTCCAATAGCATTATCATTGGCGAAGCATGATAAAAACAACCCTGCTTTATGAGTGAGACCTTGGAGTGAGGTCCCAGAGTGTATGGAACAACGTCTACTCTTCAGTATGTCTGGTGCATGCTGGGACGTAAGGCTAAGACCTGAATGGGATGAGATGGAAGACATCACCCTGACCAGCTGATGCCCCTTGATGCCCCCTGATGCCACCTTGATGCCTCCTGATGCCACCTTGATGCCATCAGGTTACTTTGTCAATACTCTGCTATGCCATTTTTCACAAGTGTATATCATAATTCATCCTCTGTTTTTGACGTGACATCCATGTTTGGATTGTTCTCTGCCTGAACTACACACACACACACACACACACACAGACACACACACACACACACACACAGACAGATTGCTTGACACAATATGACAATGGGTAAGGTCCAGAAACAACCCCTTGCCCAATCATTAGAGTATACACACTTCATATAGTTCTGGAAGAACCTGATAAGTATAATCAATACCTTAGCTTTACCTTGCCCTCTGATATGGGAATTTTTCTTACAGCATTTTCTATACTGTAGACATAGTCAAGGAATGTCTAGTCCAGGAACATA
Organism: Argentina silus; assembly: GCF_951799395.1. Taxonomy (NCBI): domain Eukaryota; kingdom Metazoa; phylum Chordata; class Actinopteri; order Argentiniformes; family Argentinidae; genus Argentina; species Argentina silus. The sequence goes on along the minus strand of NC_139675.1, from coordinate 15,155,780 downwards.
GTTTTTATATGTATTCTGTTTTCAGTTGCATGTCATCAACCCTAACCCTAACCCTAACCCTCATTATGGCAAAAAAGCATTACGTTTAGGCTATAGGGTTTAGGGTAGGGACGTTCCAGTGATCCATTTAGCTTATATCATTTACGAATCTGACTATACGCTTGTAAAGTGGAACGTCACTGGAGACATCAAAACAAGCGTGCACCGCTGTAACACTGACAAGATTATGCAGATATTTGGCTGTCAAACTAGATACCACTATAATTAAATTGACACGTGTTAATTATTTCGCTTTCCCCATCATCCCTGAAATGGAGACGGTGTGAAACATTGTGCAGGTTTTTCAACTGTATTAGCGACTGGGCACGGTACTTCTACCAGTACAATGTATGGATGTGTGGAATGTCAAATAAAAAACATGATATCACGCTAAAACAATAGGTAGAATACCTTTATTGATTCGTGTCCTAGAGAGCTTACAATAGTACAAACCTTCTATGTTTGTCCCCAGACAGCTTCGTTGTCATGGTGTTCTTTGATTATGATACAATCACTTTACGTCATTATGACGTCAAGTGGTCAGGATCAAGATTTACTCGTCAGTTGCGGTCAATTTAAACATTACAGTGTTTGTCGTACAGTGTACACTATTGATACTACAGTAGTTGCATACTATTAGCTTATTGGTGTCTTATTTAGTGATTTTTCAATTTGCAATGGATGAAAGCCCAAGTGCTTCACTTCAGTCTCTTACTGTAGACACTCTCTCTGAAGAAATGTCTCAACTTGTCCAGGAGGTGAGTGACCTCACTGGGCTCTTGGTGAGCGAAGTCCTGGACTCCTCTACTACCTTGAACAGACCAAGGCCTTCTGTTGATCAATTGCTGGCCTCTGTAATCTCCCTGAGCGCACCACCTCTGCCCAGAGAGACCTGGGATACCAACGATAAGGAGGCTGAGGACCCTGAGATCCTAAGCCAGTCCTCCTCCGTGGACATATCCTGGCCCTTTGCCGTCTACCCTCGATGTGAGGAAAGAATGCCTATGTTGGAGAAGTACCCCACCAGCCTTATTGTGAGGAAGGTATCCAAGAACAGGGCCAGATCTTCCCTGTCAGCGGGGTCAGGCTGCTCTGAGCAGACCCTGCCCAGTATCCAGGAAGAGGAGGAGATTCATGTGTTCTCCCTCATTGGGCAAGCTGTCCCTGAGAAGACGACTATGGAAACGGCTGTGGTGGAAGACATGGCTAGTAACACCAAAGAGAAGACCTCTCTCTGGAGGAGGCTGAGAAGTTTCTGCAGTCTGTGGAAGAGGGGGAGGGCTGCAACTTCAGATAAGAAGACCAAGGTGGTGCAGGAGTGCAAGAAGGTGAAATAGTCACTCTACTCATCAAGTCACTGATGTTGAGATACTGTGTATCATGTCTCTCTTTTATAATCTCTCTTCCCTTCTTCTATAGTCTCTATTCGTTTTACAGGAGGAAGAGGAGGAGGAGGACACAGAGGAGACACATGGATGCTGTTTCCCTTACATGGATTTAATTAAATTGCTTAAGAGATGATGTTCTTATTCTTCTTCAAAATGTTCCTAATAAAAAGCATGAACATTTAGACCCACAGTGTGGACAATAGTTTCCTTGGGTCAGAGGCAGAGGATTGAATTTTGGAATGGTAGTAATCTATTTTGTTATTCAACAGACAATTTCTTCCAATAACTTTCAGTCTGTAAACGCAATAAAGGGGATGGACAACAACATAGATAAACAATCATTGATCCAATACAGTTCTAGCCAGTTACAAGGCAAGGTGGTGACAGTCTATTCTCTTGCCCTTGGTTCTTTGATGCCCTGCAGAGTGTAACAAATGGCCACAGGAATAGATTGGTTTTACTTTGTTATGAAGAAATTAGATTTCAGTAAACAAAACATTTGTTTAAACCACTTTTAATCATGGCATACTCAGATACTGTAAGTGGCAGAATACTCACCATTTCTAAAACATTAAAACATTACCGCGCAATTCTCTATCCCCGCTTGAAATGAAACCGTTCGTTAACAACTGCCCTACCAATATAAAAATACCGCATAATGCGGTGATACATAAGTATAGGTAACAACAACAAAAAATGTAGCCCGCAGTCTGCTTCAAATCCCCACCAATATCGTCACGCCTTCATGAAGGCTCGACTATGGCACTTTGGAAATGATGACATCAGTAGCGGACACCTCATCACCTTTATCTGCAGCAGACGTTTTCGCCGGGCGCGGTGGCGCGTGCCTGTAATCCAGGTCACCGGGAGGCTGAGGTTGGCGGATCGAGTGAGCTGAGGAGCTCTGCGCTGTAGTGGCCCATGTAGAATGGGTGTCCGCACTTAGTTCGGTATCGATATGGTGCTCCTGGGGGAGCCCGGGACCACCAGGTTGTCTAAGGAGGGGTGCACCGGCCCAGGCCGGGAACGGAGCAGGCCAAAGCCCCCGTGCCGTCCAGTAGTGGGATCGCGCCTGTGAGTGGACGCTGCAGTGCAGCCTTGACAATAGATCGGAACACAATCTTTTCATTCATCTACTGAGGCTAAAGTCTTTATTTCAACTTTGGTGTCCTTCCCTCTGAGAGATGCTACAGCACACGCACACAATTCAAGCATACGATCACATTTATTATAGCCTATTCTATAATAATACCGCATAATGCGGTGATACATAAGTATAGGTAACAACAACAACAACAACAACTGTTGTTGCACTTAGTCCCAATTATTGAAACTATAGAATATTGAAATGATTTAGTTCACGAACTCAGTGTTTTTTAAATTTATTTATTTTTAGCTCCGTAATGTTGTCAATTGCGCGTCTGTATGGCAAGACGCATTATTCACCCAAGTTTCGTCCAAATTGTGGTCTAAAAGTGGTATCGGAGATAAAGCGTGTGACTTTACCTGATTAGCTTCTATGAATTATTGTAAAGGACACCTCTCCTTGTACAATGCGACTGTTTTGGGTAAAACCCATGTCTTACTCCAATCTATATTCCCATAAAGATGACACCAAAAAAAAGGCTGTATAGCAGAGGGTGGCCTACTATGTCCCTTTGAATTGTATTCCATTTCTAAAGCACTTTTCATTTGACAAGAATAATGTGAATTAAAAAGATGTATACATATCATAAAAGCAGATCTAGGCTACTGTCCGCGACAGCCTGCCGCCTTTTACACTGGTCCGAAATCTGGCTAGCTTCTCGGTGGTGTAACGGTTAACGCGGAAGGCAATTCCGGGTGTTGGCAATCCAAAGGTCGCAGGTTCGAGACTGACTATGAACTCGGGTGCGACCTCGGTGCCCTCACCGTGGTCCCAAACAATTCACTTTCCCGAGAGCAGCCATACCTTTTTCACAACATTTGATGACATGTATTCACCGTCGACTGTCTTCTTCGCTACTTTATTGGATGTTTTTGATCGCCAATTTCAGCTATATTCAGAGACAAAGGCCGGGAGCTACCGGTAAACTGGGCGGGGAGAGACTGGACCCTGTCGTCGTTAGCGGCTAGTTAGCAATCGACTGGAAGGTGAGTCTCCTATGCTAGGTGAAACTTGCAATCATGTCCAACTCTTTCTGATGAGCTAGCTAGCTAACTTAACATTGTTTACCTAGCTACTAACTAACGGTAGGAGTTGGAGCTAGCCCTGATATGGTCAGCCTCATAGTCTTAAACGTGGTCATGCTGATTCTTAATGTTAGCTTAGGCTAACTCATAATACGGCTAGCATCAACGTCAGGACAAGTCACATAATATATACGGCCCTGAGTAATTCGATATTGTTTAGAGAAATAATGACTTTGAAGTTGTAAAGACCAATTTATTTCCATGTCTAACCATATGATGTTAGCAAGCGGTGTGACTGTATTTGATACCGAGTGATTCAGTCAACGTTATGGCCATGACGAATTGACTAGGCCAGCAAGCGACCGGTTCATGTGAGGTTTAATGATAATGCTACTAATGCTAATGAGTCATGTGTGGGTGTCACTTGGTTTTTATTTCATTTGATCCAGATCTGTACAGATGAGATTGCCATTGTTGCTCAATTCTATGCAGACAGTCAAGACACGGTGGTTATGTCTTCTTCCAAGGTATGTAGCATTTTGAATGGAATATAACAATACAAGAGAAAAGAAAGACAAGTTTAATTTCCAATGCTGGAGACCCGTGCAGATTGCCATTGTTCATTTCTATGAGGACAGACTTGACTTGAAGTGTCTTCTTCCCAGCTTCCAGAATGAATTCTGGAAAGAGAGAAAGCCAAGTCCTGTCTGTCCATTGTCACTGACCATATGACCACCATTACTTCTATCCGCATGCATTTTGCGTCCCAGTTTGTTTAGGTGCCGTTCCTAAGAACAAGCCAGGGCAGCCCTGGTTGGACGGACTCTGGGAGTCACAGGGCTGGGTGCCGAATGAGAGAGCTATGGTGCCACCAAGGGAAACGCGCGTTCTTGTTTGTGTATGTGTCAATATCGGACGTGCATTCTATCAATGTGATTTGAGTGAGTATGGTGCAAGAGCTGAACACAGTCTGTTTGTGTACAAATTGCCAAATTTCTGCTTTAAAAGAAACACTCACACACAAATTACAAAACGCTTGACACACCCACAAATATATTGATCACTATACACACCTTGTGTGAATGTTGACACTTCTTTCATGATGAGAGCTTTGTCCATGCCAATGTCAAGTGTTTTCAGCGAAGCCTTCTCTCAAAATATGCAGAGACACCTATAATCAGTTATTTTGATTCCGTGTTATTGATGGCCATGTCCTTACAGGGTATAGGTGAGTCTACAGTGTTCTTTGGCTGCACCATCTTCTTTGCCATCAAGGAGGCCATTGCTGCAGCCCGTAGAGAGAGAGGCTTAGGGGAAAGTTTCCCCCTGAGTTCTCCTGCCACCTCGGAGAGGATCCGCATGGCCTGTCAGGACCAGTTCACCCACATGGTACAATGTCTACATGCTAAACATGTCTAATGTCTACATGCTAAACATTTGCTTTGGTCTCTCTATTTTTCTCGATCAACAATAATGGTATTACATTTCTTTCCCAAGGCACCATCTCCAAAGGAGGGTACTTCCACACCGTGGAGGATCAATGTATGAGCCAGCGGCTGGGGACATGTAGGCTGGAGGTCTGTCCCCAACAACCAATCATTCACCTTATTTACTGCTTGTGGTAGCTTGCTTGCTTCTTTGTGGGTGATTTTACAGAACATTTGCTTGTAAAACTTGTTTGAAATTAAACTATTGATAGCAAATAAATGTAATGTAATGTATTGGAACACAAATGGCAGCACTGTCAGTCATTTCCACCATAGAAGGATGTTCAAGGCTTGCGGCAGCACTTCACACGTCTTCACAACTACTAACTTAGTACAAATTTTAAATGGTGACCGACTGTATCATTCTGTATAACTATTCCATGAAAAATCAAAGAAATGTCAGTGTTTTCAAATATTCAAAGCCCATGGTTGGAATAATCCTGGATTGCTGGCAGGAATCTGCAAAAGGTGACAATATGTTACTTAACTTAGTTAACAACTAACGAACCCATATTGGTGGCCATCTACACATACTACATAATACTCATTATTATGTACCATCAGAAAACATTGAAAGTTGAGAAAAGTTGAACACTTGGTGGTGAATGGATGGGGTGTATTGTGCTGGTGACTGATCTGTCCCTACCTACCCTCTGAGAGAAAGGGGTAGCACAGGCCAGACAGGCCCTCTCTGGGGTGGCAGGGCTGTCTCGAGTGAATGCCCGTGCTGCTGCCACCGCATCTTTGCTGGCAAAGAACACAGAACTGCCCAAGAACAGGACAGGCTCTCCGATGCCCTGCAGAAGGAAGTTTTCGTCATCCAGGAACGGTGGGGCCCAGCCCCATCAACAGATGGCGGTTTCGCACGAATGAAACATCAATCTTGTCATATAAATTGTATCTTCATATCCTACCATTCGCAATTCGAAGACAAATTTATGAAAATAAAAATAAATCTTTGGCCAAGGAAACATTCATGGCTGTGCTTTAGTTTATTTTCCTTGAGTATGGAAGCTCTGAAATGCGTGAAATTTGCTGTTCACAGCTGGCTGGCTGGCTCAGTGCTACTGTTTTCTATGCTAGTGGGGCCAGTCCTGTTCAGCCCCTCTCTGTCAATGAAACACTATGAGTGGGGAAAGGGGGACCAACTTGTGTTTTTCAAACATCCTTCTCTATTCTCATCCTGTTTGTTGCAGTCATCATGTTTTCTCTCATATGTGCAGCATGTGACAGCGTAGAGAAGCGGGGAGAAATTTGACATGAATAAGTGTGATTCGGCTTTGAGAATGCAACCTAAATAAATAATTATAAATAAACTTTGATTTGATTCTATGGATTACAGAATAAAGTTAGGAATTTTCATGCAAGGTTTAACTGATACATCTATATGGGAATATACAGTATGTGTATATTTTTGTCTTCTTGTCAGTCAAATATGATTTTGATGAATAAAGGATGACTAGATATTGACAAAATAACTTTTTTATGTGAACAACAGTTCTATGTATTGCATAGTATAATTGAGTGCAATCTAGTCTACTGTGAAGGAAGGCATCATGAGATCAAGTCAAGAGGAGGACATGAAGAGGGGAAGTACAGTGAAGTTGAACACATCAACAAACAAAATATGAAACTTTATTCAGACTTTCTCATCTAACATGATCAACCTGCTACGATTTGTCGGCTTTAGAAACTTTGCCATCGTTGACACCATCTCACAGTGTAGCCCCCCATGCACAGTGCAGTCGAAATGTCACCATCTGCTGGCAGAATGAACATCTTCATGTCTCTCGCAGAACCAGACCACCATCCTCCATAACCTCATCTGGCAGTGGTGTGGTGAGAGAGGGGAGCACGCCACCTGCTGGTCAACTGAAATCACCAGAAGTTGTCACCTTCTGAAGGTGGTGGTATGATGTCATGAGGCCGACAGTGACATTCTCACAGTAAGATAGATCTCAGCTGTAGGGAACAAGTTTACACAATTTGTTTGTAGTAGCAATGTGCAAATTACATTATACAAGTGTTGTATTTGCTATTACACAAGTGGAATAAGGACTTCCTTAGTGCTGTACAACAAGACAAATACAATACTTTCAAAAAGTGCAGCTCAATTAAAGTGCAACAAAGCAATATACTGAATCAGTGAAATAAATAATGCTGTAGATTCTATATGCACAGGTATAAAGAAATGTAATGTAAAGTGTTGTTTTATGGAATTGCCGTTCATGAAGGTTCACTTGGTAACACTGTATAATGAAATGAATAAAGAATGTACATTAGGTGATGTGGAACAAGTAATTTTGAAAATAAGCTAAAAATTACACACTTTTCTATCTTCTCTGTAAACTTGCCACCTGTAAGGGCAACAAACGAGTAAGTGGTGAGAGCCCACACAATAATTATTATAGAGACTTGTAGAATGTGAGCTCTATGACCAAACAGCAACGTTTCACAACTGTACATCCATGTTGAAAATGGCCTGGGTGGTCCAGCACCGTGGCCTACAGTGCGCACATATGTCAGCATTGGGTTCGAATCTGGCACATGCCCTGATGACATACCCTTTTCTGTCTCTCTTCACTATCACTTCAAAATATAAGAGTGGGACTGGCCCCCCCAAATAACCTTGTGCGCGCCTAATGAATCAATGTACATTTCCAATAGCATTATCATTGGCGAAGCATGATAAAAACAACCCTGCTTTATGAGTGAGACCTTGGAGTGAGGTCCCAGAGTGTATGGAACAACGTCTACTCTTCAGTATGTCTGGCGCATGCTGGGACGTAAGGCTAAGCCCTGAATGGGATGAGATGGAAGACATCACCTTGACCAGCTGATGCCCCTTGATGCCCCCTGATGCCACCTTGATGCCTCCTGATGCCACCTTGATGCCATCAGGTTACTTTGTCAATACTCTGCTATGCCATTTTTCACAAGTGTATATCATAATTCATCCTCTGTTTTTGACGTGACATCCATGTTTGGATTGTTCTCTGCCTGAACTACACACACACACACACACACACACAGACACACACACACACACACACACAGACAGATTGCTTGACACAATATGACAATGGGTAAGGTCCAGAAACAACCCCTTGCCCAATCATTAGAGTATACACACTTCATATAGTTCTGGAAGAACCTGATAAGTATAATCAATACCTTAGCTTTACCTTGCCCTCTGATATGGGAATTTTTCTTACAGCATTTTCTATACTGTAGACATAGTCAAGGAATGTCTAGTCCAGGAACATAGTTTTTATATGTATTCTGTTTTCAGTTGCATGTCATCAACCCTAACCCTAACCCTAACCCTCATTATGGCAAAAAAGCATTACGTTTAGGCTATAGGGTTTAGGGTAGGGACGTTCCAGTGATCCATTTAGCTTATATCATTTACGAATCTGACTATACGCTTGTAAAGTGGAACGTCACTGGAGACATCAAAACAAGCGTGCACCGCTGTAACACTGACAAGATTATGCAGATATTTGGCTGTCAAACTAGATACCACTATAATTAAATTGACACGTGTTAATTATTTCGCTTTCCCCATCATCCCTGAAATGGAGACGGTGTGAAACATTGTGCAGGTTTTTCAACTGTATTAGCGACTGGGCACGGTACTTCTACCAGTACAATGTATGGATGTGTGGAATGTCAAATAAAAAACATGATATCACGCTAAAACAATAGGTAGAATACCTTTATTGATTCGTGTCCTAGAGAGCTTACAATAGTACAAACCTTCTATGTTTGTCCCCAGACAGCTTCGTTGTCATGGTGTTCTTTGATTATGATACAATCACTTTACGTCATTATGACGTCAAGTGGTCAGGATCAAGATTTACTCGTCAGTTGCGGTCAATTTAAACATTACAGTGTTTGTCGTACAGTGTACACTATTGATACTACAGTAGTTGCATACTATTAGCTTATTGGTGTCTTATTTAGGGATTTTTCAATTTGCAATGGATGAAAGCCCAAGTGCTTCACTTCAGTCTCTTACTGTAGACACTCTCTCTGAAGAAATGTCTCAACTTGTCCAGGAGGTGAGTGACCTCACTGAGCTCTTGGTGAGCGAAGTCCTTGACGTAGACGAGTTGTCATCTGGAGTCGTAACATAAAATTGGTTGCTCGTCCAAGATTTTTGTGGCCCAGTACATCGGGCTTATTGTAGTAATTTTGTTAGGTATTTTGTTAGGTTTTTCTAGTTGCAGTTAGATTTGGATTTGTGTAGGCGTGTGCTTACTTGTTTGTGTTCGGTAGCTATGGCTTCTTTTGATTTGGATGTATTTTTGGTGGATCCGTCTATAGATCTTCTTAACCAGTGTAGGAAGATTGATTTGTCTGCCATAGCGGATCATTTCGGGTTTGCGGTTCAGAGGTCCTTAGTAAAGGCCAAACTAAAAGAACTTGTCGTGGGTATGCTGGTGGATAGGAAGGTGCTTGGGGCGAGTGAGGCTGCGATTGCAGATCCTCTCCCTCCTTCGTCTTCGCCCATAGTGACGGCCGGACATTCGGTGGTGGTGGAGATTAATGCCGGAGCGGACGGGGAGTCCGACGTAGAGGCTAAGCCTTACCACGTTTCGAGCCCTTTTCCCCTGCTAGTATGTACTCTACATCAGGTAATGGTGCCCGCCTCAAGGTACGCCTGGCCCGCCTGCAGATGGAAAGGCAGGAAAAAGAGAGGCAGGCTAAATACAATCTCCAGTTGGAGATCCGCAGACTGGAAATTGAGGCAGACAAGGAGGTGAGTCTACGGAAGCTAGAACTTGAAGCTCTAAGTGCGGGGCGTTCTTTGCCCGCCACCTTCACCTCACCTTTTCCACCAGCTCGCTCATCGGACACATTTGATGTGGGGAAAAACATTGCTTTGGTTCCTCAGTTCCGTGAATCGGAAATTGATTCGTATTTTGGTGCTTTTGAACGCATCGCAGTTTCTCTGCGGTGGCCTAAGGAGGTGTGGTCTCTCTTACTTCAGTGTAAGTTGTCTGGTAAAGCCCAGGAAGTGTTGTCTTCCCTTTCTATTGAAGAAAGTATGGATTATAATATTGTTAAAGCTACCGTTCTTCGTGCCTATGAGCTTGTGCCAGAGGCCTATAGGCAGAAATTTAGAAATCATAGAAAGTCACCTAACCGGACATTTATGGAATTTGCTCGAGAGAAGGAAACCCTGTTTGATCGGTGGTGCACCGCTAGCAAGGCTACGGACGTTTCTTCTCTCCGTGAGTTAATTTTACTTGAAGAGTTCAAGAATAGTTTGCCAGAACGTTTGGTCACATATTTAAATGAACAGAAAGTAGCGTCACTGTCTCAGGCAGCTGTGCTAGCAGACGAGTTTGTATTAACTCACAAGCCTGTTCATTCGTTTTCCCGTACTGGGGGTAGGACTGTGACTGATACGTCCTCTCCCACTGCTCAGTCTGGTCAGTCAATAGGGCTTCCCTTACGTTCTAAGGAGGAACGGGAATGTTTTTATTGTCATAAGGTTGGCCATGTCATTGCTGATTGTTTAGCTCTTAAGAATAAACAGCCAAGGCCCGTTAAGCAACCCAAAGGGGTTGGATTGATTCGAGCAGTGTCTCCCCCTGTGACAGTCGTCCCTAGTAGGCCTACTGTGGGTGATTTTGACTCTCCCGATCCCTGCTACCACCCATTCCTTCTTAATGGTCTAGTGTCACTAACCGGCGGTGATCTGAAGGACCAGCGAGAAATTAAGACTCTTAGAGACACTGGTGCGGCGCAGTCATTTATCCTGTCTGACGTGCTACCATGGTCAAATGATTCGTTCTGTGGTACTAGCGTCTTGGTTCAGGGCATAGAAATGGGGTTTGTGCCAGTCCCATTACATCAAGTACATTTACAATGTGACTTGCTCAGTGGAGTTTTTAGAGTTGGTGTACGTCCTACCCTACCGGTGAAAGGCATTCATTTTATTCTGGGTAATGATATTGCTGGGGGTAAAGTGCTGCCTGTTTTAGAGCTGTTGGAATGCCCAGCAGAAGCTCAGACCAATGACTTAGCCATGGGTTTCCCGGAGGTTTTCCCAACGTGCGCTGTCACGCGAGCTCAGTCCCGAAAGTTGAGTGACGCGGTTGACTTATCTGACTCTGTTCTTGGCACAGAATTGGAAACGGATGAATTTGTTAGTTCTACCCTTGAACCTCCTCCACACCCTGATAAAGACCCCGCCAGAGAGTGCGCTGGCCCCAGTATTGACGCATTGAAATTGCCTATCACTCATGATAAGCTGGCACAGAAGATAGATGCTACTCTTAGGAAATGCTATGTGAACGCTGTTTCTTCGGAGGGAGTTAACAAAACAAATGTAGCGTACTTCATAGTCAAGGATCTTCTCATGAGAAAGTGGACTTCCCGTCGTGATTCAGAACAGGACTGGAGTGTCATCTATCAGATTGTTGTACCCATGGCATACCGACAGCATGTTTTATCTCTGGCTCATGATCACCTATGGTCTGGCCATTTAGGTATCACGAAGACCTACGATAGAATTCTTAGGCATTTCTTTTGGCCAGGTCTAAAACAAGATGTCGCTCAGTTCTGTCGTACCTGCCACACCTGTCAGATCACAGGGAAACCTAATCAAGTCATCCCTCCTGCTCCCCTCTGTCCAATACCTGTGCTGGGTGAGCCTTTTGAGCATGTGCTGGTAGATTGTGTTGGCCCGTTACCTAAGTCTAAGACTGGTAACCAGTTTTTATTGACAATTATGTGCGTGGCTACGCGCTATCCAGAAGCTATTCCCCTAAGGAAAATCACTGCTCAGTCAGTGGTCAAGGCCTTGATTAAGTTTTTTTCGACATTTGAACTCCCGAAAGTTGTACAAACGGATCAGGGTTCCAATTTTCTTTCAAATGTTTTTAAGCAAGTGTTAACGTCGCTATCGATTACACACCGAGTTTCTAGTGCCTACCATCCTGAGTCGCAGGGTGCACTCGAATGATGGCATCAAACTTTTAAATCCATGCTGCGGAAATACTGTTTTGAAACTGGAAACGACTGGGATGAGGGTGTTCCTTTTGCTTTGTTTGCAGTTCGTGAGATTGTTCAGGAGTCTCTAGGATTTAGTCCAGCTGACCTTGTCTTCGGACATACGGTACGCGGACCTCTCGGAATTCTAAAAGATCAGCTATGCTCAGGTAGTGCTTCAACGCAAAGCGTGTTGGCTTATGTGAGCAGGTTTCGTGAGCGGTTACACAGTGCCTGCGCTCTAGCTAAAGACGCTCTCTCCTCCTCCCAGAAACGGATGAAGTGTCACTTTGATGAGAAGGCAGTCCCACGTTCGTTCGTTGCAACCAGGTGACCAGGTTTTAGTTCTGTTACCTATTCCAGGTTCCTCTCTCTCTGTCCGTTTCTCAGGTCCATACTCTGTAGAACGGAAGTTGAGTAACACCGATTACGTAATCCAGACTCCCGATCGGAGACGCAAGTCTCGAGTTTGCCACATTAACATGCTAAAATTATATCATGCCAGAGGCCAAACTCAGAAGGAAACCCCAGATGAAACTGCAGGGCCCGCCGTCAAGTCTGCTGTTCCTGCTGTATTGGTTCCAGGTAATGTTCTTGTGGGTGACGAGGATGGCTTGGAGGTGCGTAATGCTCCCCAACAGACCCCTCGGTTACTCAACTCTGAAATGCTGTTAGCTCTTGACTTGCACTTGTCTTATCTGGATAGTGATCAGAAAGTCAGCATCATAACCTTGATACAAGCGTTCCCTTGTCTGTTCGTGATGTTCCTATTCGGACCACCGTTCTTGAACATGATATAGATGTGGGAGATGCCCGTCCTATAAAGCAGCATCCATACCGTGCTAATTCAACTAAAAGATCAGTCATGAAACAGGAAGTTGCTTATTTAGTTGGTAATAATCTGGCTACCTCCAGCTCTAGTCCTTGGAGTTCACCCTGCCTCTTGGTTCCTAAACCAGATGGCACGTTTCGTTTTTGCACCGATTACCGGAAAGTGAACACTGTTACAGTTTCAGACTCATATCCATTACCACGTCTGGATGATTGTGTAGACACCATCGGGTCTGCCCGTTTTGTATCGAAGTTGGATTTATTAAAGGGCTACTGGCAAGTCCCTCTTACCGCTTGTGCTTCAATTATTTCTGCATTTGTTACCCCTGATCATTTTAAGCAATATTCTATTATGGCGTTTGGAATGCGCAACGCACCTGCCACATTCCAGCGCTTGGTGAATATTGTTTTAGCAGATGTCCCACACTGTACTGCATACCTGGATGATGTGGTGGTGTATTCCCCAGATTGGGCTGCCCATGTCACCACTTTAAGAACTGTGTTTCAGCGTTTATCGGAGGCTTCCCTAACGCTGAATTTAGCTAAATGTGAGTTCGGTAAGGCTACTGTAACTTACCTTGGTAAACAGGTTGGGTGAGGTGAAGTGCGACCCGTGCGACCCGCTATCACTACCTTCCCAGTGCCAACCACCCGCCGTGAGCTGCGTCGCTTTTTAGGTATGGCAGGTTATTATCGTGGATTTTGCCGGAACTTTTCCTCTGTTGTTGCCCCACTGACTAACCTGCGGAGCCCCCCATGTCTCATTTGCGTGGTCTAAGGACTGCCAGCATGCTTTTGCGAAAGCTTTGCTGTGCAGTACCCCTGTTCTTACGGCCCCGGATTTTGAGAAACCGTTCAAAATGGAGGTCGACGCACGTGGAGTAGGTGCTGGAGCTGTTCTGATCCAGGAAGATTCGAATGGTCTGGACCATCCAGTTTGTTACTTCTCGCGGAAATTTAACAAGTGCCAGGCTCGTTACTCGACCATAGAGCAAAAAACATTAGCTTTATTATTTGCTCTTCAGTTCTTTGAGGTTTATCTCGGCTCCAGTGCTAACCCCATCATCGTTTTTACGGATCACAATCCATTAGTATTCCTCAGTAGGATGTACAATCAGAACCAACGGCTCATGCGTTGGGCGCTAATTGTACAAGCTTATAATTTAGAAATTCAGCATAAGAAAGGCTCCGAAAATGTTTGTGCTGATGCCCTTTCGTGTGTGTACTGTTGAGGTCACCTCTGTGTTTGCACCGAGTTTTTGTTATATATATATATATATGTTTTATTTTTCATTATGCGAATTATTAGCCGAGTTGTCACAAGCCGATAGATGCTTGTTCTTTTATATGTGGGGGTGTTACGTTCCCACTCCTACATGTGCGTTTCCTTGTGTTTTGTGTTTCCTTCTGTTTTTCCCTTGACCTGTCACTCTACATTCAGGTGTCCGTCAGCAATTGGCCATTCGTCCCCATCAGTCATCACCATTCCTGACCAATCAGAGGGCTGTCCGTGTCATTTAAAAGCTCCGCTGGACTTCCCCTCGGGAGTCGACCCATTTGTACCGTATCTTATGTTTGCTGTTGATTCGCTGTTGCTTGGTTGTTCGAAACCTCCGAAGTACTTTACATTTAGTTTTCTTTTGGTATATTTACGTCATTGTTTACGTATTGTTTTTTTCTCAATATTTGTCTGTCTGTTAAATGTACGCCATAGGAGTAAGGTGAATAGGTAAGAGACCCATGGGTTTACATTTCCAACACGTAGGCTCATCTCTGTTACAATTCACCAGGTTAGGAGTGGGTGCTGCCCCATGTATGTTCTAGTCTAGTGTAGCATAGCACTTTAGCATAGCCCTGGTAGTATAGATTACTATTGCACTAGTTTAGGACATCATCTTTGTTTATGATTTCTTTGCTTTGGCACCGCTCATAGTTCCCTTTTCTCCTTGGCGTGTGTCTTGTGTTGTGTTTTCCCAGAGGAAATAAATAATTGTACATAGTTTACATTGTGGTTTGTGCCTGTTTAATTCCTACAATAAGTCCGATGCACTACCTTTTTGTTGCAACTCCTCTACCGCCCCTAGACGTAGACGAGTTGTCATCTGGAGTCGTAACAGTAACAACAACAACAACAACAACTGTAGTTGCACTTAGTCCCAATTATTGAAACTATAGAATATTGAAATGATTTAGTTCACGAACTCAAATGGTTCACCATGTTTTAAAAAAAAAAAAATGTTTTATCTCCGTAATGTTGTCAGTTGCGCGTCTGTATGGCAAGACGCATTATTCACCCAAGTTTCGTCCAAATTGTGGTCTAAAAGTGGTATCGGAGATAAATACTTTACCTGATTTGCTTCTATGAATTATTGTAAAGGACACCTCTCCTTGTACAATGCGACTGTTTTCGGTAAAACCCATGTCTTACTCCAATCTATATTCCCATAAAGATTACACCAAAAAAAAGGCTGTATAGAAGAGGGTGGCCTACTATGTCCCTTTGAATTGTATTCCATTTCTAAAGCACTTTTCATTTGACAAGAATAATGTGAATTAAAAAGATGTATACATGTCATAAAAGCAGATCTAGGCTACTGTCGGCGGCAGCCTGCCGCCTTTTACACTGGTCCCGAAATCCGAAGTCCGTTCGTTAACTTTAAATATGCTTCTCGGTGGTGTAATGGTTAACGTGGAAGACAATTCCGGGTGTTGGCAATCCAAAGGTCGCAGGTTCCAGACTGACTATGAACTCGGGTGCGACCTCGGTGCCCTCACCGTGGTCCCAAACAATTCACTTTCCCGAGAGCAGCCATACCTTTTTCACAACATTTGATGACATGTATTCACCGTCGACTGTCTTCTTCGCTACTTTATTGGATGTTTTTGATCGCCAATTTCAGCTATATTCAGAGACAAAGGCCGGGAGCTACCGGTAAACTGGGCGGGGAGAGACTGGACCCTGTCGTCGTTAGCGGCTAGTTAGCATTCGACTGGAAGGTGAGTCTCCTATGCTAGGTGAAACTTGCAATCATGTCCAACTCTTTCTGATGAGCTAGCTAGATAACTTAACATTGTTTACCTAGCTACTAACTAACGCTAGGAGTTGGAGCTAGCCCTGATATGGTCAGCCTCATAGTCTTAAACGTGGTCATGCTGATTCTTAATGTTAGCTTAGGCTAACTCATAATACGGCTAGCATCAACGTCAGGACAAGTCACATAATATATACGGCCCTGAGTAATTCGATATTGTTTAGAGAAATAATGACTTTGAAGTTGTAAAGACCAATTTATTTCCATGTCTAACCATATGATGTTAGCAAGCGGTGTGACTGTATTTGATACCGAGTGATTCAGTCAACGTTATGGCCATGACGAATTGACTACGCCAGCAAGCGACCCGTTCATGTGAGGTTTAATGATAATGCTAATGAGTCATGTGTGGGTGTCACCAATGTTCCCTCTAAACTGCGCGCCTGCGCAATCGCGCACTGCTCGCACATTCTCAGCGCACAAGAAAATCTATGCAGCGCATAAAATAAAATTCACCATAAACGTATTAATTAATATCTAATATTAGACCTAATCTAATCTAATTAATTAGACCAATAATGTGTTTTTTGTACCATTTTTCAATGTAACACAGTGAGTGACAGTCCAGCCAATGATACGATACGGTTTACTTACGCTACGCAGCCAATCATAGCATTGATAGTGCTTGCATATGTGCCCTGCCCATACGCACCATGCAGGTTAGCTAGCTAACAACAATGCGGCGGAGTTAACCCATTTGTGCCGGATGCTGCGCTACGCAGCATTGCATCTACCGCCGGTTGCTGCGTTACGCACATTTGAATTTGCCGCCAGTTGCTGCGTAGCGCAACTTTTTTTCAGATGTTGCTCACAGTGGTCCTCAGTGTGCTCAGGGAGCTTGTGTGTATGCCCAGACACATGAAAAATTAGAGGGAACATTGGGTGTCACTTGGTTTTTATTTAATTTGATCCAGATCTGTACAGATGAGATTGCCATTGCTGCTCAATTCTATGCAGACAGTCAAGACACGGTGGTTATGTCTTCTTCCAAGGTATGAAGCATTTTGAATGGAATATAACAATACAAGAGAAAAGAAAGACAAGTTTAATTTCCAATGCTGGAGACCTGTGCAGATTGCCATTGTTCATTTCTATGAGGACAGACTTGACTTGAAGTGTCTTCTTCCCAGCTTCCAGAATGAATTCTGGAAAGAGAGAAAGCCAAGTCCTGTCTGTCCATTGTCACTGACCATATGACCACCATTACTTCTATCCACATGCATTTTGCGTCCGTGTTTGTTTAGGTGCCGTTCTTAAGAACAAGCCAGGGCAGCCCTGGTTGGACGGACTCTGGGAGTCACAGGGCTGGGTGCCGAATGAGAGAGCTATGGTGCCACCAAGGGAAACGCGCGTTCTTGTTTGTGTATGTGTCAATATCGGACGTGCATTCTATCAATGTGATTTAAGTGAGTATGGTGCAAGAGCTGAACACAGTCTGTTTGTGTACAAATTGCAAAATTTCTGCTTTAAAAGAAACACACACACACACACACACACACACACACTCACACACAAATTACAAAACGCTTGACACACCCACAAATATATTGATCACTATACACACCTTGTGTGAATGTTGACACTTCTTTCATGATGAGAGCTTTGTCCATGCCAATGTCAAGTGTTTTCAGCGAAGCCTTCTCTCAAAATATGCAGAGACACCTATAATCAGTTATTTTGATTCTGTGTTATTGATGGCCATGTCCTTACAGGGTATAGGTGAGTCTACAGTGTTCTTTGGCTGCACCATCTTCTTTGCCATCAAGGAGGCCATTGCTGCAGCCCGTAGAGAGAGAGGCTTAGGGGAAAGTTTCCCCCTGAGTTCTCCTGCCACCTCGGAGAGGATCCGCATGGCCTGTCAGGACCAGTTCACCCACATGGTACAATGTCTACATGCTAAACATGTCTAATGTCTACATGCTAAACATGTCTAATGTCTACATGCTAAACATTTGCTTTGGTCTCTATTTTTCTCGATCAACAATAATGGTATTACATTTCTTTCCCAAGGCACCATCTCCAAAGGAGGGTACTTCCCCACCGTGGAGGATCAATGTATGAGCCAGCGGCTGGGGACATGTAGGCTGGAGGTCTGTCCCCAACAACCAATCATTCACCTTATTTACTGCTTGTGGTAGCTTGCTTGCTTCTTTGTGGGTGATTTTACAGAACATTTGCTTGTAAAACTTGCTTGAAATTAAACTATTGATAGCAAATAAATGTAATGTAATGTATTGGAACACAAATGGCAGCACTGTCAGTCATTTCCACCATAGAAGGATGTTCAAGGCTTGCGGCAGCACTTCACACGTCTTCACAACTACTAACTTAGTACAAATTTTAAATGGTGACCGACTGTATCATTCTGTATAACTATTCCATGAAAAATCAAAGAAATGTCAATGTTTTCAAATATTCAAAGCCCATGGTTGGAATAATCCTGGATTGCTGGCAGGAATCTGCAAAAGGTGACAATATGTTACTTAACTTAGTTAACAACTAATGAACCCATATTGGTGGCCATCTACACATACTACATAATACTCATTATTATGTACCATCAGAAAACATTGAAAGTTGAGAAAAGTTGAACACTTGGTGGTGAATGGATGGGGTGTATTGTGCTGGTGACTGATCTGTCCCTACCTACCCTCTGAGAGAAAGGGGTAGCACAGGCCAGACAGGCCCTCTCTGGGGTGGCAGGGCTGTCTCGAGTGAATGCCCGTGCTGCTGCCACCGCATCTTTGCTGGCAAAGAACACAGAACTGCCCAAGAACAGGACAGGCTCTCCGATGCCCTGCAGAAGGAAGTTTTCGTCATCCAGGAACGGTGGGGCCCAGCCCCATCAACAGATGGCGGTTTCGCACGAATGAAACATCAATCTTGTCATATAAATTGTATCTTCATATCCTACCATTCGCAATTCGAAGACAAATTTATGACAATAAAAATAAATCTTTGGCCAAGGAAACATTCATGGCTGTGCTTTAGTTTATTTTCCTTGAGTATGGAAGCTCTGAAATGCGTGAAATTTGCTGTTCACAGCTGGCTGTGCTCAGTGCTACTGTTTTCTATGCTAGTGGGGCCAGTCCTGTTCAGCCCCTCTCTGTCAATGAAACACTATGAGTGGGGAAAGGGGGACCAACTTGTGTTTTTCAAACATCCTTCTCTATTTTCATCCTGTTTGTTGCAGTCATCATGTTTTCTCTCATATGTGCAGCATGTGACAGCGTAGAGAAGCGGGGAGAAATTTGACATGAATAAGTGTGATTCGGCTTTGAGAATGTAACCTAAATAAATAATTATAAATAAACTTTGATTTGATTCTATGGATTACAGAATAAAGTTAGGAATTTTCATGCAAGGTTTAACTGATACATCTATAAGGGAATATACAGTATGTGTATATTTTTGTCTTCTTGTCAGTCAAATATGATTTTGATGAATAAAGGATGACTAGATATTGACAAAATAACTTTTTTATGTGAACAACAGTTCTATGTATTGCATAGTATAATTGAGTGCAATCTAGTCTACTGTGAAGGAAGGCATCATGAGATCAAGTCAAGAGGAGGACATGAAGAGGGGAAGTACAGTGAAGTTGAACACATCAACAAACAAAATATGAAACTTTATTCAGACTTTCTCATCTAACATGATCAACCTGCTACGATTTGTCGGCTTTAGAAACTTTGCCATCGTTGACACCATCTCACAGTGTAGCCCCCCATGCACAGTGCAGTCGAAATGTCACCATCTGCTGGCAGAATGAACATCTTCATGTCTCTCTCAGAACCAGACCACCATCCTCCATAACCTCATCTGGCAGTGGTGTGGTGAGAGAGGGGAGCACGCCACCTGCTGGTCAACTGAAATCACCAGAAGTTGTCACCTTCTGAAGGTGGTGGTATGATGTCATGAGGCCGACAGTGACATTCTCACAGTAAGATAGATCTCAGCTGTAGGGAACAAGTTTACACAATTTGTTTGTAGTAGCAATGTGCAAATTACATTATACAAGTGTTGTATTTGCTATTACACAAGTGGAATAAGGACTTCCTTAGTGCTGTACAACAAGACAAATACAATACTTTCAAAAAGTGCAGCTCAATTAAAGTGCAACAAAGCAATATACTGAATCAGTGAAATAAATAATGCTGTAGATTCTATATGCACAGGTATAAAGAAATGTAATGTAAAGTGTTGTTTTATGGAATTGTCGTTCATGAAGGTTCACTTGGTAACACTGTATAATGAAATGAATAAAGAATGTACATTAGGTGATGTGGAACAAGTAACTTTGAAAATAAGCTAAAAATTACACACTTTTCTATCTTCTCTGTAAACTTGCCACCTGTAAGGGCAACAAACGAGTAAGTGGTGAGAGCCCACACAATAATTATTATAGAGACTTGTAGAATGTGAGCTCTATGACCAAACAGCAACGTTTCACAACTGTACATCCATGTTGAAAATGGCCTGGGTGGTCCAGCACCGTGGCCTACAGTGCGCACATATGTCAGCATTGGGTTCGAATCTGGCACATGCCCTGATGACATACCCTTTTCTGTCTCTCTTCACTATCACTTGAAAATATAAGAGTGGGACTGCCCCCCCAAATAACCTTGTGCGCGCCTAATGAATCAATGTACATTTCCAATAGCATTATCATTGGCAAAGCATGATAAAAACAACCCTGCTTTATGAGTGAGACCTTGGAGTGAGGTCCCAGAGTGTATGGAACAACGCCTACTCTTCAGTATGTCTGGTGCATGCTGGGACGTAAGGCTAACCTGAATGGGATGAGATGGAAGACATCACCTTGACCAGCTGATGCCCCTTGATGCCCCCTGATGCCACCTTGATGCCATCAGGTTACTTTGTCAATACTCTGCTATGCCATTTTTCACAAGTGTATATCATAATTCATCCTCTGTTTTTGACGTGACATCCATATTTGGATTGTTCTCTGCCTGAACTACACACACACCCACACACACACACACACAGTAACACACACACACACACACACACAGACAGATTGCTTGACACAATATGACGATGGGTAAGGTACAGAAACAACCCCTTGCCCAATCATTAGAGTATACACACTTCATATAGTTCTGGAAGAACCTGATAAGTATAATCAATACCTTAGCTTTACCTTGCCCTCTGATATGGGAATTTTTCTTACAGCATTTTCTATACTGTAGACATAGTCAAGGCATGTCTAGTCCAGGAACATAGTTTTTATATGTATTCTGTTTTCAGTTGCATGTCATCAACCCTAACCCTAACCCTAACCCTCATTATGGCAAAAAAGCATTACGTTTAGGCTATAGGGTTTAGGGTAGGGACGTTCCAATGATCCATTTAGCTTATATCATTTACGAATCTGACTATACGCTTGTAAAGTGGAACGTCACTGGAGACATCAAAACAAGCGCGCACCGCTGTAACACTGACATGATTATGCAGATATTTGGCTGTCAAACTAGATACCACTATAATTAAATTGACACGTGTTCATTATTTCGCTTTCACCATCATCCCAGAAACGGAGACGGTGTGAAACATTGTGCAGGTTTTTCAGCTGTATTAGCGACTGGGCACGGTACTTCTACCAGTACAATGTATGGATGTGTGGAATGTCAAATAAAAAACATGATATCACGCTAAAAAAATAGGTAGAATACCTTTATTGATTATTGTCCTAGAGCAGTGTTTCTCAACCTTTTTCTAGTCGCGGCACCCTTTGCATGAATGAAAAATCTCAAGGCACCCCAATATATACAGTCATGAGAAAAAGTTAGGACACCCCCCAACATATTAAGTTATTCTCTTAAAAATATGGACATATCAATATGTTATCTTCTTTCTAACAATGTCTATAGATAAAGGGGATGTAATTGAACAAAAAACTATGAAAATGTAACTTTGTAATCATTTATTTAACGAAAAATTAACAATAATGCCAATTCCTACTGAGGAAAACGTTAGGACACCCTATGCCCTAATAGCTAGTATTGCCCCCCTTGGCTGAAATAACCTCAATTAGACGTTTCTTATAACTGTCTACAAGTCTCTGACATCAATTGGGAGAAAGTTTTTCCCACTCCTCCTTGCAGAATTCTTTCAGCTGTGTGATGTTCGAGGGGTGTCTTGCATGCACAGCCAGTTTCAAATCAATCCACAGCATCTCAATAAGATTAAGATCCGGGCTTTGACTTGACCATTCCAGAACTCTCAATTTATTTTTCTTGAGCCATTCCTTGGTAGATTTACTGAAATGTTTTGGGTCATTGTCATGTTGCATGGTCCACATCTGCTTCAGCTTCAACTTTCGAACAGATGATCTCACATTTTCCTCAAGCACCCTCTGATACAATACAAAATTCATAGTGGATTCTATGATGGTGAGCTGACCAGGCCCTGCTGCAGAAAAGCAGCCCCAAACCATGACATTTCCACCCCCATGCTTCACAGTTGGTATGAGGTTCTTGTTCTCAAATGCTGTCTTGGTTTTGCGCCAAACATGTCTACTCTTACTGTGCCCAAATAGTTCAACTTTGGATTCATCTGTCCAAAGCACATTGTTCCAGAAGTTCTGGTCTTTCTCTAGGTGTTCTCTGGCAAACTTTAGTCTTGATGTTTAGTCCCTGATGTTTTTTTTTGACAGCAGGGGTTTCCTCCTTGCACACCTCCCATGTAATGCAAACTTGTTCAGTCTCTTTCTTATGGTGGATGCATGTACTTTGACATCAATTGTGGCAAGAGATACCTGTAGGTCTCGTGATGACATTCTGGGATTGTTGGAGACTTCTTTAAGCATCTTTCGGTCAGCTCTTATGCTGAACTTGCTTGGGCGGCCTGACCTGGCCATGTTGGTGGTGGTTTTAAATGTTCTCCACTTGTAAATTATTTTCCGGACAGTGGAATGGCCAATTTCGAATAGTTTGGAGATCTTTTTATATCCCTTCCCAGACTCATATGCATCTACAATTTTTCTTCTGAAGGCCTCAGAGAGCTCTTTTGATCTCGCCATGGTGATGCAACTCACTTCAACAATCAAGAGCAAACCAAACTAAATATCTGAGGCTTAAATAGGACAGGCTCCTCCAAAATCCTCTGTAACGATGTTCTAATCATTTGCACCTGATGTGGTGCTCTTTATTATAATTTTAGGCATTTTAAGTGGAACTAAATGTGGGGGTGTCCTAACTTTTTCCTCACAAGAAGATTGCATTTCTATTAATTACATTTTACCAATCATTTTTTAAATAATTTGTTTCAGTTGTATTTGTTTAGTTATATTACCTCAATTTTTCAATATTGTTCAAATGAATATCAAATGTCCATATGTTTGAATATGTTGAAGAAGACAAAGGTTTTCATAGGGTGTCCTAATTTTTTCTCATGACTGTATATATATTAATGTTAATTATCATTAGAATACACACACTGTCTCTGACGAACAACAAATGCATGACGCATGTAGCCTACTACTCTTACACGCACGCATACACACACACACACAAACACACACACACACACTATTCTCGCAGGAATGGATGAGAGAGACACACGTAGCTCCTTGTCCACAGCTCTCAGGCGCTCTCTTTTTCGCCTCAAACAGTGGACCTCTCCCGCGTATTCTCTTTGATCGCGCTCATGCGTCTGCTACGTTCCACGGTAAAGTCCGATCGTTTCCATTGAAATGGTTTTGGGTTCTTTGTTTTGTTAGGAACACTGGGATATTTCATTTTTATTTCGTTTTTATTCGTCTGGGAACGTTGTCTTTTTTCGCCTCAAACAGTGGACCTCTCCCGCGTATTCTCTTTGATCGTGTTAGAGCGGGCGCTGTTTTGAATAATTCCAAAGCCTTGCTCATACGTCCGCTACGTTCCAAGGTAAAGTCCGATCGTTTCCATTGAAATGGTTTTGGGTTCTTTGTTTTGTTAGGAACAGTGGGATATTTCATTTTTATTTCGTTTTTATTCGTCTGGGAACGTTGTCTTTTTTCGCCTCAAACAGTGGACCTCTCCCGCGTATTCTCTTTGATGTGTTAGAGCGGGCGCTATTTTGAATAATTCCAAAGTCACGCTCATGCGTCCTCTACGTTCCAAGGTAAAGTCCGATCATTTCCATTGAAATGGTTTTGGGTTCCTTGTTTTGTGAGGAACTCATTTTTATTCATTTTTCCGCTGGGAACCCTGTCTTTTTTCGCCTCATATAGTGGACCTCTCCCGCGTATTCTCTTTGATGTGTTAGAGCAGGCGCTGTTTTGAATAATTCCAAAGCCGCGCTCATGCGTCCGCTACGTTCCAAGGTAAACTCCGATCGTTTCCATTGAAATGGTTTTGGGTTTCCTTGTTTTGTGAGGAACTCATTTTTATTCATTTTTCCGCTGGGAACCCTGTCTTTTTTCGCCTCAAACAGTGGACCTCTCCCGCGTATTCTCTTTGATCGTGTTAGAGCGGGCGCTGTTTCGAATAATTCCAAAGCCGCGCTCATACGTCCGCTAAATTCCACGGTAAAGTCCGATCGTTTCCATTGAAATGGTTTTGGGTTATTTGTTTTGTTAGGAATGCTGGGATATTTCATTTTTATTTCGTTTTTATTCGTCTGGGAACGTTGTCTTTTTTCGCCTCAAACAGTGGACCTCTCTGTTAGAGCGGGCGCTGTTTTGAATAATTCCAAAGCCGCGCTCATACGTCCGCTACGTTCCAAGGTAAAGTCCGATCGTTTCCATTGAAATGGTTTTGGGTTCTTTGTTTTGTTAGGAACACTGGGATATTTCTTTTTTATTTCGTTTTTATTCGCCTGGGAACGTTGTCTTTTTTCGCCTCAAACAGTGGACCTCTCCCGCGTATTCTCTTTGATGTGTTAGAGCGGGCGCTATTTTGAATAATTCCAAAGTCGCGCTCATGCGTCCGCTACGTTCCAAGGTAAAGTCCGATCATTTCCATTTAAATGGTTTTGGGTTCCTTGTTTTGTGAGGAACTCATTTTTATTCATTTTTCCGCTGGGAACCCTGTCTTTTTTCGCCTCATATAGTGGACCTCTCCCGCGTATTCTCTTTGATGTGTTAGAGCAGGCGCTGTTTTGAATAATTCCAAAGCCGCGCTCATGCGTCCGCTACGTTCCAAGGTAAACTCCGATCGTTTCCATTGAAATGGTTTTGGGTTCCTTGTTTTGTGAGGAACTCATTTTTATTCATTTTTCCGCTGGGAACCCTGTCTTTTTTCGCCTCAAACAGTGGACCTCTCCCGCGTATTCTCTTTGATCGTGTTAGAGCGGGCGCTGTTTTGAATAATTCCAAAGCCACGCTCATGCGTCCGCTACTTTCCAAGGTAAAGTCCGATGTTTCCATTGAAATGGTTTTGGAATTTTTGTTTTGTTAGGAACACTGGGATATTTGATATTTATTTCGTTTTTATTCCTCTGGGAACGTTTTCTTTTTTCGCCTCAAACAGTGGACCTCTCCCGCGTATTCTCTTTGATCGTGTTAGAGCGGGCGCTGTTTTGAATAATTCCAAAGCTGCGCTCATACCTCCACTACGTTCCACGGTAAAGTCCGATCGTTTCCATTGAAATGGTATTGGGTTCTTTGTTTTGTTAGGAATGCTGGGATATTTCATTTTTATTTCGTTTTTATTCGTCTGGGAACGTTGTCTTTTTTCGCAGTCAAACAGTGGACCTCTCTGTTAGAGCGGGCGCTGTTTTGAATAATTCCAAAGCCGCGCTCATACGTCCGCTACGTTCCAAGGTAAAGTCCGATCGTTTCCATTGAAATGGTTTTGGGTTCTTT
This sequence comes from Argentina silus, assembly GCF_951799395.1. NCBI lineage: Eukaryota > Metazoa > Chordata > Actinopteri > Argentiniformes > Argentinidae > Argentina > Argentina silus. The sequence goes on along the minus strand of NC_139675.1, from coordinate 15,129,955 downwards.
GTTTTGTTAGGAACACTGGGATATTTCTTTTTTATTTCGTTTTTATTCGCCTGGGAACGTTGTCTTTTTTCGCCTCAAACAGTGGACCTCTCCCGCGTATTCTCTTTGATGTGTTAGAGCGGGCGCTATTTTGAATAATTCCAAAGTCGCGCTCATGCGTCCGCTACGTTCCAAGGTAAAGTCCGATCATTTCCATTGAAATGGTTTTGGGTTCCTTGTTTTGTGAGGAACTCATTTTTATTCATTTTTCCGCTGGGAACCCTGTCTTTTTTCGCCTCATATAGTGGACCTCTCCCGCGTATTCTCTTTGATGTGTTAGAGCAGGCGCTGTTTTGAATAATTCCAAAGCCGCGCTCATGCGTCCGCTACGTTCCAAGGTAAACTCCGATCGTTTCCATTGAAATGGTTTTGGGTTCCTTGTTTTGTGAGGAACTCATTTTTATTCATTTTTCCGCTGGGAACCCTGTCTTTTTTCGCCTCAAACAGTGGACCTCTCCCGCGTATTCTCTTTGATCGTGTTAGAGCGGGCGCTGTTTTGAATAATTCCAAAGCCGCGCTCATGCGTCCGCTACTTTCCAAGGTAAAGTCCGATGTTTCCATTGAAATGGTTTTGGAATTTTTGTTTTGTTAGGAACACTGGGATATTTGACATTTATTTCGTTTTTATTCCTCTGGGAACGTTTTCTTTTTTCGCCTCAAACAGTGGACCTCTCCCGCGTATTCTCTTTGATCGTGTTAGAGCGGGCGCTGTTTTGAATAATTCCAAAGCTGCGCTCATACCTCCACTACGTTCCACGGTAAAGTCCGATCGTTTCCATTGAAATGGTATTGGGTTCTTTGTTTTGTGAGGGTTAGGGTTGATGACATTTTTCCGAAACATTCTCCCTAACGCCTGTAATGAATATGCATGGCACATACTGTAGACTCATAGAACAATCCAAACATGGATGTCACGTGATAAATAGAGGATGCATGAGATTATGATATACATTTGTGAAGAATGGCATGGCAGAGTAAAAGCAAAGTAATCTGATGGCATCAAGGTGGCATCAGGGGGCATCAAGGGGCATCAACTGGTCAAGGTGATGTCTTCCATCTCATCCCATTCAGGTCTTAGCCTTAAGTCCCAGCATGCACCAGACATACTGTAGAGTAGGCGTTGTTCCATACACTCTGGGACCTCGCTCCAAGGTCTCACTCATAAAGCAGGGTTGTTTTTATCATGCTTCACCAATGACAATGCTACCACCCAGGCCACCACTATTTTCAGCATGGATGTACAGTTGTGAAACGTTGCTGTTTGGTCATAGAGCTCACATATAATCAGTCTCTATAATAATTATTGTGTGGGCTCTCACCACTTACTCGTTTGTTGCCCTTACATGTGGCAACTTTACAGAAAAGAGAGAAATGTGTGCGATTTTTAGCTTATTTTAAAGTTACTTGTTCCACCTCACCTAATGTACAATCTTTATTCTTTTCATTATACAGTGTTACCAAGTGAACCTTCATGAACGGCAATTCAATAAAACAACCTAACACTTTACATTACATTTCTCTATACCTGTGCAGAAAGAATCTACTGCATTATTTGTTTCACTGATTCTGTATATTGCTTTGTTGAACTTTAATTGAGTTGCACTTTTTTAAAGTATTGTATTTGTCTTGTTGTAAAGCGCTTTGAGACAATTTATCTTGCAAAAAGTGCAAAACATTTGGAAATTGTATTTTGGTAACAAGGAAGTCCTTATTCCACTTGTGTAATAGCAAATACAACACTTGTATAATGTAATTTGCACATTGCTACTACAAACAAAGTGTGTCAACTTAAATATTTAAAAAATGCTTGTTCCCTACAGCTGAGATCTATTTTACTGTGAGAACGTCACTGTAGGCCTCATATCACCACCTTCAAAAGGTGACAACTTCTGGTTATTTCAGTTGACCAGCAGGTGGAGTCCTCCCCTCTCTCACCACACCACTGCCTGATGAGGTTATGGAGGATGGAGGTCTCGTCCTGCGAGAGACATGAAGATGTTCATTCTTCCAGCAGATGGTGACATTTGGATTGCACTGTGCATGGGGGGCTACACTGTGAGATGGTGTCAACGATGGCAAAGTTTCTAAAGCCTACAAATTGTAACATGTTGATAATGTTAGATGAGAAAGTCTGAATAAAGTGTTCACATACCTTTCTTGTTTTGTTTGTTGTTGTGTTCAACTTCACTGTACTTCCCCTCTTCATGTCATCCTCTTGACTTGTATGTTCTCATGATGCCTTCTTTCACAGTAGACTAGATTGCACTCAAATATACTATGCAATACATAGAACTGTTGTTAAGATAAAAAAAAAGTTATTTTGTCAATATCTAGTCATCCTTTATTCATCAAAATCATATTTGACTTACAAGAGGACAAAGATATACACATACTGTATATTCCCTTATAGATGTATTAGTTAAACCTTGCATGAACGTTCCTAACTTTATTCTGTAATCCATAGAATCAAATCAAAGTTTATTTATATTTATTTATTTTGGTTACATTATCAAAGCCGACTCAAGCTAATTCATGTCAAATTTCTCCCCGCTTCTTTGCGCTGTCACATGCTGCACATATGAGAGAATACATGTTTATGCTCGCTCTACTTATTTAAGGTATGCTCTCTCTTTCCTCTGCCTCCTTCCCCTCTCTCTCTCTCTCTCTCCCCCTCTCTAAATCTCCAAACCCATCTTCTTTCTGACAGCCCCTCCCACTTAACTCCTTCTCAAATTAACATCACTACATCAACAAAGGAAATAAAGTAAAAACAGAGAGACAGGTACCAGAGATGAGTTGAAATGATTGAAAACGTTTTTTGTACAGTCTATAATATGTGTCCTATGCAGTGCAGATAGGGCACTTTGAGCTGTATGGTGCCAGTAAAGAGCCATCAACATTGGCTAGGACATCACTTCAGACTCAAACTCACTTGATCCATATTATAGAAGTGTTGCTAAGTAGAGTGGTACCAGAGATGAATTGAAATTATTGAAAACTATTTCTGTACAGTCCATTATTCTGGGGCAATACTATTTCATCAGGGTAATTAGAAAATAAGATTTTATATTTATCTCATTGTTATATAACAATTACAAACCCTACTGGGGCAATATCATACCAAATATTATACTGTATGTTGATGATTGATATATATTTGTTACGATAATTAGCATATTGTTTGTTGTTCCCTGAACCCTACTTTTGAACCCCACATTTAAACGCTAAATAAAGTTTCTAGCATTCTGACTGCCAATGGTCCATGGTCCTAGGATAGATTTATTTTTCTTATGATGACTGATGGATAGATGATTCACTTACCTAGACAAATGTATTTGTTGTAAGCGGCTTTGGATAAAGGCGTCCGCTAAATGTCAAAAATGTAAATGTAAAAATGTAAGTTTAACTTGGGCCCTCTTATTTGGAAGAAATCCTAATTTACATGCATTTACATTGACCAGGAGAAGGTGGACACGGTTCCACTATTGGAGCTCAGAGAACACAGATTGAGATGTCTTCTGTACTGGGCAGCTAGCTAGCTAGCAAACAAACTCACTCTTGATATGTGTTCTTAAATTAAATTGGTTACTTTTATAAATGTGCTTAAGTATGGCCACAGTGTTTTGGTCCTGGCCCATACTGTACTGTGACTCGTACAAAACAGTAGTTTTACTGTGCTTTACAACAAGACAAATACAACTGTTTCAGAAGAAGGCGCACAACTGAGTTAAATCACAGGACTATTGAGTCAAGAGAGAGAGTGAGGTGCAACCAAGTAGAAAGAGGGGGGTGGGAAGGTATTTTGAAGTCCAAGGGCTGGAGTATTAATGAAATTTGTTTTTATTTGCTGTGTGATATATATGTTATATTATATTATAATTGTTTTGGTGATTAGTGACAGTAGTTAGCTACACTGCTGCATGGCAAAAAACTACTGAAAACAGTACTAAGATTAGAATTTCGCTTATTTAGTTTACTACGACCAAGCTACAGAAAAATGTAGTTAAACTAATAGTTGAGCTACATGTAATGGAATTACTCCCCAACATTGACATTATTTTAATAATAGATCAACTATTGTGGGGTAGAGTAACTTCCCCCAAGCGACGTTCAGATTCACAACCTTCCTCTTGCCAACCAGCCACACTAGCTAGCTGACTACTGCCCCAAGAGACTCATCTCACTTGGTCTGATGCTAACGGGTCTTTTATACAGTAATTACAATATGTACATACTTCTCTATCAATCATGGGGGCACGAAAGTTAAATCCAAACTTGAATTTGCACAGTGAAAGTCTGAGAATACGGATTAAAACATGAAGGAATGGTTTGGCATTTAAAGAATTTAAAGAATATAATTTGCTTAAGCAAGCCTACATAATAATAATAATTATCTCAGTTGACTGTGAGAATAAATTACTGACATTGATTAGGCCTAGAACCACATTACATACATCTCACAGTATGCCGAGATCTTCCCTCCAGAATTTCCTTTCAAAATTGTGCCATCCAATGTTGCGTAGAGTGTGGGAGTATTATGTAATATGTCAAATTGCATTGCTGCAGTCTAAATACATCTGACTACTGTATAACCTTTTTAATATATAATTTGTAATATTTAAAGGAGATGTGTTGATTGCATTGAAAAAGTTGGGTGAAAAAATATGAAATGGTTAGATAATTATATTTTATTTGTCAGCACATCAAACTGCTTTACAACATAACAAAGCTCAATGTTCAGTTCTAAATGTAGGTGTCTAGTTTCTGTATACTAACTGTATTATGCTGTAGATCACAGATAGCTGAAAATACATTGTTCATGGTTATGTAATCAACACATTACATTTATTTGCTATCAATAGTTTAATTTCAAACAAGTTTTACAAGCAAATGTTCTGTAAAATCACCCACAAAGAAGCAAGCAAGCAGTAAATAAGGTGAATGATTGGTTGTTGGTGACAGACCTCCAGCCTACATGTCCCCAGCCGCTGGCTCATACATTGATCCTCCACGGTGTGGAAGTACCCTCCTTTGGAGATGGTGCCTTGGGAAAGAAATGTAATACCATTATTGTTGATCGAGAAAAATAGAGAGACCAAAGCAAATATTTAGCATGTAGACATTAGACATGTTTAGCATGTAGACATTGTACCATGTGGGTGAACTGGCCATGCGGATCCTATCCGAGGTGGCAGGAGAACTCAGGGGGAAACTTTCCCCTAAGCCTCTCTCTCTACGGGCTGCAGCAATGGACTCCTTGATGGCAAAGAAGATGGTGCAGCCAAAGAACACTGTAGACTCACCTATACCCTGTAAGGACATGGCCATCAATAACACGGAATCAAAGTAACTGATTATAGGTGTCTCTGCATATTTTGAGCGAAGGCTTCGCTGAAAACACTTGACATTGGCATGGACAAAGCTCTCATCATGAAAGAAGTGTCAACATTCACACAAGGTGATAGTGATCGTGATATAGTGATCAATGATCAATGAATGATCAATGCGTGATATATAGTGATAGTGATATAGTGATCAATATATTTGTGGGTGTGTCAAGCATTTTGTAATTTGTGTGTGAGTGTGTGTTTCTTTTAAAGTAGAAATTTGGCAATTTGTACAAAAACAGACTGTGTTCAGCTCTTGCACCATACTCACTCAAATCATATTGACAGAATGCACGTCCGATATTGACACATACACAAACAAGAACGCGCGTTTCCCTTGGTGGTACCATAGCTCTCTCATTCGGCACCCAGCCCTGTGACTCCCAGAGTCTGTCCAACCAGGGCTGCCCTGGCTTGTTCTTAGGAACGGCACCTAAACAAACACGGACGCAAAATGCAAGTGGATAGAAGTAATGGTGGTCATATGGTCAGTGACAATGGAGAGACAGGACTTGGCTTTCTCTCTTTCCAGAATTCATTCTGGAAGCTGGGAAGAAGACACTTCACGTCAAGTCTGTGCTCATAGAAATGAACAATGGCAATCTGCACAGGTCTCCAGCATTGGAAATTAAACTTGTCTTTCTTTTCTCTTGTATTGTTATATTCCATTCAAAATGCTACATACCTTGGAAGAAGACATAACCACCGTGTCTTGACTGTCTGCATAGAATTGAGCGACAATGGCAATCTCATCTGTACAGATCTGGATCAAATGAAATAAAAACCAAGTGACACCCACACATGACTCATTAGCATCAGTAGCATTATCATTAAACCTCACATGAACGGGTCGCTTGCTGGCCTAGTCAATTCGTCATGGCCATAACGTTGACTGAATCACTCGGTATCAAATACAGTCACACCGCTTGCTAACATCATATGGTTAGACATGGAAATAAATTGGTCTTTACAACTTCAAAGTCATTATTTCTCTAAACAATATCGAATTACTCAGGGCCGTATATATTATGTGACTTGTCCTGTCGTTAATGCTAGCCGTATTATGAGTTAGCCTAAGCTAACATTAAGAATCAGCATGACCATGTTTAAGACTATGAGGCTGACCATATCAGGGCTAGCTCCAACTCCTAGCGTTAGTTAGTAGCTAGGTAAACAATGTTAAGTTAGCTAGCTAGCTCATCAGAAAGAGTTGGACATGATTGCAAGTTTCACCTAGCATAGGAGACTCACCTTCCAGTTGATTGCTAACTAGCCGCTAACGACGACAGGGTCCAGTCTCTCCCCGCCCAGTTTACCGGTAGCTCCCGGCCTTTGTCTCTGAATATAGCTGAAATTGGCGATCAAAAACATCCAATAAAGTAGCGAAGAAGACAGTCGACGGTGAATACATGTCATCAAATGTTGTGAAAAAGGTATGGCTGCTCTCGGGAAAGTGAATTGTTTGGGACCACGGTGAGGGCACCGAGGTCGCACCCGAGTTCATAGTCAGTCTCGAACCTGCGACCTTTGGATTGCCAACACCCGGAATTGCCTTCCGCGTTAACCGTTACACCACCGAGAACGGATTTCGGACCAGTGTAAAAGGCGGCAGGCTGCCGCCGACAGTAGCCTAGATCTGCTTTTATGGTATGTATACATCTTTTTAATTCACATTATTCTTGTCAAATGAAAAGTGCTTTTGAAATGGAATACAATTCAAAGGGACATAGTAGGCCACCCTCTGCTATACAGCCTTTTTTTTGGTGTCATCTTTATGGGAATATAGATTGGAGTAAGACATGGGTTTTACCCAAAACAGTCGCATTGTACAAGGAGAGGTGTCCTTTACAATAATTCATAGAAGGTAATCAGGTAAAGTCACACGCTTTATCTCCGATACCACTTTTAGACCACAATTTGGACGAAACTTGGGTGAATAATGCGTCTTGCCATACAGACGCACAATTGACAACATTACGGAGATAAAAAATTTTTTTTTTAAAAACACGGTGAACCATTTGAGTTCGTGAACTAAATCATTTCAATATTCTATAGTTTCAATAATTGCGACTAAGTGCAACTACAGTTGTTGTTGTTGTTGTTGTTGTTGTTACCTATACTTATGTATCACCGCATTATGCGGTATTCTTATATTGGTAGGGCAGTTGTTAACGAACGGTTTCATTTCAAGGGGGGGTAGAGAATTGCGCGGTAATGTTGTAATGTTTTAGAAATGGTGAGTATTCTGCCACTTACAGTATCTGAGAGTGCCATGATTAAAAGTGGTTTAAACAAATGTTTTGTTTACTGAAATCTAATTCCTTCATAACAAAGTAAAACCAATCTATTCCTGTGGCCATTTGTTACACTCTGCAGGGCATCAAAGAACCAAGGGCAAGAGAATAGACTGTCACCACCTTGCCTTGTAACTTGCTAGAACTGTATTGGATCAATGATTGTTTATCTATGTTGTTGTCCATCCCCTTTATTGCGTTTACAGACTGTAAGTTATTGGAAGAAATTGTCTGTTGAATAACTAAATAGATTACTACCATTCCAAAATTCAATACTCTGCCTCTGACCCAAGGAAACTATTGTGGGTCTAAATGTGGGTCTAAATGTTCATGCTTTTTATTAGGAACATTTTGAAGAAGAATAAGAACATCATCTCTTAAGCAATTTAATTAAATCCATGTAAGGGAAACAGCATCCATGTGTCTCCTCTGTGTCCTCCTCCGCCTCCTCCTGTAAAACAAACAGAGACTATAGAAGAAGGGAAGAGAGATTATAAAAGAGAGACATGATACACAGTATCTCAACATCAGTGACTTGATGAGTAGAGTGACTATTTCACCTTCTTGCACTCCTGCACCACCTTGGTCTTCTTATCTGAAGTTGCAGCCCTCCCCCTCTTCCACAGACTGCAGAAACTTCTCAGCCTCCTCCAGAGAGAGGACTTCTCTTTGGTGTTACTAGCCATGTCTTCCAACACAGCCGTTTCCATAGTCGTCTTCTCAGGGACAGCTTGCCCAATGAGGGAGAACACATGAATCTCCTCCTCTTCCTGGATACTGGGCAGGGTCTGCTCAGAGCAGCCTGACCCCGCTGACAGGGAAGATCTGGCCCTGTTCTTGGATACCTTCCTCACAATAAGGCTGGTGGGGTACTTCTCCAACATAGGCATTCTTTCCTCACATCGAGGGTAGACGGCAAAGGGCCAGGATATGTCCACGGAGGAGGACTGGCTTAGGATCTCAGGGTCCTCAGCCTCCTTATCATTGGTATCCCAGGTCTCTCTGGGCAGAGGTGGTGCGCTCAGGGAGATTACAGAGGCCAGCAATTGATCAACAGAAGGCCTTGGTCTGTTCAAGGTAGTAGAGGAGTCCAGGACTTCGCTCACCAAGAGCCCAGTGAGGTCACTCACCTCCTGGACAAGTTGAGACATTTCTTCAGAGAGAGTGTCTACAGTAAGAGACTGAAGTGAAGCACTTGGGCTTTCATCCATTGCAAATTGAAAAATCACTAAATAAGACACCAATAAGCTAATAGTATGCAACTACTGTAGTATCAATAATGTACACTGTACGACAAACACTGTAATGTTTAAATTGACCGCAACTGACGAGTAAATCTTGATCCTGACCACTTGACGTCATAATGACGTAAAGTGATTGTATCATAATCAAAGAACACCATGACAACGAAGCTGTCTGGGGACAAACATAGAAGGTTTGTACTATTGTAAGCTCTCTTGGACAGTGTTTCTCAACAGGGGTGCCGCGGCACCCTTGGGTGCCGTCTGGCATCCTTGGGTGCCGTCTGGCATCCTTAGGGGTGCCGCAGAAACGTGGCTGACACTAGGCTAATATAGTGAAATTGAAATAAATGAATGCATCATTTTGGAATCTTTCTTTTAGCTGTATCATACAGTTAAGTAAATCGAGGCACACATCAGAGAAAATAGTTCGGATTAATTTTCTAGTAGCCTACCGACGCTGCAATCAGTGTTTGGAAAGTAGGCTGCATGACGTAGGCAAATACTTTTATTTACAGCGCGCGATATCGGATGAGTTGTCATAGCGTTGTGCAGCGGTTAATTAGCCAGCAGCATGGACAAGTTTTTGAAAAGAAAAGTTCCACAGTCTGATATATCTGAATCTGAGCCCTCAACATCGTCATCGTGTGGTCAGTCAGTGAAGGAGGTAGGCACCTCCAGCAAGATGAAGAAACAACAGTATTGTAACGAACGGCGGGGCAGAGCAGCTTGCCTTAAGCGGGTATCGAACTCGCAACCTTCCGCTTACAAACCGGCCGCGCTAGCCACAACACCAAGAGAGTTAACTCACTTGGCGGAGCTGCTAACGGGCCTTACACAGGGTCGTTACAGTATGATGACAATTACCTCACGTTTGGATTCATCTTCACTGGAGAGCTGTCATGTCCTCTCCCCCTGTGCCTGTTATGTGGTATGAAATTGTCCAACCAGGCAATGGTACCCAGCAAGTTGAAAAGACATCTGACAACCAATCACCCATCACATGCCAACCAAAGTAGGGAATACTTTGTTCGTTTGAAAAGCGAACACAGCCGACAGGAGCAAGTGTGCGAAAGTCTCAAACAATGCACTGGAGGCTAGCTATCTGGTAGCCGAAATAATAGCTAAGGCTAAAAAGCCTCACACCATTGCCAAATCAGTAATAATGCCAGCCTGCATGGCTATTGTAAACAAAATGATAGGCCCACAAGCAGCTAAAGAGATCGCAAAGGTACCACTTTCGAACTCTACCATTGGAAGGCGTATAAATGACATGTCGGCAGACATAGAAGACGTGGTCTTAGAGAAAATAAGGCTATGTGGGAAATTCTCTCTGCAAGTTGATGAATCAACAGACGTGAGTGGCCACGCACAACTTTTGGGATTTGTGAGATTTATTGATGGAGAAGAAATTCGTGAGAATTTTTTATTTTGCAAGTGTTTGCCGCACAAAACAACGGGAGAGGAAATATACCGTGTCACAACAGAGTACCTTGAACAGGGAGGTCTAAGTTGGAAAAATTGTATCAGTGTCTGCACCGATGGCGCTGCTGCGATGACCGGCAATGTCAAAGGTTTCATCAGCAGGATCAGAGCGCAAAACCAAAATGTTCGCACAACGCATTGTTTCCTTCACAGGGAGGCACTGGTTGCCAAGACTTTACCGAAATATCTTTCAGATGTACTGGACAGGGCAGTGGACATAGTTAATTTCATAAAGGCGCTACCGTTAAAGTCCCGTCTTTTTTCCATTCTATGCGAGGAAATGGGAGCCGAGCATCAGAGCTTGTTGCTGCACACGGATGTCCGCTGTCTCTCACGCGGAAAGTGCTTCGACCGACTGTACGAGTTAAGAGAAGAAGTCAGAGTGTTTCTAGCGGGAGAGAATTCTGCATATAACGAGTTCATTGCAGATGCGCAATGGTGCGCGAAACTCGCATACCTGGCCGATATATTTAAGCACCTCAATGAACTTAATTCTAAAATGCAAGGTAAAGAGGAAAATCTACTAAGCTCATCAGACAAATTGCGTGGCTTCAAGTCTAAACTCACTCTCTGGCGCTCTTGTGTGAAACAGGGGAGAGTTTAGATGTTTGCCCTGTACAGTGCACATCCAACCAGCAAAAAACGTTCTGGCCTTATCTCTCAGCATCTGCAAACCCATGACGAGAGATTTAATAAGTATTTTCCAGGTGAGACCTTTGCTGGTTTTGACTGGGTCCGTGACCCTTGGAATTCGCGCGCTTTTGAGAGCGCAGCCGAACTGCCAATGCAGGCACAGGAGCAACTGGCAGAGATGAAAGAAGATCGTACATTAAGGATGAAATTTCAAGATATGACATTGGATACATTTTGGATATCATTGGAAAAGGAATACCCGATAGTGTCAAGTAGTGTCGTTGACATACTGTTACCCTTTTCCACGACATATGTGTGTGAACTGAGCTTTTCGAGCTTAACCTGCATCAAGAACAATAGCGGACGTATGAGCGCGGCTTTGGAATTATTCAAAACAGTGCCCGCTCTAACACTATCAAACAGAATACGCGGGAGAGGTCCACTGTTTGAGGCGAAAAAAGACAGGGTTCCCAGAGGAATAAAAACGAAATAAAAAAGAAATATCCCAGTGTTCCTAACAAAACAAAGAACCCAAAACCATTTCAATGGAAACATCGGACTTTACCTTGGAACGTAGCGGACGCATGAGCGCGGCTTTGGAATTATTCAAAACAGCGCCCGCTCGAGGTCCACTGTTTGAGGCGAAACAAGACAGGGTTCCCAGCGGAAAAATGAATAAAAATAAGTTCCTCACAAAACAAGGAACCCAAAACCATTTCAATCGAAACGATCGGAGTTTACCTTGGAACGTAGCGGACGTATGAGCGCGGCTTTGGAATTATTCAAAACAGCGCCCGCTCTAACAGAGAGGTCCACTGTTTGAGGCGAAAAAAGACAACGTTCCCAGAGGAATAATAACGAAAAAAAAAAGAAATATCCCAGTGTTCCTAACAAAACAAAGAACCCAAAACCATTTCAATGGAAACATCGGACTTTACTGTGGAACGTAGCGGACGTATGAGCGCGGCTTTGGAATTATTCAAAACAGCGCCCGCTCTGTTTGAAGCGAAAAAAGACAACGTTCCCAGACGAATAAAAACGAAATAAAAATGAAATATCCCAGTGTTCCTAACAAAACAAAGAACCCAAAACCATTTCAATGGAAACGATCGGACTTTACTGTGGAACGTAGCGGACGTATGAGCGCGGCTTTGGAATTATTCAAAACAGCGCCCGCTCTAACACGATCTAAGAGAATACGCGGGAGAGGTCCACTGTTTGAGGCGAAAAAAGACAACGTTCCCAGAGGAATAATAACGAAATAAAAATGAAATATCCCAATGTTCCTAACAAAATAAAGGACTCAAAACCATTTCAATGGAAACGATCGGACTTTACCGTGGAACGTAGCGGACGTATGAGCGCGGCTTTGGAATTATTCAAAACAGCGCCCGCTCTAACAGAGAGGTCCACTGTTTGAGGCGAAAAAAGACAACATTCCCAGAGGAATAATAACGAAATAAAAATGAAATATCCCAGTGTTCCTAACAAAACAAAGAACCCAAAACCATTTCAATGGAAACATCGGACTTTACCTTGGAACGTAGCGGACGCATGAGCGCGGCTTTGGAATTATTCAAAACAGCGCCCGCTCGAGGTCCACTGTTTGAGGCGAAAAAAGACAGGGTTCCCAGCGGAAAAATGAATAAAAATGAGTTCCTCACAAAACAAGGAACCCAAAACCATTTCAATCGAAACGATCGGAGTTTACCTTGGAACGTAGCGGACGTATGAGCGCGGCTTTGGAATTATTCAAAACAGCGCCCGCTCTCACACGATCAAAGAGAATACGCGGTAGAGGTCCACTGTTTGAGGCGAAAAAAGACGGTTCCCAGAGGAATAAAAACGAAATAAAAATGAAATATCCCAGTGTTCCTAACAAAACAAAGAAACCAAAACCATTTCAATGAAAACGATCGGACTTTACTGTGGAACGTAGCGGACGTATGAGCGCGGCTTTGGAATTATTCAAAACAGCGCCCGCTCTAACAGAGAGGTCCACTGTTTGAGGCGAAAAAAGACAACGTTCCCAGACGAATAAAAACGAAATAAAAATGAAATATCCCAGTGTTCCTAACAAAACAAAGAACCCAAAACCATTTCAATGGAAACGATCGGACTTTACCGTGGAACGTAGCGGACGTATGAGCACGGCTTTGGAATTATTCAAAACAGCGCCCGCTCTAACACGATCAAAGAGAATACGCGGGAGAGGTCCACTGTTTGAGGCGAAAAAGAGAGCGCCTGAGAGCTGTGGACCAGGAGCTACGTGTGTGTCTGTCATCCATTTCTGCGAGAATAGTGTGTGTGTGTGTGTGTGTGTGTGTATGCGTGCGTGTAAGAGTAGTAGGCTACATGCGTCATGCATTTGTTGTTCGTCAGAGACAGTGTGTGTATTCTAATGATAATCAACATTAAAAAAAAATATATATATATATATAAATTGGGGTGACTTGAGATTTTTCATTCATGCAAAGGGTGCCGCGACTGAAAAAAGGTTGAGAAACACTGCTCTCGGACACTAATCAATAAAGGTATTCTACCTATTTTTTTTGCGTGATATCATGTTTTTTATTTGACATTCCACACATCCATAAATTGTACTGGTAGAAGTACCGTGCCCAGTCGCTAATACAGTTGAAAAACCTGCACAATGTTTCATACCGTCTCCGTTTCTGGGATGATGGGGAAAGCGAAATAATGAACACGTGTCAATTTAATTATAGTGGTATCTAGTTTGACAGCCAAATATCTGCATAATCATGTCAGTGTTACAGCGGTGCGTGCTTGTTTTGATGTCTCCAGTGACGTTCCACTTTACAAGCGTATAGTCAGATTCGTAAATGATATAAGCTAAATGGATCATTGCACTGTAAAACCGAACAGTACAAGCTGGTTAAAAAAGATGAGATGTATTAACTCATAATTTAAAAACGAACTGTTTCAACACAAACGGGCTGAGTCATTTTAACAAATTTCCAGTTTTAAGTTTACAGTCATTTACTTCTTTGATGATTATGATGTATTGTACTCAAATCATCTGACAGCAACTCTTAATCCACGTGATGACGTCACATACGTCCTTACGTGCTTCGACGTGTCTCTCCGGCCAAACTGGAAGTTTGTCCGCCATTACTGCCACACGCGCTTGCGGAACATCTATCATCTTAGATTTTCCTTGGTCGTCCTGCTCTGGTGAGTTATATCTTGGTTTGCATTTCATAATTTGCGTTGAATTACTTTGTTCATTAAATGCATATGTCTCAGTTCAAACCTAGCCAGCGGTTAGCATATCTGCCTCAGTAAAAGTGGAAAAAAATTCAAAAGTTGAAACCAGTATTTTAATTTGTTCCTCCACTGAAGTGGACAGTATTAACGTTATCTTTCATTAATTGTGCATACTTTAAACTTTTTCCACCATTAAACAGCGGCATGTGACAACATTTTTACTTAGCATGCCTGTTTCAGTAATAAAGGTTGCAGCCTGTCTAACTTTTAATTCTCTCTTTCTGTCTGTCTGTCTCTCTCTCTCTCTCTGCAGGCTGAAACTGAAGCAACAGGGCCTTCAATCTGGTATGTCTACTGAACATAATGTCATGTAAAACTTCGCCCCGTTTTCATTCTATATGTTAGAGTCGTAAATCTTTGGGATAATTTTGGTTTTGCAATGGCTTGGAGGTGCAAACTTTGTGCTACTGTCTTTGATAAAAGGACACAGTTGCTTGAACACTATCGTTTGCATCATAGCAATTTCTCCTCAGTCAGTCCATTGCCTTGTCTCTATGATGACTGTGTCTGCACATTTCATTCATTAAATGCATTGAAAACTCACTTAACCCGGTTACATACTCAGACAGTAGTGCAAAGTGACAATCTGGTGGGATGTGTGTCATTTGTCTGTGCTGTGTGTAAAATCAAACAACCTTTTAATGACAAAACTCTTCTTAGTCATTTAAGGACACATTTAAAACAGAATGAGATGGTGGATTGTCCATTCACAAATTGTCACTACCGTACTAATGTGTATTCCTCCTTCAATGCTCACAAAAGTAGGACTCATCCAGACTGTGAAGTCTCAGCTTTTAAGACCGAGATTATCTTGACAGAAACTGACTGCCAACCAGTTCAGAGCCAAGATGAATCTGATGAAGCTGGTCCCTCTTTTCTTGAGCTGGATGCTCCAGAGTGTAATCCTCCTGAGTCTGGATTTGACAGTGGTGAATTGCAAGCTCAACTGAGAAACAACTTGGCTTCTTTGTTCTTGAAAATGCACAGTGTTCTGCATGTATCAGAGATGGCGATACAAAACATAATTGAAAATTTGGCACTAATATTCACATTGTCCAAACCCCTTGTGAGAGACTCAATCATCGAGGTTTTAGGAGAGCATAGTCAGTCTATAAATGATGCTCTTCTTAATGAAATTGTGGAAGCTGTCATGAAAAGTAATGTTTTTGTCAGCACTACTGCTGAGGGTGCAGAGTTGTCCACTGCTAAGCGGAGGAAAGCATTTGTAAGGAGTAACTACCCTCTGGTAATGCCAGTACAGTATGCTGTGGATTCCACTGGGCACACAGCAGTGTATGTTCCAGTACTACAGATGCTTCAAATAATGTTTAAAAATACAGATCTTCTTGACAAGATTCAAGAAGCTAAACCATCACCACCTGGAATGTACATGTCTCATGAAGATGGAACATATTTCAAAGAAAATCCATTGTTGTCAGCAACAGGAGAGTTGAAGTTGTCACTGATTTTGTATGTGGATGACATTGAGCTAGCTAATCCTTTAGGCACAGCTAGGAAGATCCACAAGCTTTGTGCAGTATACTGGTTGCTAGCCAATGTACCCAGTATGTATCGGTCCAGCCTTCATGTCATACAGCTAGCTCTGCTGTGCAAAGTACCTGATTTGCAGAGTTGCGGTTATGAAAGTGTCCTTTCACCTTTGTTGAAAGATTTGAGAACTCGAGCAGGATGGCATCTTTATTGAACCTGTCGGCCAATGTGTAAAAGGCACTGTCATGTGTGTTGCAGCTGATAATTTGGCTGCTCATGGTCTTGCAGGCTTTGTACAGTGCTTCAGAGGAGATTACACCTGCAGATTTTGTGTCTGTACTGCAGCTCAGATACAGTCCAAAGAAGTTTCTGAAGGAGAGTTTTCCATGAGAACAGGGACCTGCCATGATCTTCATGTGCAGAATGTTGTGCAAGGAGAAAATGTGTCTCATTTTGGCGTTAAGGGTGAGTGCGCTCTCAGTAAGACATTGCAGCATTTTCATCCGATTTCTGGTTTCCCGCCTGATATACTTCACGACCTTTTTGAGGGTATTGTGCCAGTGGAGTTGGCCTTGTGCATCCGTGAGATGATTCGTCTGAAGTACTTCACACTTGAATATCTAAACACAAAGATTCGCACATTTCCATATCAGCACTCTGATAGGCTTGACAAACCACATCCAATCCCAAAAACTTTTGCTGCCAAATTAAGCATTGGTGGGAATGGGCCTGAAAATTCCACTCTGCTGAGGTTATTGCCTCTTATGGTAGGAAGTAAAGTTCCTGAAGGAGATGAAACATGGGCCATATTGATGGACCTGAAAGACATTGTGCAGCTGGTGTTGTCCCCATCTTTCACAGAGGAATCCATCCAGTACATGCAGGCTAAAATAAGTGATCACAGACAGGGTCTTCAAGCAGTGTTTCCAGACTTTAAGCTCCGACCCAAACATCATTACATTGAGCATTACCCAGAACTGACAAAGCGTTTTGGGCCACTTGTTAACCTGTGGACCATGAGGTTTGAGGGGAAACATCGGTTTTTCAAGAGGGTGATACACGACACACAGAATTTCAAGAATGTCTTGAAAACTCTTGCAACCAGGCATCAGCATATGATGGCATATCACCTCAATGCGCCATCTTTTTTCAGACCCCACACACAAGCCTCAAGTGTCACCTCGGTCCAAGTCCAAACAGTGCCACAAGTGGCCAAAGACTTCATACAGACAAAGACAGACAGCCAAAACATATACAGTACATCAAAGGTCTCCATAAATGGCACAGAGTTTGCAAAAGGAATGTTTGTTTCTGCAGGCCAGACTGGAGGACTTCCAAAATTCAGCAGAATTGAACATGTACTGCTTGTGAACAACTCTGTGTCTTTTCTTTGCAGGGACTTCGAGTGCTGGTACATTGAGCATTTAAGATCATTTGAGCTGACATCTACAGGCAACTTCTTTGTGCATCAGCTGTCAGACTTAAATGACACAGTAAGCCACACAGCATACATTATTGATGGGCATTTGATGTTGACGCAAAAAAGATTTATTTTGATCAGAGACTTGCAGCATTAAAATGTATTTAGAAGCAGGCACCTGTACTGTACCATAGTGCTGGGCAATATGGACAAAATCAAATATCAAGATATTTTGACAAAATACCCCTATTAATATTTCAACAATATTGTAGGGATGATTGTTTGTGCTTTCACAAAATATTTACACAATGAGTTTTGATAAATAATTATCAGTAATTAGGATATAATGACTAAGTGGGTACAGGGAAATAATAGAACAGCTAGATCAGATTGTAATGCAGCCTTTAAACCAGGAAATGACAAAACTTATGCCATATCACCATATGACCATATCTGGTCTCATATCATGATATCCTTACATTGCCCAGCTCTATTATACAGTCCCTTGAAACAGTGCCCTCTGCTTGAAATAATGACTTGCACCAATCATAAACAATGATTTTCGTTGAAAACTGAAACATGAAGGAAATTGTTGGCAATTCTTTTCAGCCAAATGGTTCTCATTAATGAATTCTGTCTCTCTTTTCCTTCTTAATGATAGGAAATGGCAGCTCAAAACTTCCTTCTTCATGTCCATACCTCCCCAGACATTGTTAGAAAGATGACTTTAAGTTCACGTCCAGAATCTGTGGATGAGCTAAAAATTATGATGAAAGAAAAGTTTAGGCTAGACGAAGACTTTAGCCTAGCATACCAAGATCCAGATTTTGATGGGCAGTTATGTTCACTTGTAGACATTGAAGAACTTCCACAGAAGGCTGTACTGAAAGTGATCAGGTCCGAGAGTGATGCCAGTTCAGTAGCATCAGATGACACAATAATATTGCCTCATGCTATGACTCCAGCCAGGGCTGAAAGATGGCCTGATGTTTTTCCAGTGCCAACTTTTTCTCATGACGTAGAATTCTTACTTGGTGAAGGAAATGCTACATATGAGAGAACAGGGAGAACTCTTAGATTATCTAAGGGACAAAAGCATGATATTCTTGAGAGCCTTGCTAACAAAATGCATAGCTTCACAGCATACCCTGAGGATAAGCACTTGTCAGTGGTAGCAGAAGCACTTGTTACCAAGCATCCCTGTCTTAAAGAGCCAGGATCTCAGACAGGATGGTATGGTTGGAAAAATAGTCTGAAGTTTAAAATGGGAAACTACCGCAGTAAGTTGAGTCGTGCAGGGATTTTTGAGGTAGTTGTAAATTCTGGGAAGAGGAGCAGAAACAACCCAGACAGACAAGCTCCCCATGCTAACATCAAAAGAGCAAAGAGGGCAGAGGTGAATTTCCTCCCTAATTTCCCAAGAGGTGAAGATGCTGCAAGCCTTGAACAAATGAGACTCCAAATCGTGGATGAAGTGAAGATGAGTGACAAGAACCTTCTCCTGATTGGAAAGTTGATGCAGACCACCTTTGCCCTGCGGCGCAAAGAGGTCATCGGTGATGAGCCACTTGTCGGTGAGATCCTGGAACGCTGGCCTGCCCTCAAAATTGAGTCACAGGTAATATGTTTCTTACAACACACATTTGAGTAGATGTATTAAATATAATTATTTTGTGTGGCTGTGTCGGTGAGAACTTAAACAGTCTTACTCTAATATAGATTAATTTTTCTCCAAAAGCTAACAAGTGGCCATAGTATGTCAGTGTACAGGCATTAGTGTGGCAGTTTCCATTGCCATGTGTCTTATTTTTCCTTCTCGGAAAGGACACATATACAATACTCTGATTTAAACAGTCATTTTATTTTTTTTACAGATCTGTGCAGAGTTTCACAGAATCTCAAACATCAACCTGAAGAACTGCTTCTATGCTGAGTTGGATCAACACCCCCCCCATTTTCTGAGCTTGTTCAGGAAGAAAGCTGCACGCACAGGGAAAGTAGCAGAAGTCCTCAGTGAGATCTTCAGGATTTATGACCTCCAGGTACGTTGTGTAAGCTTCTTGGTGCTTGATAATGACGCTACAGTAGAGTTTTCTTTATATTTGGTAGGACTCTGACCTCTAAAGACATAGGAGGGCTCATTGTTATATTACAGTGTTGTGTGGCTATGCTGTCTACCAGCCATAGTAAAGCAAGAATATGTTTTCACACCCAAGGAACAAGTTGACGTCTATGTCAGACGTGCTGCTGTCCTCCGTGCTCTCCCTGCATATTTGCAGGAGAATGACTCCGGATTTCTGAAGCAATGGGATGTAAGTATATTATGGGATGTCAGTATATTATTTTTGGTCAAAGAGTTACATTTTTTCTGTTACTCGAATCTAGAAAATCTAGTGAGTAAATTTGAAAAACTCAAAGGATATGTTTCTTTCCAGAAAGCATGACCTGGTTACTCAAGATAAGAGCTTATATACACACATACACACATACATACATACATACATACATAGTGGCTGTTAAGTATCTTTGGGAAATAGCTGAGGCAGTTTGGGGTCACAGGTAACATCTCTGTTCTTGTCTGCAGATGTCGCAGTCTGATGAACCAAACATCGACGACATACCAGTTGGGCTCCTCTTGATCAGTGCCAATTCAACAGATGCCACATTCTTCTGCCCAGAGAGGATTGCAGTCGTGCTTGAGGGTAACATGGTTATTGATCTCCCCACAATCGCTGACGCATTTGTCATGCTTTTTGCACTGATTTATGCGCTGCATCTAAGTTACCCAAAAGCCTTGGCCAATACATTTGACTTTACCCAGAAAGTCTTGATGGGCCTGGACTCCCTGGAGGATGGGAAGCTGAAGCCTAGGGTGTTGAGCCTTAAAAATGCCATTTTGGCAGTGGAGTAATTTCAAGTGTATGGACAAACAAAAACAAGGTTGCTCCTTTACTTGATACACTTGCACAGGATGCACTTGATAGACCTTTTTTTTCTTTTTTCAAAAACCTCTTAGAGATATGTTTCGACAGTATTCTCAGTGAATTTTGAATGTGTTACTGTTCAAAAGTGATTTTTGATGTAGTGTTTGTACTGTATAACATGTATAGCCATTTCTGTTATTTCTGTGTATAACAGAAATGGCTACAGCAGTACAAATATATTTTTTTGGAAAACAGTTTATGTTTTGGAGTAATGTAAAACAAGTAGCTTCTTAGTAGTGCGTTAATTTTTGCTATACTGTTTGTACTGCTGTAGCCATTTCTGTGATATCGTTAATGTATGGGTGATGATCAATGAACAGAACTGTTTATGATAATATTGGATTTTAAAGGGATAGTTCGGTTTTTTTTACAGGAAGTTGTATGACATCCTCACCATCAGTGTCGTGCATCAACAGTGACTTTTCCCCCACTGCGTCCTGTGAGCAGAGTTCTGGCCCGGTTTTGGTGTTGAAGTAGGGATGATTTTTCTTTTTCTCCCCCCAGAAAAATTGTGTATTCACATATCACATATGTGTTTGTCCACTCATAAATGTGGTGGTTCTTTCCTCCGGCCATTTCCTTAGGCCTTTGCACTGTTTTATAAGTACTACCAGTACTGTATTTTTGATGTTAATGTTGGAGTGTTTGTACTGTATGGAAGTGAATAGGGTTGGAGATATCCTATATATGGTGACAGTTAACGATCAGATATATTGCCATGTTCATAAGCATCTAATTCCTTTTATTTTTATATACATAATGGTTATGGCAATATTGGATTACTATAATTTTGGCATCAGTGTGATGAAATGCCTTGACTTGTCGGGTATTTAAAACCACAAGATTTTTGTTTAAAAATGTTCACGATGTATATCAGTATCATGATAAAACGTACCTGTACCATGAAAGGAGTTCATTGTCCACTTCTAGAAGTGATAATCCTCTTGCCATTTTCCAAAGGTACTTGCACTGTCACTTTGCTGTTACTTGCTGTTACTTAATAAAAGACTAACTTGTATTTAAATTATGTAAGTCTGTTTTTAATGTTTACTCAAAGTATGTTTGTATTTTGTAGTCAAAGGTACTTAATACAATTTATTGTATTATTAAATATCACGTTCATGGAATTTTAAGTTACAACTAAGTGAAATATTTAAGTATATTGAACTTAAATAAGTTAAGTTAATTTAAAGTGAACATTGTCTTGCTAAGAAATTAAATGTTTTCTGTTAAACGTAACAAATATGTTTTAGTTAGTTCTACTTAATTTTAATTAGTACTCTGAAAACAAAAATACTGAGTAGAAATAACAAAATTAAGAAGAGTTTCTTAACTTGAAAAATTTAGTAAGTTTCACTCAAAATTACCTAGTAAAAAGTACTTAACCAAATATGTTTATTTAACCTACAAAATTGAGTAAGTGTCACTTAAAATGTTTTATGTAATCAGTTACAACAATTTTTTTGAGTTGAATTAACTTATCGGGTTTTACAGTGTGGAACGTCCCTACCCTAAACCCTATAGCCTAAACGTAATGCTTTTTTGCCATAATGAGGGTTAGGGTTAGGGTTGATGACATGCAACTGAAAACAGAATACATATAAAAACTATGTTCCTGGACTAGACATGCCTTCCCATATCAGAGGGCAAGGTAAAGCTAAGGTATACTTATCAGGTTCTTCCAGAACTATATGAAGTGTGTATACTCTAATGATTGGGCAAGGGGTTGTTTCTGGACCTTACCCATCGTCATATTGTGTCAAGCAATCTGTCTGTGTGTGTGTGTGTGTGTGTGTGTGTGTGTGTGTGTGTGTGTGTGTGTGTGTGTGTGTGTGTAGTTCAGGCAGAGAACAATCCAAACATGGATGTCACGTCAAAAACAGAGGATGAATTATGATATACACTTGTGAAAAATGGCATAGCAGAGTATTGACAAAGTAACCTGATGGCATCAAGGTGGCATCAGGAGGCATCAAGGTGGCATCAGGGGGCATCAAGGGGCATCAGCTGGTCAAGGTGATGTCTTCCATCTCATCCCATTCAGGTCTTAGCCTTACCAGACATACTGAAGCGTTTAGTAATTTGTGTGTGAGTGTGTGTGTTTCTTTTAAAGCAGAAATTTGGCAATTTGTACACAAACATACTGTGTTCAGCTCTTGCACCATACTCACTCAAATCACATTGATAGAATGCACGTCCGATATTGACACATACACAAACAAGAACGAGCGTTTCCCTTGGTGGCACCATAGCTCTCTCATTCGGCACCCAGCCCTGTGACTCCCAGAGTCCGTCCAACCAGGGCTGCCCTGGCTTGTTCTTAGGAACGGCACCTAAACAAACACGGACGCAAAATGCATGCAGATAGAAGTAATGGTGGTCATATGGTCAGTGACAATGGACAGACAGGACTTGGCTTTCTCTCTTTCCAGAATTCATTCTGGAAGCTGGGAAGAAGACACTTCAAGTCAAGTCTGTCCTCATAGAAATGAACAATGGCAATCTGCATGGGTCTCCAGCATTGGAAATTAAACTTGTCTTTCTTTTCTCTTGTATTGTTATATTCCATTCAAAATGCTACATACCTTGGAAGAAGACATAACCACCGTGTCTTGACTGTCTGCATAGAATTGAGCAACAATGGCAATCTCATCTGTACAGATCTGGATCAAATGAAATAAAAACCAAGTGACACCCACACATGACTCATTAGCATTATCATTAAACCTCACATGAACCGGTCGCTTGCTGGCCTAGTCAATTCGTCATGGCCATAACGTTGACTGAATCACTCGGTATCAAATACAGTCACACCGCTTGCTAACATCATATGGTTAGACATGGAAATAAATTGGTCTTTACAACTTCAAAGTCATTATTTCTCTAAACAATATCGAATTACTCAGGGCCGTATATATTATGTGACTTGTCCTGACGTTGATGCTAGCCGTATTATGAGTTAGCCTAAGCTAACATTAAGAATCAGCAAGACCACGTTTAAGACTATGAGGCTGACCATATCAGGGCTAGCTCCAACTCCTAGCGTTAGTTAGTAGCTAGGAAAACAATGTTAAGTTAGCTAGCTAGCTCATCAGAAAGAGTTGGACATGATTGCAAGTCTCCAGTCTCTCCCCACCCAGTTTACCGGTAGCTCCCGGCCTTTGTCTCTGAATATAGCTGAAATTGGCGATCAAAAACATCCAATAAAGTAGCGAAGAAGACAGTCGACGGTGAATACATGTCATCAAATGTTGTGAAAAAGGTATGGCTGCTCTCGGGAAAGTGAATTGTTTGGGACCACGGTGAGGGCACCGAGGTCGCACCCGAGTTCATAGTCAGTCTCGAACCTGCGACCTTTGGATTGCCAACACCCGGAATTGTTTTCCGCGTTAACCATTACACCACCGAGAAGCTAACCAAACCGTCGCGGCGGTGGAGCTATTTAAAGTTAACGAACGGACTTCGGATTTCGGGACCAGTGTAAAAGGCGGCAGGCTGCCGCCGACAGTAGCCTAGATCTGCTTTTATGACATCTTTTTAATTCACATTATTCTTGTCAAATGAAAAGTGCTTTAGAAATGGAATACAATTCAAAGGGACATAGTAGGCCACCCTCTGCTATACAGCCTTTTTTTTGGTGTCATCTTTATGGGAATATAGATTGGAGTAAGACATGGGTTTTACCCAAAACAGTCGCATTGTACAAGGGGAGGTGTCCTTTACAATAATTCATAGAAGCTAATCAGGTAAAGTCACACGCTTTATCTCCGATACCACTTTTAGACCACAATTTGGACGAAACTTGGGTGAATAATGCGTCTTGCCATACAGACGCGCAATTGACAACATTACGGAGATAAAAAAATAAAAATAAAAAAACATGGTGAACCATTTGAGTTCGTGAACTAAATCATTTCAATATTCTATAGTTTCAATAATTGGGACTAAGTGCAACTACAGTTGTTGTTGTTGTTGTTGTTGTTGTTGTTGTTGTTGTTGTTGTTGTTGTTGTTACCTATACTTATGTATCACCGCATTATGCGGTATTCTTATATTGGTAGGGCAGTTGTTAACGAACGGTTTCATTTCAAGGGGGGGTAGAGAATTGCGCGGTAATGTTTTAATGTTTTAGAAATGGTGAGTATTCTGCCACTTACAGTATCTGAGAGTGCCATGATTAAAAGTGGTTTAAACAAATGTTTTTTTTACTGAAATCTAATTTCTTCATAACAAAGTAAAACCAATCTATTCCTGTGGCCATTTGTTACACTCTGCAGGGCATCAAAGAACCAAGGGCAAGAGAATAGACTGTCACCACCTTGCCTTGTAACTTGCTAGAACTGTATTGGATCAATGATTGTTTATCTATGTTGTTGTCCATCCCCTTTATTGCGTTTACAGACTGTAAGTTATTGGAAGAAATTGTCTGTTGAATAACAAAATAGATTACTACCATTCCAAAATTCAATCCTCTGCCTCTGACCCAAGGAAACTATTGTCCACTCTGTGGGTCTAAATGTTCATGCTTTTTATTAGGAACATTTTGAAGAAGAATAAGAACATCATCTCTTAAGCAATTGAATTAAATCCATGTAAGGGAAACAGCATCCATGTGTCTCCTCTGTGTCCTCCTCCGCCTCCTCCTGTAAAACAAACAGAGACTATAGAAGAAGGGAAGAGAGATTATAAAAGAGAGACATGATACACAGTATCTCAACATCAGTGACTTGATGAGTAGAGTGACTATTTCACCTTCTTGCACTCCTGCACCACCTTGGTCTTCTTATCTGAAGTTGCAGCCCTCCCCCTCTTCCACAGACTGCAGAAACTTCTCAGCCTCCTCCAGAGAGAGGTCTTCTCTTTGGTGTTACTAGCCATGTCTTCCAACACAGCCGTTTCCATAGTCGTCTTCTCAGGGACAGCTTGCCCAATGAGGGAGAACACATGAATCTCCTCCTCTTCCTGGATACTGGGCAGGGTCTGCTCAGAGCAGCCTGACCCCGCTGACAGGGAAGATCTGGCCCTGTTCTTGGATACCTTCCTCACAATAAGGCTGGTGGGGTACTTCTCCAACATAGGCATTCTTTCCTCACATCGAGGGTAGACGGCGAAGGGCCAGGATATGTCCACGGAGGAGGACTGGCTTAGGATCTCAGGGTCCTCAGCCTCCTTATCATTGGTATCCCAGGTCTCTCTGGGCAGAGGTGGTGTGCTCAGGGAGATTACAGAGGCCAGCAATTGATCAACAGAAGGCCTTTGTCTGTTCAAGGTAGTAGAGGAGTCCAGGACTTCGCTCACCAAGAGCCCAGTGAGGTCACTCACCTCCTGGACAAGTTGAGACATTTCTTCAGAGAGAGTGTCTACAGTAAGAGACTGAAGTGAAGCACTTGGGCTTTCATCCATTGCAAATTGAAAAATCACTAAATAAGACACCAATAAGCTAATAGTATGCAACTACTGTAGTATCAATAGTGTACACTGTACGACAAACACTGTAATGTTTAAATTGACCGCAACTGACGAGTAAATCTTGATCCTGACCACTTGACGTCATAATGACGTAAAGTGATTGTATCATAATCAAAGAACACCATGACAACGAAGCTGTCTGGGGACAAACATAGAAGGTTTGTACTATTGTAAGCTCTCTAGGACACGAATCAATAAAGGTATTCTACCTATTGTTTTAGCGTGATATCATGTTTTTTATTTGACATTCCACACATCCATACATTGTACTGGTAGAAGTACCGTGCCCAGTCGCTAATACAGTTGAAAAACCTGCACAATGTTTCACACCGTCTCCATTTCAGGGATGATGGGGAAAGCGAAATAATTAACACGTGTCAATTTAATTATAGTGGTATCTAGTTTGACAGCCAAATATCTGCATAATCTTGTCAGTGTGACAGCGGTGCACGCTTGTTTTGATGTCTCCAGTGACGTTCCACTTTACAAGCGTATAGTCAGATTCGTAAATGATATAAGCTAAATGGATCACTGGAACGTCCCTACCCTAAACCCTATAGCCTAAACGTAATGCTTTTTTGCCATAATGAGGGTTAGGGTTAGGGTTAGGGTTGATGACATGCAACTGAAAACAGAATACATATAAAAACTATGTTCCTGGACTAGACATTCCTTGACTATGTCTACAGTATAGAAAATGCTGTAAGAAAAATTCCCATATCAGAGGGCAAGGTAAAGCTAAGGTATTGATTATACTTATCAGGTTCTTCCAGAACTATATGAAGTGTGTATACTCTAATGATTGGGCAAGGGGTTGTTTCTGGACCTTACCCATTGTCATATTGTGTCAAGCAATCTGTCTGTGTGTGTGGGTGTGTGTGTCTGTGTGTGTGTGTGTGTGTGTGTAGTTCAGGCAGAGAACAATCCAAACATGGATGTCACGTCAAAAACAGAGGATGAATTATGATATACACTTGTGAAAAATGGCATAGCAGAGTATTGACAAAGTAACCTGATGGCATCAAGGTGGCATCAGGAGGCATCAAGGTGGCATCAGGGGGCATCAAGGGGCATCAGCTGGTCAAGGTGATGTCTTCCATCTCATCCCATTCAGGTCTTAGCCTTACGTCCCAGCATGCACCAGACATACTGAAGAGTAGACGTTGTTCCATACACTCTGGGACCTCACTCCAAGGTCTCACTCATAAAGCAGGGTTGTTTTTATCATGCTTCGCCAATGATAATGCTATTGGAAATGTACATTGATTCATTAGGCGCGCACAAGGTTATTTGGGGGGGCAGTCCCACTCTTATATTTTCAAGTGATAGTGAAGAGAGACAGAAAAGGGTATGTCATCAGGGCATGTGCCAGATTCGAACCCAATGCTGACATATGTGCGCACTGTAGGCCACGGTGCTGGACCACCCAGGCCATTTTCAACATGGATGTACAGTTGTGAAACGTTGCTGTTTGGTCATAGAGCTCACATTCTACAAGTCTCTATAATAATTATTGTGTGGGCTCTCACCACTTACTCGTTTGTTGCCCTTACAGGTGGCAAGTTTACAGAGAAGATAGAAAAGTGTGTAATTTTTAGCTTATTTTCAAAATTACTTGTTCCACATCACCTAATGTACATTCTTTATTCATTTCATTATACAGTGTTACCAAGTGAACCTTCATGAACGGCAATTCCATAAAACAACACTTTACATTACATTTCTTTATACCTGTGCATATAGAATCTACAGCATTATTTATTTCACTGATTCAGTATATTGCTTTGTTGCACTTTAATTGAGCTGCACTTTGTGCATCGAGTCGATGTCCTGCTCGTCCTCCCTGATCTGGTGAAGAGTAGAAATTCGCCTCTCCAGCTCAACAATCCTCTGGCTCAGGTGGAGGCAGCTGTTGCATCCAGATGGAGAGGAGAGCGGCGGCATGATCACGCTGCGGTGATGACTCGAATAGCAGGACCACAAAGGGCTCCGAGAATGGAATAGGGTTAGGGTTCGGGTTAGCCGAATAGGGGGCTCCAAGGAGGGAAAGACAGGTACTTACACGTGAGGGCTCAGAGAATGCGGTGTTGAATCGAATCGAATCGAATTGAATCGACTTCGCTCACCAAGAGCCCAGTGAGGTCACTCACCTCCTGGACAAGTTGAGACATTTCTTCAGAGAGAGTGTCTACAGTAAGAGACTGAAGTGAAGCACGTGGGCTTTCATCCATTGCGAAGAAAAATCACTGAATAAGACACCAATAAGCTAATAGTATGCAACTAGTATCAATAGTGTACACTGTATGACAAACACTGTAATTATATTGACCGCAACTGACGACAAAGTCTTGATACTGACCACTTGACGTCATAATGACCATAATCAAAGAACACCATGACAACGAAGCTGTCTTGGGACAAACATAGAAAGTGTGTACTGTTGGAAGCCAGAGACCACTTAGTACACCAGATGAATTAGTCAATTTAAAAAAAAAACAAGTTGAAAAACAAGTCACAAACTGTACATTAACCAATACATTCCCAAATCCGTTGGGTTGCTAATGTTGCTGGATGCAAAATACTGTATGAAATCAAATCAAATCTACTCAACCACAGAGTTGGAGAGCAGTGTTGGGATGATACTTTGGAGGGGTTTGGAGCATGGGAACCGTAATGGGCCAGTATTGCTGTGTTTACGCAGTAGCATAACTTTTTTCATGATAACAAATGCAACATTACGATTATGGAGTATGGTTACATGAATAAGTACATAAGAATATCAACAAGATAACACATATTTCTATGGCAGAAGTGATTGGAGACACATTTTTGCTCTTGCTGTTGTTTAATGTTCCATGGTTCAAACTGTATTCAAAGGTACTCTTCACCATTAGTGTATGACAGATTTTTCCTAGTTGGACCATTTTGCCAAACATCAGTGATTTTTATCAAGGTGCCTCCATCAATATGCTCCCCAGAATGAAGCTGCAGATAGGACAAGACATGTACTGCTATTATTGCCTGGCCTATCCTGCTGCTTACCGTCCTCAACAAGACTGGTGAGATTTATACCCCTGAATACAGTGATGACACCACAGGGATGTGTTCCCATATCATTTAAATGCATACATAGTGCTATTACCTTAAGCCTTAACTTAAAGTTATATAATGGAAGAGTTTGCCACTCTTGAGCCAAAAAGGGGTCCACTAAATATTCAGAAATAATGTCCTGAAATTACCTAATTGAAAAAAAGGCAAATAAATACCTGGTGAGGGATGAGCTGCTTTTTTGTATTTGAGTCAACAACATTTGGCCAACAAAATCTGTTGGCATCGCTAGTTTGTGCACATATTCCTAATAACGTATATTTTAATTATCTGTCTGCTCAGGCATTTTCATCTTAGTACTTTGTCGATGGTCCAACCAGAACTTTACGTCATACAAAATGCAGCCAATAGCGTGCTCCAAAGCAGAACGAAGAAGTAAACAATGTTCAACGTAGTAGCATGGAATGCATGTACCGCTGCCGGTAGCCCTTCTGTTTGGTATAGATAAATCTGTTTTTGGGTGCACTTAAATTACCAAATGATTTGTGTGTATCTCATCTGTCTTGGTTTACGAAACTTAAACAACACAATGTGCATGTCATTTAATGTTCATCTTTAACGATGGCGTCAGTGATGTTAGTCCAGTGAATCCAAGTAAACTCAGTTTATCCACCTTTTTATTTTGGTGAATAGGGTTTACCCACCTTTTATGCTCGATCTGTTATTTATATAAGGGTTTTCCAACCTATCCAATCCATGGCGTTCAGGCCAGGTTGTTTGTTATTTTTAGTCCTTAGTTAATTTGTTTGGGTTTTAAATTATTTTCTTATATATTACAATTCCAGACTGAATGAGGATATGGCAGCTAAACTGGCCAGTCTGGTCAGGACAGGGACAGGCTGTACTTCACTGACTGTCACAGAGTTCTCCCTGGTCCTTAAGAGAACACGGTTGTCAGAAGCAGCTCTGTCCAGGGTAGTGAGTAGTGTGGCATCCCTGCTGAAACTCTGGCCAGTGCAGTGTCTGGACCTGAGTTCTGCATCCCTGGTCACTCTCTCATCACACTGCTGTCACTGTGTCACCAGCCCCCTTTGACACAGGTGAGGTGGTTTACATTGTTGATATACTTTTTAAATAGTCTATTAGATTATTTATGTGTGTGGTCATTCATGTATGTTCCTATCCCTCAGACTGCGTTCAGAGGCTGTGCAGCAGCTGGCTGTAGTTGTGTATGAAGCTCAGGACAAGGACTTGACTCAGTTGTTCCGAGAGACGATTGGTGGAGACCTGACCTCCTGCACTCTGGACTGGGAAGTGCTTCTCTATCTGCTGCAGTGTTCAACCCAGAGCATCACTGTGGACCTCAGGAAGATCAGACTTCAGCAACATCACAGATCTTCTACCCTTTCTGGGTAGAGTCATTATCAAGAGGTTGGAGAAGTATAATTTGCTATTCATTTCAACAGTCTATTAATTTAAATGTTGTTTATCTAAAACACATGATAATACAATCGTATAGAGGTAGTCTATGCTGTAAAACCATGATAATACAGTCATAATATGACTGTCCTCAGGCACAGTCCCGGCTTCATGATGTCAGCCATCAGAGAGATATACGAGAGTCGTGCCAGTTGCTGTGTGTTTGTTGAGGTAATCAGACCATGTGATCAACCTGAACACCAGAGAGCTGGACAGAGTGGACTGTGCTGCTTTGCACTTCACCCTCCAGCAAAGAGAGTCCAACCCAACCTGCTGTGGACCTCCATACCACCTGGGGAGATGGAGAGCACCCTGCCTCTCCTGGACAAAGTCTCCCAACTCAGGTCAGTTAGCACTATCTGGCCGTGTGTGGTCACAGACGTCTCGTGACGAAGGTGGGACACAATCTGGGTCACCTTGCCAGCCACGCGCTGAACGAGAGAGACAAAAAGAAAAACCCTTCAATAAAGCAACTGTCACATACAAAGACAACTACGGAATGTGCCACTTACTTATTACAAGCTACATGTCAACATCTGAACCATCAATAAGTCAAAAAAACAAATTATAATAATCCAATGCTGTTTCAGTAAAAGAGAAATGTATTCTGATCGTACCTGGATCACAGTGAGAGACTGCACCTTTGTTGCACAGTAGGGGATCCCCTTCAAAACAGAAAGCAGCGAAGATCATTTGTTAAGGTAACAGTCCCAAGGCAGGAGATATGACAGTAGAGTATCTATAGTAGGTTTTTAAAGCGTCTTTCCCTACCTCTGGACCCAGCCTTGCTGTCTCTCTAGAAATTGCGCACAACAGCTGAGTCACAGGGCCCCGGACCATGCAAACATGGTGCATCTTCACATCCACCTGCTATGGAAAGAAACTAGAAGACATCAGCCACCACAGTAATAGAACACCATCAATATTACTGATTAGGAAGACAGTACAACCTCGGAAACATGTGCAACCAGGGCAGACATACCTGGGATGGTCCATGCAGGTAGGAGTCAGAGGTGGTGAAGTGGAATGTGCTCCACGCTTCGACCACTGGACCAGTGTAATTCTGCAAAAGGCAATTTTCATTGAAATACATTACAGTAATGTAAGAAACAGACAGTGAACATTGTAACAGTGATGAATAGAACTGGGTGTTTGTGTCTTTCTTACCCTAATCATGACAGGCCCACAGTACAGGGGGCTGTATATGAAAGGAATCAACTGCCAGCAACCTGTGGTCTCCTAAAAAATAAAACAGATCAACATTTCAAAATCTCACAGAAACATAAAATTATTTTCTTTTCAAAGTTCTACCTCAAGGATGCTCTGCACATCGTGGACATCCTCAAGGATGAGTGGCACATCCTCCACGACCACACCCTGCTCAACGTCCACCAACAGCACAACCAAGGCCTCCACCTGGACCCGGTCAGTCCTCTCTACATAAGGACAATAATGACAGAACCACTCAACATGTGTTGCTAGAATACAAAACATAGCACAAGTTAAAAATTTACATTCCTTGCCAAAATGCATGGAGCTGGCTAGTAAGCTAGCTAGTTCAAGCTAACGGTAACTCTTAGCAACGCCCTTAGACACTGTCAACCGGTTACTTAGCCACCTAGCAGCTAACAATGCTGTCATTGCTTCTAACTGGCAAAATAATCATAGCACACACAATTTGTGAGATATGTGTCTACTGTAAAATGTAATTAAATCGCACATACCCTCTTCGAAGTCGCTTTCCTCTTCACGATCGCGAACCTTGCAAAAAAGAAAACGTAGAGACGGCAGACCGCAGTCCACGCACTCGCGCAGCCAATCCTGAAAAACACTGAGGCATTTTTCAGCCCGTTTTGCTCCGAAAATCAGCTGGTTTGTGTCGATGTAAACATCAACTGAAGTTTGTTGTTATCTGGAGCGGATTGAACATTCCATAGAATGTTGCTAATGTTCTATATTGAAAGGTTGCATAGCAACACACAGTTTTGTGTGTTTGTTAATGATAATTGACGTGTATTTTCAACACTTTTCAAAAATACGTCACCTCTAGAAATAGAACATGAGCAGCATTCTATGGAATGTTTCATCCAGCACTACACAGCAACACACTAGATGTTGATGTTTACATTGAGACCCAGCTGGTTTTCTGAGAGCTAGCATTCAAGACCCTGGTGCTTGCCTACCGGGCAGCAAAGGGAACAGCCCCTCCCTACTTGCAAGCAATGGTTAGCCCCCAAACCCCTGCAAGATCACTCCGCTTGTCCACCTCGGCTGCCCGCCTGGGGACTTACAAATACATTTGTTTAAGTAAGTGAATCATCTATCCATCAGTCATCATAAGATAAAGTAATCAATGCTCAGACCAGGGACCATTGGCAGTCACAATGCTCGAAGAAGGATTTTTTTTTCTTTATTAACAAGAGAGAAACTTGTACACGGGGGTAGTGGGGGTGAAGAGGTCATTAGGGGGGACCGTTAAGATGTAGCCTGAATAGATATGTCTTCAATCTATGTCGGAAGATTGGTAGTGACTCTGCAGTCATGACAGCAGTGGGAAGCTCATTCCACCAGCGCCAGGACAGTGAAAAGCCGTGACCTTCTGCATCCACGTTGAGGCGGCGGTGCCAGGCGGCCAGCCGAGGTGGAAGAGCGGAGTGATCGGGCAGGGGATTGGGGGCTGACCATTGCTTGCAAGTAGGGAGGGGCTGTTCACTTTGCCGCCCGGTAGGCGAGCACCAGGGTCTTGAATCTGATGCAAACTGATCATATTTAGCTGATGCTTTTATCCAAAGCGACTCATAGTATACTTTGTTCCTCCCCCTTAGATAGTCTCCTCCAATGCTTTTTGAGAAGGAAGTGAGTGAAGGACGGAGGTGAGGAATCGATGAATCGAGTTTCTAACAATTGAGAAAGGGATAATGAGTTTAGATGTGTCCCAGGAATACATTATTAATATCAAAACAAGCTGCATGCTGTCAATCACTGTGTCACTCTGTGCCATTGGGTGCAGGCACATCTTCCAAAACATGTCCTTCTCTATGCTGTGCTTGTGATTCATCTGTAGAAAAGCTCTCATTAAAAGAAAAAAGCAGAAAACCTAAATTGGGTGATGAATACATAGATTCAAAGGCTAAAACAATAAACAAAATGACAGTACAATTTACAAGAATTAGGAGTTGATGTCCTCCTAGAGGATAATAAGTATTATACTATATTTTATTTTGCGTCTTCCTGAACATTGTAAATGCATCAAGTCTTGTTTGGTTACCATCTGAGCAGAAAATCATACTGAGCATACAACTCAACAATCCCTTTCAGAGGGTGATTAAAGCCCAAAATTAAAGCAAAGACAATCTTGTACTTGAGAATATTTTAATGCTCACTTTTTCATACAAACTCAGTACATGGTATATAATAATTGTCAAGTAATGTGTGGTCTGTGTGTGTGAGGGTCTTTGCTCCTGTAGAGGTGGGCAGGTTGGGGGGAAGGTGTATGTGTGTGTGTGTGTGGGTGTGTGTGTGAGGGTCTCTGCTCGTGTAAAGGTGGACAGGTTTTAGGGAAGGTGTGGGTGTGGATGTGCGTGTGTGTGCGTATGTTATATGTCTTGCGGATGTGAGTATGTTATATGTGAGTATGTCATATGTGTCCTTTTTGAGATATTTTTATACCACTGTCACTGATTTGTAAAGGTTGGTGGCTGAGTTACTTCTTGCCACACATCTTGAATGGGTTAGGGATATCTTTCTTCATGGTATGGAACGCCCGGACAAAGAGTGAAGCTTTCTTCCCGTTGGTTTGAGTGGAAGCAGGGCCATTGACTCCGTCTTTAGATGTGGAGGCCTGTGTCTCTCCATCAAGCACTGTAAGAGAGCGAGTAGAGCCAGTATCACATTATGTATGTCATTACGATAGGCTACTGTGTGTCATAAACATTTCACTTCTAAAGAAGATAGTTGATACCTACGATGACTCCACTCTATTATTCTGTAACTTCATAAATCTCTCCATTGGGCATACCAGTTCTAATCCATCTAATCTAATCCACATACGCACAGTACAGTATCCGCAACTGCTGCTTGAAAGTTAATTAACTTACTCTGAATATCACTGTCATTAGCTTGGTCGTCCTGGCCTAGTTGGACTTTCTGCTTTGTTTTGTTCTTCTTGGGAAGCTGAAATATGAGATCAAATGAAACATAATATCTATCAATAGTCCCTGGTGAGAAAACATCAAGTCATTGAATTGTTAGAAATTATATCGGTGTGCTGCACATAATCTGAAAACCAGCCAATTGCAAAATATTCACATTATAAATGTCTACCATGTAATACAGACCCTGAATTCGGGGAGCGTGGGCAGGAAACAATGTCGCCGGGTTTTCTTTGCATCCTCAGGTGGAGGGAGGGCTTGATTAAGATCAGGTGCTGAAACAGCATTTCCATTTTGGATACTGACAACTTCCTCTTGAACCGGTGTCAATGAGATACTTCTCATCACCTGATTCACCATTGTCCTGGTGAACAGGTTCACAATGGCACTCCGGGTTTCATCAGATAAAGAATCTGTATCTGACCCTGATGAATGAATCGGACTGATCAGATCTCGTAATAAACGTTTGAAAGCCTCTTCTGCGAAGAGATAAATGAGATCAAAGGTGAATTCAGTTGGCCTCTCAATTACTTTTCCCCTCCATCCACATTTTTGAAGAGCGGAACACGAAACACTTTTTCCAGCTGGCACAATTTGGTATTCAGAGTTTGACTCCATTAGCAGGATTAGTTGGTGGACCTGATCTGTCAGCTCTCTGCATAAGGACTTAATGTGTCCACCAGAAATTAACTTCTCCAATGCTTTTGCAGGTTCATAGGAAAACACCTGGCCTGCCTCCTCCTGTGTATTCCTGTTATCCATTACGACGTCAACAATGGCGGAAATTGTTTTCCTGACATTGTCACACTCCTGACACTGGATTTCTCCCACAGAGTCACTCGTGTCAATCACGGAAGATCTGACAATCGGGTGATGATCAGTCATAGACATGTCTGGAAGATCAGGAGTGCCTGGTAAACTTCCAAAGTCAAAATCTTTACGACTGGCTTTTGAGCGTGAGGATGCTGGTCGCATTGAGCATGCAGACTTAGTAGGCTGAGGCTCAGGTCTTTCTTCTGTTGTGGCTGGGTGAGCATCTATATCCTTGTCTTGTAAACACTTCTGCTTAATGAAAAAGCCCCTCATCTTTTTACGGACAATTTGCCCAACCGAGGGTGCTAAAGCCA
Source organism: Argentina silus (assembly GCF_951799395.1). NCBI lineage: Eukaryota > Metazoa > Chordata > Actinopteri > Argentiniformes > Argentinidae > Argentina > Argentina silus. The sequence continues at coordinate 15,094,419 of NC_139675.1, read as the reverse complement.
TGGCCAGTCTGCTCAAAAGCATTTCAGGCCCACTCAGGAGGTCAATGCAAGACACTTGCATTGATTTCAAAATATTCCTCAGGGCACTGCCAAATGTTTTAACGATATGTCTGGCTGCACAATCAAAGTACTGAGAGGTTCTGGAGCCTATAGAGCTATATTGCAGATCTGTACGGCCTGACCCATTGCTGGAACACTCCAAAGATATGGAAGTGTCAGAGCTCTTCAGGGATTTAAGAAGGATATCATTAACTACCCTCACGGCCTTCGTGTGGAATGCCTCACTGGAGAGCTTCTGAATGCTTGCTGGAGAAATGAGAAGTGAGCAGACACTGCTGGTTCTTGAGTCATCTGTTGTATTGCATCCACTGTAAGATGACTTGGAATCTCTTTTTTCCAATAAGCTTCCGTCCTCCAGAGTCACATCTTCGCTTGTCACCTCAGAAACATACAGGGTCATCATCTGGGTCAAAACCTTTTTTGAACAGTTGTCCAATGGGTCACTCTGGTCCTGGTTTCCTTCAGAGGCACTGAGGGCAACCTGTGGTTGGGGACATTCTGTGGCTACTGGCTGTGGCAGGTGTCTGACAGTGGTTTGTGTGGAGGTCGTGGTCAAAATGGGAGCCTCAACCCTGTCTTGCTTTGATAGCCTCTCTAGGGGGACCTCCTTCTCTTTTAAAATAGTACATAAACATTTGTGCAGAGTAAAAAACTGTCACCTTATGTTCTGTACTTTGGTATATGTCCAGAGCCGCTGAGAACATCCTCTCCTCTGAGATGTTGAGTCCTGTCTGTGATTGGAGAGTTTGGGTCCAACTGCAGAGGCCACCCACCCATATCTCCACAATGTCTAAGGCTGTGTTATCCGCTCAAATTTGGACTGAGTCGGTCACAATAGGATTCCACGACTGACATTTCAGTAAGGCTTTTGCTACCGCCTGTGTAGCTTTTGCCTTGAATTCCACGCTGTAGAGTCTCCTATTGCCTGATAAACTGTGGGAGGAGACATTTGTCTCAATCAGGGTATTGCCTTCTTGCGTGTCTAGCATCACAAGGCACTGAGAGAGCAGGCTTGGTGAGACTGTGAGGCAGTGAGCTGATGAGGAGGTGCTAGCAACAACTAAGTCCGCCAGGAAATTGAAAATGACCCCTTCAGTAAAATTGTCAGCTGCAAGGGACACATCAGAGTCTCTCTCTAACAAACAAGGGTGTTCCTCTAGCGATAGGTCAGAGTTGTATGTAACCATGATCTGGCTGATTACTTCCTTAGTGCACGATCTCTGGTCAGCTTCAAAGTCACTCAAGCTTCCCTCTGCCAGTGAAAATGCACTCGCACTCCTGTAGATTGTTCTGATTTTACAGGAGCTGCCATCTGCCAGCTGGATGTCGTTCCACCCAGAATGCTCTGAGTTCTCAGGGGAGATGCCACTTATACTCTTCACAATGTCTGGAGGGGGAGTTGATGATTGAGATGAGTAGTTGGACTTTGATTGATGAGAGATGAAATACACCTTGTCAGAGCCCACGTCCATGCCTCCCAGCATCTCAGATGACGTAGCACCAGAAGCCTCTCTACCTCGGACTGGCTCAGGAGAGGGCTGAACTGAGGCAATGTTCTTAATGACCCCCGTAAGGGTGGCATCTACCTGCAGAGCTGCTTCCTGGATCATGTAATGGGTCAGCTTAGGTGACCTGGTGCCAGGGCTAGATGACATCAACCACGGCTCAGAGCTCGCTTGTTCTCCCCCCATTTTGTCAAGGAGGCAGTTGATCACCTCCTGCGTCCAGCTGTTCTTAGCAGATGATCTACATTAGGGTAACATTACAAGAAATAACAAGCAAAAAAAGAAAAAGAAAGAAGAAGAAAAAGAGAAGTTAACATGTTAATTCTGTACTTAGAAGTTTGCTAAAAGAGCGTAGGCTACATATTACTATGTGTCCAATGAATGTTTCTCCGAATTAATCACACAGCATAGTAGAAAATGAGTCAACACAGTCGGGGTGTGTGTGTGGAGGGGGGGGGGTAATGTAGACATAGCCTCTCTTTTGAATTAAATCCTGATCAGCAATTGTTAGAGTAAGTTTTTAAAGCCAAAATCTGTCATTTGAAATACAACAGAGCGTCAGCCCTGCCACGTCAAGCTGAGGGATAGGGTTGGAGGAATGTTCCCACTTTCAAATTCATAGACAGAATTCCAGATGCAAGAACTGACAGTCTGTGACATCAACATAGGGTTTTAAACATATTTTGAAGCTATACTGTTTGTATATGTTCCTGTTTTTTGTAAACATTGGAAATAGCCTTATATTATGGGCTATGACAGGATAAAACAGGTGTATTAAGCTGATGAGGCATCAAAAAGTTATAGATATTCTTCAAGAATCAATGGCTATATATCATAAATTGTCAAAATATATGTAGCAATCTAGGACTGCCATACTGTAATTTCTACAAACTATCAAAGAGTAAACAAGCAACTAATGAAAACAGTATTGATAAGCTATGTTTTGGTTATTATCAGGTAAGACAGTTGTACTACTAGATACTACTACTGAATAACTGGAAATCTTACAAACCTTGGCTTTAAGGCACTATGATTTTGAACTTACCTCTTGCCAGAAAAGCTGTGCCTAGAGCCAATGCCTGATTTGCGTGGCTCCACGGTGAGGGAGCGCAGTTGCCGTTCCAAATAAGCAAGCTCTTCCTGGATGTCGATGCAGCTGGAAGACTTGTTCTCTTTCCTGGACATCTCAGTCTGAGAAAAAACTACCTTCTGAGACTCCTCATAGCTGCAAACTGAAGATCCTGGTCTTGACAAGGATCCCTTGGTTGCTTGGGTACTCAAAGCCCTCAAAGCGTTGACTCCCACGATGCAGGCAAGGGCTGGTACGACCTTGCAGACCCGCTTATGAACTTGATAAAGTCTGCGCAGTTTTCAGCAAACTCTCCTTTCGTCATCTATTTTGTTCAAACATAAGGGGGTAGAGTGCCAAAAATTTGTATTGCATTATTTTTTTAGAACTACAGTTGAATAGACAGATTTTAGTGGATCTGTTTGGAATACATTGATGCTTACAACATAATCTCAGAATTTCATGCATTCCCAAAGTCCCACATGCAGCAACATTAAAATGTTAAAGTACCACAACACATCTTGCTCCCTAACCCTTAATCTGAAAAATAAACTCTAGCTACACCTTCACTGATTTATCCTTCACTGACGGGATATTACGACTGGAACCCATTTCTTAATGCCACCACCACCACTACAGTCTATCCATTCCCCTTCTATGCATCCTAGCTCAACGAGTCTATCATGTTTGTGTTTCAATGTCCCCACTAGCATACTGCCTAGTTCCAGCTATAATAGAAACCTATGGCAGAAGTGGCATGTATAGTGTTTATACCTGCTGTATTTTCTTAACAAGATATACAGTAGATAACACTAAAGCCCTTTCTTAACTGTTAGAAACATGATTCCTCGCGTCCTTTCCTCCGTTCTCCACTCCTTCACTTCTCAAAACGCATTGGAGGAGAACATCTAGCTTCCTTCCCTTAGATATTCTCCTCCCATGCTCTTTGAGAAGGACGGTAGTGGAGGACGGAGGAGAGGACGGTGAGGAATCGAGTCTCTAACAATCGAGTAAGGGCTTTAGTGTTATCAATGTGATTAATGGATGTGGACCTATATCAGTTGCTAACAAGATTCCAACTATCCATTCTAGCACTTTCTGTTCCTGTGCTAAAGCAATAAGAGACCTGGTTGCTGTGGAAACTCACCCCATCATGCATTTCTTTTGTGAACATATCCCATTGCCTGAAAAAAACACAACAGCAGAAAATGTCACCAGTTTCGAAAAGGGCTCATCAGTTAATTCCTCAAGCATAGATATGGCAAACCAATAAGGAAATCAGTGTCAAGTAACTATGAACTATGCGTTGTGATTTCTAAGCAGCAATCAAAAGGGACTTACTCATTAGTCAGATTTTTCAAGATGTGAACAATGATTGGAGCAAAGTTGAGGGAGTCCAGGGGGGGTAATTCTCCCCTACTCTGAGTCTGCAACTCATTTGGGACACTCGATCTAGTAGATGCGGTCCGGTCTGTAAAGTCATGAGTGAACAACACAGATGCCAGGTCAGAAACCTGATTTGTCCATTTAAACTACTCTAGTTTAGCTGCGCGAAGCCCACATATCGCGTCGCTCACCGGCCCCGCAGTCCACAGGTCGACCGGCACATCCACCGACCCCACGGCCCACAGACCGACCGGCCCACCGGGAATTCTCCCGGTGATCCAGATGGCCAGCCCCGCTACTGATCACACGGGACTCTATAGGCTACTATATTAATTCCTACATGTCTCTAGATATGGGTAGAGGTCAAGTCTAACCATCAGTGTCGGAGCTCCGCTCCTCTGGTTTGTCCTCAGTGATGGGTGTTTTGACGCCATCTTCTAGCGAGGACTATAGCTGATGGCATATCACAGATGGCATATTACTGGAGTGCTGCATATTTTCAAGAGTGTGGGCAGAACAAATTACACCCTTCCCCTCTTACTTTAGGGTTACATTAGGGTTACGTTTTGCAAACCCTCCTCTTGTATTAACACTGATTAAAGTTACACATCGTGATAATGATGAACTCACCTTCTTCAATAGTCCTGTCTTCTAGAATTGGCCTTCACCAGAAGGCCTGAAACTGAGCTGTGTATCCTTGATATCAATGATATTCATTGAATACAACAATGTGCCTGTGTTGATTGAGCAAAGTCAACTGTGCAAACTTTAGGTCTGCGTAAAGGTTAGGGTCTCGAGTTGATGACGGAATCGGTCGCTAATTGTGACGTAACAATTAACAAGGGCAAGAACCTCACTGGTATTAACAAGGGCAAGAACCAATTGGTGACCTTCTGTTTGACTTTGGCCGACAATGCGATGCACGCAAAAGATCAAACCATGCGTCTGTCATAAAGCAGGCACTGCTGGGATTTGAACCCAGGGTGTCCTGTTTACAAGACAGGCGCTTTCACCAGCAAAGCCACAGCGCCTACAGAAAGTCTTCAAAGCATTTAAAAATGTTGTTTTTCTTTAAAGCATCGCAGATTCCATTTGAAAAGATTCCAAGGCTTCCTTCCCTTCAGAGAGACAATCAAATAGTGCTATTCTTTGGACTGAAGTCATGGCTTGAAGGCCCGCGCACCTTCCACCGCATGGATGGTGGTCAGCTGTTTGCAGTGACTGAAAGTTGGCCGAATTTATAAGAGGGATCTGAGGTTGACGGGAGTTTGCAGAGTCAAGTTTGCTTGGAGAAAACCACCACTTGACATTGTACAGGGGTTATTGGAATTATTTCCGACAAAGTAATATGAACAGGACTTTCCATGCAAGAGGCTCCTGTGGCAGTTTGCAGAGTCAAGTTTGCTTGGAGAAAACCTTCGCTCGAACCCACGACCCTGAGATTAAGAGTCTCATGCTCTACCGACTGAGCTAGCCGGGCCACTTGATACTGTACAGAGCCTCCTTGAGACTGGGTATTATTGGAATCATTTCCAACAAAGTTATATGATTAGGACCTTCCAAACAAAAGGCTCCTGTGGCGCAATCGGTTAGCGTGCGGTACTTATACAACAATTGCGATTTAAGTCTTACTGTTTCATAACAATGTATGCAGCGTCCTGCATATTTATATTCCAACAAAATAGCTTGCAGTATGAACGTTGAGTCACGGCCATGGACTGTTTACATTGTCGGCGTACCTCATACGTAAGGCATGGTATTAACAAGGGCAAGAACCAGTTGGTGACCTTCTGTTTGAGGCCATCAGTTTAGAATGTAGCTACCTGAGTATTCCAATCGCTGCTGACAAACCTGCGCTAAATGAAGTTGAACCAGACGAGCAGTCATCGGACGATGAGGAGCTGCCAGAGAACCTGACGGCCCTTGATGAAGCGCCAGAGCCAGAGGACAGTGAAGTGTTTTCTTGGAGGAAGGGGGACTTCAGGCCAAAGGCCATCAGGTTTTCAAGGGGGTTGTCAGGGTTAAGGAGGCAGCCAGGAAATAGCACAGATGCAGAATGCTTCAAAATGTTTATCACCCCCTCCACTATTCAGTCTATAGTGACTGAAACAAACTGCTATAACCAGTCACTGAGGGAACGTTTCAATAATGCTGGGAAGCTAGCTAAATGGGTGGATACAACTGTGGCAGAGTTGTATGTCTTTTTCTCTATACTTTTTCTCATGGGTCTCGTGAAAAAACAGAATGTTAGAGACTACTTTACCACCAATCCAATGCTATCGACCCCCTTCTTTGGTACCATCTTCTCCCAGGACCGCTTCCTCCTGCTAATGAGAGCCCTGCATTTCACGCCTACAACGTCTACTGACCCCCTCCAGAAAATCCGTTCGGTTTTGACCCCAATTATTCAGGCTTTTAATCAAATTTTTTATCCCCACCAAAATGTATGCATTGATGAGTCAATGGTGAAGTGGAAAGGAAGGCTGTCCTTTAAACAGTTTATACCATCAAAACATCATCGCTTTGGCATCAAACTGTTTGTATTATGTGATGTAACAACGGGATATGTCCAGGACCTCATAATGTATACAGGGAAATCAACTGATGTCACCACAATCAGGGGTCTGGGAATGTCAGGGTCAGTAGTGCATGCACTGATGAAGCCTTTTCTTGGCAAGGGCCATGTTTTGTACAGAGATAATTGGTATAGCAGCCCTTCCTTTTTTTCCCATCTACAACGACATGGAACGGGTGCCTGTGGTACAGTGAGGTCGAACAGGAAAGGAATGCCAAAATTTAGGGACAAAATGCAGAAGGGTGAGGTTGAGTCTTTCAACAACGGGGAAATTCTGGCCACAAAATGGCACGATAAGCGGGACGTCCATACTTTGTCCACTGTGCATTGTGAGGGCATGGTATCGACTGGCAAAGTCAACTATGCCACAGGGGAAAGTGTCATCAAACCCCTCTGTGTGCGGGATTACAACAAAAATATGGGCTCTGTGGACAATTTTTTTATGTGTTGGATGTGGCTGTATTCAACAGCTATGTGGTCCACCGTCAGCTCACACGAGAGGAGATGACATATGCTAGGTTCAGGGAGAACTTGGCGCAACAGTTGATTGAGGAATTCCACACTGCCAGAAGGCCTTCCTGTGGTGGACGTCCAACGCTGGACTACCCGGTCCGTCTCTCGGCTCGCCACTTCCCATCACTTGTGCCCCAGACAGCTCAGCAGGGTGGTCGAACAAGGCGCCGTTGCAGGGTCTGCCAGACAACAACCAGGCGTCCACAGCTGCGGCAGGCCACAAAGTACATGTGTGTCCCCTGTGACGTACCACTGTGCGTGACTCCCTGCTTTGAGGAATACCACACCCTCAAGCACTTGTGACTGTTCCTGTCTGGAAAAGACATAAAAGTATAATTTAATTCAAGAAATCTGCTATTCAAAGTACACAAATCAAAACTCATTCTATTGTTTCTGTTCCAGTATGTCTGTGTGTGTGTGTGTGTGTGTGTGTGTGTGTGTGTCCATGCCCACATCAGTACATGTCATTATTTGCATCTTGATCCTACCAATAGTTATGGGTCCATGAATGAAATATTTTGCTGTTGAAAATACTAATGTTTTCTGAAACTCTGTCATTCATCATTATCAATAAGAGTGCAATTATCATAATGTTTTCATATCCATAGTTCACATGCACGCAAATGATTTGGATTACAAATCCTAACACTCAGTTTCAGACATTACTTTTTTGCCATTTACCTTTTTCCCCAAAATCTAAACTGAGTCTCTGAGATTGACAACCTACACAAAGTAAAATTCTGATACGTAGGCTATGTGATATTATCTGTGCAGTCAAAACAGGCTAACAATTCAAGCCTTATTCAGATAATTAAAAAAGTGGACTACCTCATCATCTGCCTGGCTGTGGGCTTGTTTACTGAATAGATGGGATATGAAATTCACGTTTATTTTTAGGAGTGTGTTTTCCACCAAGCTCTGAAATAGATATAGGGTACTAACTCAGACTACTTTACAGATACCAATTTGTCAACAAATCCTGTTGTTTTGTCTTGAATACACCGTGAACAGGCAGGGGCTATAGGCTAACGCTATGTAAAGTCTGTAGGCATAAAACATCGATTGGTATGAATTACAACTCTGATGTTTTCTACTATTTGATATATAAATAAGTTCACTTACCATTTGTAAAATCCATGGACCATGTGAAGGGGGGAATAGTCGGCGACAAACATTTGTTGGGTAAGAAATCTGACTGAGGTAAGGTCAAATTCACGTGCAGCCGTCCTCTCAGTGTCTCTCTTTGATCTTTGCGGCAATAATCAGTACACGTTACGTTGTTACCATGACGTCATACTGTCTTGACAGAACCACTTGTTAATTAGTAGGCTTGCTAAACAAATATTGTAACATATTTTGGATGAAAACTAATGATTAAATTGAAAAGACAGCAAATCAGTCCATGCTAGCTCTGCATATCCCCAGTCGGCTGCTCTAACAATGACTATAGAATGCTACTATAGAACACTCGTGAAACGGCCTAAAAAAACCCACCCAGTTGAATACAATGGTAAAAAAAAAACCTACGTTCTTAAAGGTTAAGCTAAAGCCCCAGTCCTTAGCAAAATACTAGACATTATTTCTTGTGAACGTTACTGTAAACCCAACTTCGCCTTGGCTTTCTCTACAGTAATTGTGCACTAAATAATAATGTCAAATATAATACAAAGCGCACTTTTTGTTTTAAACTATAAACCGCTCATCCAAGTCCAACGATTTGATTGAGAACAATTCATAGAGTGGCCACTTGAAACTGTGTTTGTGTGTGGCACAACAAACGCATGCACACACGAAACTATGACAGTCAAATCCTGTGTAGTCCATAGCGTGCTTATGTCAGTGTTGGAATAATTCATCACACCCAGGGACGGACTGGGGGACGATATGCTGCACGAAGCCCACATATCGCGTCGCTCACCGGCCCCGCAGTCCACAGGTAGACCGGCACATCCACCGACCCCACGGCCCAAACTTTTCCATGTCTTAATGGCCTCCGTTCTCTTCTCTCCTACAGTATGCTTTAAGACTAGTGTTGGACGGAATAGGTCCTCGCCATATTTGCCTCACCAATCAATCTATCAAATCAGTGGTTATGAAGCAAGTGTGACAAGAAGAGCAAGAGATGGGAATTAAAAACTTGTGAGGAAAGGTTTACTGCTGTCACTGTAGCTAAATCAAACATTAAACTGAAAGCTCATTGTCTAACTGCGCTGCAGATTGTGCTGATCGTATGAGAAAGACCTAGCTCCAGTGAGTGCCTTACTGTAGTGAGAAGTAGTCTTTACTATCTACAGAACTATGAGTAGGAGGTATACATTCATTGCAGTACCCAGACAATAAAACATGAACATCTGCCTTGTAACTTACAGGTAATATTCACATCTACCTAAAGGGAATAATGCTCAACCATCATCAGTGTTTCCAGCAAGCTTCTTTAATGATATTTCAACATTTTCAGTTTTGGCCAATATTCCCCAACTCATTTTCAATCTTTCCCTTCATTTTAAACAGTAGATCAATCAAATTTAAATCTCTCATCTAAAAGAACTATCCATGTTTTCAACAGAGCCTCTTAATAAAATAATACAAATATAATAACGTCTAGACAAAAACAATAAAAATACAGATTACATTAATATTTTAGGGATACCTTGCAGTCTTTTATTTTTTCCTCTTTTTTAGTAGTTTCTGTTAATACATGATTGTATGATGTAGAAAGCAGGAGAAAAAAAACAAGGAAATGTGAAGATTGCTCTTACTTTAAGAGATGCAGTGTTGGTCATAATTGTACACATTTTTACATTTAAAATAGTCCATAGAAGTCCTTTTTAAAAAATATAAATACAAAAAAAAAATATTTTGAGCTTTTGTTTTGTAGTTTACTTCTTTTTCCATCCAAGAATCCAAGCCACGACTTCATATGTGCACACAATCTTCTGGCTGGGCTAACGGAATAAAAGTAATATATTTTTTGTCTGTGAGTTTGGGTCTGTGAGATCAGTGTATGTTGAAAGACTCCTTTTTGAATTGTTGAGTGCATAGGAGAGTGCAAAATCAACAGCATTTGAAGTTGTTGACACCAATTTAGCTCTAGTTGAACAGATGAACGTACAGATGAACGTACAGATGGATGGATGGGTAAAATTCGATGATGCATTCAATGGGTAAATGGCAGAAAATATGCAATAGATAAATGGACAGCCTTACAACCAGATGTCTTGATACCTTGTGTGAGACTTGAGGACAATTATTAGAGCTTTATTTACAGAGCGTAAGTAATGGGACAGTGAAGCATTGTTTTTCTTTCAGTTCCACACTCCAAAAGTTTGTATTTGAAATCAAACAATTACTGTAAAGTAGAGATTCTAGCTTTTATTTGATGGTATTTGTGAAATTACAACACATGCATAGTCACCCTATTTTAGGGTAACCTATATAGCTCATTTCAATGCATTTCATTCAAAATGTTTACAGACCTTCAGTTCCTGCAGGTTAGCCTGTTGGAGTCGTAGGTGGGTCATGACCTGCTGGCTGAGGTTGGGGCCGGGGCCCCCTGTCTGTGAGGAAGAGGACAGCAGCTTCTTCAGATCGTTGCCAGAGTCCCCCGCCTCGCCACAGTGGGCCCCGCCCTCGCCACTGACCCCGCCATCATCATCCATGCTGCTCTCCCCTGAGCACTCTTCCTCCTCCTCCGATTTGACGCCCTCAAATGGATTGGACCCTGTGGGCGGGGCTTGCAGACCCGGAGAGGAAGTGACTTCTTTTTCTCGGGGACACAAAGATGTTGGTGGAATCTATGTTCTTTCAGTCGTCAGAATTAAAGCGCATACTTTCAGAGAGGGGTTCACAACTTGAAAAAAATGTCAAATTTAAAAATCAAAATGAGAAGTGAATGAATTAACTCAAATGCAGTATTCTCTCTCTGCGCTAAAACACATTTCATTCATGTCAACGTACCTATTGTCTTGTCTTTGTTGACCTTCCAGGAGAGGTCCCTCATGCACCATCTTCCTCTTGGTGAGATCCACATTCTACAGGAGAATGTGAATGTGAGGATAGGTCTAACCGTCTCTGGTAAGCCCTCGTCTGTGTAAGGATAGGAACGCGCACACACACACACACACACACACACACACACACACACACACACACACACACACACACACACACACACACACACACACACACACACACACACACACGTTGTCCTGTGGTAAATTATGAATCATTATATTACTAACCAAAACAATGAACATACCACATAAGTAATGACAGGTGCTTGCCAACTTGCGCAGCTCAGTGGCATTCTAAACCACCTGCTCCATCATTTTAAGCATTTAAATCGCACTCCTGGTTGTCTGATCACAAATATTATCAGATTATCAGTATCAAGTCCTAATTTACAGAAATAAGTAATATGAGATCGGCACACCCCTCATCGGCATGTGACCACCAATGTTGGGTCTAATCAATGGCGTCTATTCACACGGTCCTGGTTACCTGTTTGTTCTCTGCCTCTTTGACGGCCTGGTTGACATAGTTGAGTATCTTCCTGCAGCAGTCTCCTGTCCTCTTCACCTTGTCCCTCTCCTCCATCTCCTCAAGGGGTCAAAAACAACAACCAAACGTCAACCGGTCATCCATCATCAACACTCATCATCTCATTGTTAATGTGGGCCGATAAGTGCACTACACCAGAAAGTGAACAAGAGTTTTGAGCTGGAGGAGGTAGGTTGAGGGGTGTTAGGTAAAGGGGGCGGGGGTGCAAAAAAGGGAGGTGAAAGACAAAGCAGTTTTAAAAAGACAAGGTTTAAAAAGTGTGCAGGTGAGGCGAAAAACACATGGGGGGCTTGTAGGAGAACCTCACCACAGGAACAAACATGTATTGTAGTTGTTGTGAAATCGTAGTAGTCTATGGTACCTGTGAACTTGGCTATGCTGTCCAGCAGTAGAGGACACTTGGTCAGCCTCTGCATCTCCACAGGAATGATGTCCTTCAACTGCAGTCGCCGACACAGGCGGTTACTCTCCGCCTCCTGCAGGTGAGGAGATAGAGGGTTCATATACAACATTCACCATCTTAGCCTCACCCCCGTCCTCAATCTTCACACCTGACGATGGCTTCAGAATAGCCCATCGTACTGTTTTCAGACGACAAAATAATAAAAGTAGGGGGGGAAAAAAGTAAGGAACACTAAGGTTGTGGTTAGGGTTAAGTAAGGGTTAAGGTTAAAGAGAAAGTGGTTAAAAATCTCTATCATGTTTTGTCTGTGAATCAAGGCCTGGGTTATGGCTCATTTTGTTATGATGTATTGTACTGTATTGCACGTGCACTGCATTGTATTATATTCTACTGTAATGCGTAGGCAGTAAAAACAAGAAGGTTGGGAGGAAGACATGGAGAGATGGGGGGGGGGGGGAGAGAAAAAGAGAGATAGAGAGTATTTTGTGTATGAGGTGAGTTCCCTGACCCTTTACAATGTAAAGTGTTTTGAGCACTTGAATAAAAGCTGTGTAAGTGTACTGCTGTTACCCCTAGAGTGAGATGGAGAGGGAGAGGGTATGGTTGAGAGGGGCTATTACCTGAGTCTGAGTCATGTCCCATGGGGTCGGAGCCCTGGCTGGCTGGGGCACTGTGGGGGGGTGAAGTGATGTAGGCGGAGGGTTGAGCACTGGTGTCTGAGCTGTCGCTGGATTGGCTCCCTTGTACGTGGCTGCTGGCGGATTGTCACGACTCCGCCTCCATGATCTCTGCCGGCGGTGACAAGCACACTTGTTGGCAATCGAGTAATCGACTCTCCACTACTTGTACCCTGCACCTGCTGCTAGTCAACGCCGGATAGTTTGCCATTCATGGTTTTGCTCCAGTACCCGTCTGCCTGCTCGACCTCTGCCTGTCTGATTACCCGCCTGCCTGCCCGACCCCTGCCTGCCTGACTACCTGCCTGCCCCGCCTGTTCCTTTCTATTTTAACTGTCTTATTGAATCTACTTACTTTACATTTACCTGCTTGTCCCTAGTCTGCATTTGGGTTCGGTCTCTGATTCGTGACATTGATGGGACGCCGGTGAGGGCCAAGGATGCTGGGAAACCGAGGCTTCTTCACCTTCTCTTCCCCCTCTTTCTCAGGCTTGATACTATAAACCCAGACATTAAATATTAGTGAGGGGTGCTCAGTGGCGTAGCACACTAAGGCGCATACCATATCATCGCAAGGTCCCTGGTTAGATTCCGGCCATCAACATATCCTGCATGTCATCCCTCCTCTGTCTCACCCATCCTCCCTGTCAATCTCTACTATCTCTATCCCAATAAAGCAGAAATGCCCTAAAACATATATAAAAAAAATATTAGTGAGAGAAGACATGAGAAGAAGGCCCTAAACAAGTGAGCAACCATGTTACTGCTGGGGGTGAAAGAAGCAGAACAGTGTAACACATTTTAAATGGCCTTTTCAAGCTGTATTGCGTTGAAATATTTAAGAGATTTGTCAAGCTAGGCTTATTCAAAATGCCAAATGAGACAAGGTATTTGCAGTACGAAACGGCTCTATTGATGCTAATTTGTAACTGTGCGTGTGTGTGAGCGCACATGTACATGCCTGCGTGTGTGCATGTGTGTGTGTGCATGTTTCGACGCATATGTGTGCTTATGTGCATCCATGTGTGTGTTCAGTGCTGAACCATACCTTCATCTTGGGCAGGAAAGTTGATGGGGACTCGTTTGGGTTCAAGGCTGCGAGGCTCCTTGACCTTCACCCCCAGGTGCTTCACATAGTTCAGGATCACATACTGCATGGTGGTGCTGAGACACAACATGTTACACAGCCAGTTAACCAGTAGCTAGTTAGCATACGGTACGGCTTGTTAACAGCAACTTGGGCATATTATTAGTTATACAGTATATCAATCAATTAATCAATCTATCATTATCACTATCAATCAGCTATTGACAGCAAAAACACTAAAACAGACTGTTTAGAGACAAAGAGAAACATATGGAGACATAAACTCAGAGGAAGATAGTATAACATTGTAACGGGTCCCTTGTTCACAGAGAGGCGGACACAGTGTGGTGATGAGGGAATGTCTCAACGAGGCTTCATTCGCAACAGCTGCGCAAAGTCTCCAAACACAAACTCACTCACTCACACACTCGCCATCTGTCCTAGCACACTGTCTCTTAGCCTGCATGACGCTGCTGTTAACCATATGGGTTATGGTCTATCATCATACCTACGATGACTCCACTCTATTATTCTGTAACTTCATAAATCTCTCCATTGGGAATACCAGTTCTAATCCATCTAATCTAACCCACATACACACAGTACAGTATCCGCAACTACTGCTTGAAAGTTAATTAACTTACTCTGTCATTAGCTTGGTCGTCCTGGCCTAGTTGGACTTTCTGCTTCGTTTTGTTCCTCTTGGGAAGCTGAAATGTGAGATCAAATGAAACATAATATCTATCAATAGTCCCTGGTGAGAAAACATCAATCACTGAATTGTTAGAAATGATATCGGTGTGCTGCACAGAAGTTCAAACCGAGCATCAGAACGGGGAAGAAAGGTCATTTAAGTGACTTTGAACGTGGCATGGTTGTTGGTGCCAGACTGGCTGGTCTGAGTATTTCAGAAACTGCTGATCCACTGGGATTTTCACGCACAACCATCTCTAGGGTTTACAGAGAATGGTCCAAAAATAGAGAAAATATCCAGTGAGCGGCAGTTTTCTGGGCGAAAATGCCTTGTTGATGCCAGAGGTCAGAGCAGAATGGCTAGACTGGTTTGAGATGATAGAAAGGCAACAGTAACTGAAATAACCACTCATTACAACCAAGGTAAGCAGAAGACCATCTCTGAATGCACAACACTTGACTCCTGTCAGCTAAGAACAAGAAACTGAGGCTACAATCCGCACAGGCTCACCAAAATTGGACAATAGAAGATTGTCTGGTCTGATGAGTCTCGATTTCTGCTGCGACATTCAGATGGTAGGCTCAGAATTAGGCGTAAACATGAAATTTGGTGTAAACATGAAAGCATGGATCCATCCTGCCTTGTATCAACGGTTCAGGCTGGTGGTGGTGGTGTAATGGTGTGGGGGATATTTTCTTGGCACACTTTGGGTCCCTTAGTACCAATTGAGCATCGTTTAAACGCCACAGCCAATGAAGGATGCGAAGGAGGGGAGTGACATGGAAGAATTTGGGGAGATTGAACACCAGACAGGTGGCAGCATTCCGGATGAGCTGCAAAGGCCTAATGGTGGAGGCGGGGAGACCGGCCAAGAATGTGTTGCAGTAGTCAAGCCGAGAAATCACAAGTGTTTGGGCCAAAAGTTATGCTGCTTCTCTGGTGAGGAATGGATGTATCCTTCTGATGTTGTAGAGGAAGAATCTACAGGAGCGTGCTGTTGCTGTGATGTTCGCCACACAGGATAAGTGGTTGTCAAGGATCACCCCAAGGTTCTTGGCTGTATGGGAGGAGGTCACAGTAGAGTCTTGTTAAGGTTGAGCTTGAGGTGGTGGGCTGACATCCAAGCAGAAATGTCTGCGAGACACGCAGAGACATGTTTTGCCACCTGTGGGTCAGAAGGGGGGAAAGAGAGAAAGAGTTGAGTGTCATCTGCTTAGCAGTGGCAGGAGAAACCATGTGGGGAAATTACCGGGAGATTAGAGGGAGGACAGTAAGGGCCCTAGGACAAAGCCCTGGAGGACCCCAGTGGTGAGGGCTCGTAGAGAGGACAGTGATTCTCTCCACGTCACCTGGTAAATGCGATTGGCTAGGTAGACTGCAAACCAGGAGAGGGCAGAGCTGATGCCCAATTCTGAGAGGGTGGAGAGAAGGATCGGGTGGTTTACTGTGTCGGATAAAGCAGACAGGTCCAGAAGAATGAGAACAGAAGAGAGGAAGGAAGCTCAAGAAGGGTGGAGGGCCTCCGTGACAGCAAGGAGAGCAGTCTCAGTAGTAGCCTTAAAATACCCAGTGGTGAGCGTCAAGGAGGTTGTTCTGAAGGAGGTAGTGATACAGTCGGTTAGAGGCAGCACGTTCAAGGGTTTTAGATAAGGAGGAGAGAAGAGATACCGGTCTGTAGTTATGGACAGCAAACGGGTCAAGAGTTGGTTTCTTGAGAAGAGGTTTGACTCTGGCTGTCTTGAAGGCCCCTGGGACAGATCCTGTGGATCGAGAAGAATTGATTAAGGTGGTAAGGAACAGAAGGAAGTCTTTGGAGATGGATTGGAGAAAGGGGGAGGGGATAGGATGAAGGGGGCAGGTGGTTGCCCGCTTGGATGTAACCAGTTTTAGAATATCTTCAGGGGAGAGGGGGGGAAAAGCTGATAAACCAGAGACTGAGTGTAGCGCAGTGGGTTTGGGAGGAGAGGTAGCAGTGTTGGTGAGAGGTAGAGAGAAAGAGCTGCTAATGTCATCAACCTTCTTTTCAAAGTAGGTGACAAAGTCATCCGCAGACAGGGAGGAGGGGGAGGAGGTAGGTTGAGGAGTGAGGAAAATGTGGAGAACAGTTTCCTTGGGTCAGAGGCAGAGGATTGAATTTTAGAATGGTAGTAAGAAGCTTTAGCAGCCGTTGCAGATGAGGTGTCGTTGAGGAGGAAAGAGATAAAGTTCTAGGTCATCAGGGAGGCCAGTCTTTCTCCATTTCCTCTCAGCTGCCCGGAGCCTTATTCTACAAGCTTGCAGGGTTTCAGACAGCCAAGGAGTGCGTGGAGAGTATCGTGCCGGCCTTGAGGTCTGTGGACAGAGAGAGTCGAAGGATGAGGAAAGAGTGGACATGAGGGTGGAGGAGGCTGCATCAGTGGATAGAAGGGAGATGGATTCAACAGAGTGTAGGGAGGATGACACGGAGGAAGAGAGAGCGGTGAGTGAGAGGGTACGCAGGTTGCGACGAGAGGATACAGTGTGGGTAGAGACTGACTGAGAGGAGGAGGATTTGAGAGGAACGGAGAAGGATACAAAATGATGATCAGAAACCAAAAGGTTCTGGTGAAGACAAGGTCGAGCTGACTGCCTGCCTTATGAGTCGGAGGACAGTGGTACAGGGCGAAGAAGGAGAGAAGGTCAAGTACTCCAGACGAGTGAAGCTTCTCTGACTTGGTGTTGAAGTCACCCAGTAGTGTGAGCGGTGTGCCATCCTCAGGGAAGAAGCCGAGAAGGACATCCATCTCATCTAAGAAGTGGCCAAGCTGACCTGGTGGACGATAAATAACGACAATGTGAAGTTTGACAGGGGAGGTGACAGAAACAGCATGGAATACAAAGTTGGATATGTACAGGTGTGACAGGGGAAGGACATTATGTGACCACTTAGGTGAGATGAGGAGTCCTGTTCCTCCCCCTCGACCAGAGAGTCTAGGGGAATGAGAAAACGAGTAGGCATCAGAGAGGGCTGTAGGTTTCCTGTTGTTTTTATTCAAGAGTTCTGACTGTTCCATAGCAGTTGTAGAAACAATGGTGGCTCTCAGAATGTTGGCCGAAATCAACACTCCACCATGTTAAAAAATAGGACTTTTTGAGTTACAAAGAGCTGAATAAATATAATGAGTTTAAAATATATGAATCAAGTTAGACCTCTCTGCACGTTTTAAAGTTTGATTAGTGTAAATAGCCTAAAAGCTGTAAGAGGAGTAGCATACCAAAAAATCAACCCAAAATGCATGTAGGTGACTAGCAAGCTAGCTAGTTCAAGCTAAAGCTAACAATGCTACCATTGCTACCAACTGACAAAGTGTCATGCCATTACCCAGATACATTTGTTGACTATGTGTCTACTACTGTAAAATGTAATTAAACGTCACATACCCGCTTCGAAGTCGCTGTCCTCCCAACGGAAGCCCTGCAAAAAAGAGAACAAGAACAACAACCTGTAGTAGAAACGGCTGCCCCCAGTCCACGCACTCGCGCAGCCAATCCTGAAAAACACGAAGGTGTGGAGGTGCGGTAAACAATGAGACAAGGAGTCGAAGGCAAGTCGAGTCTGTTTACTCTCCACATAAAATACAACTAACAACAACCCTGAGCGGGAACCAAAAACATATAACTTCCGCCCACTCTCTTAAAGGCACAGATGCCCTGGTGAATGTCTCTCTCTCTCTCCTGCCTTGTAGGTCACTACAAAGGCATTTTTCAGTCCCTTTATTTGCTAATGCTAATGGCTGAATAATGCTAGCTCTCAGAAAACCAGCTGGGTCTCAATGTAAACATCAACATGGATGAAACATTCCATAGAATGCTGCTCATGTTCTATTTCTAGAGGTGACGTATTTTTGAAAAGTGTTGAAAATACACGTCAATCATAATTAACAAACACACAAAACTGTGTGTTGCTATGCAACCTTTCAATATAGAACATTAGCAACATTCTATGGAATGTTCAATCCGCTCCAGATAACAACAAACTTCAGTTGACGTTTACATCGACACAAACCAGCTGATTTTCGGAGCAAAACGGGCTGAAAAATGCCTCAGTGTTTTTCAGGTTTTCACTGCGGCCTGCCGTTGTTACTTCCGTGTTTTCTTTTTGGCTGGGTTCGCGATCGTGAAGAGGGAAGCGACGGCAGCGACTTCGGAGAGGGTATGTGACGATAGTTGGACCATATCTGAACGATAGTTAGACAACCACTCGACATGTGTTGCTAAAACAACACAGCACAAGTCGAACATGTTGGTGACGAGCAAGCGAGCTAGTTCAAGCTAAAGCTAGCAATGCTACCACCGTTGCTACTGACGGACTAACAGTCATGCCATTACACAGATGCATTTGTTTACCATGTGTCTACTGTAAAATGTAATTAAACGTGACATACCTGCTTCGAAGTCGCTGTACTCTCAAAAAGAAAACAGGAACAACAACCTGTCGTAGAAATGTCAGTCCGCTATCCATGCACTCCCGCAGCCAAACCTGAAAAACACCGAGGCATTTCTCAGTACCTTTCGTTGCTAATGCTAATGGCGTAGTAATGCTAGCGCTCAGAAGACCAGCTGGGCCTAGTCAATGTCAACATCGCAGTCGCTGCCGCATGCACTCCCGAAGCCAATCATGAAAAACACCGAGGCATTTTTCAGTACCTTTCGTTGCTAATGCTCATGGCTTAGTTATGCTAGCTCTCAGAAAACCAGCGGGTTCTCCTCAATGTAAACATCAACAGAAGTGTGTTCCTGCGTAGCTCTGGATCAACCATTCCATAGAATGCTGCTCATGTTCTATTTCTAGAGGTCACATGGTAACGCATTTTTGAAAAGTCTTTATGATACATGTCATCTATGATTATTATGAATTATTTTCAAAATGGTGTGTTGCTATGCAACCTTTCAATATAGAACATTAGCAACATTCTATGGAATGTTCAATCCGCTCCAGATAACAACAAACTTCAGTTGATGTTTACATCGACACAAACCAGCTGATTTTCGGAGCAAAACGGGCTGAAAAATGCCTCAGTGTTTTTCAGGATTGGCTGCGCGAGTGCGTGGACTGCGGTCTGCCGTCTCTACGTTTTCTTTTTTGCAAGGTTCGCGATCGTGAAGAGGAAAGCGACTTCGAAGAGGGTATGTGCGATTTAATTACATTTTACAGTAGACACATATCTCACAAATTGTGTGTGCTATGATTATTTTGCCAGTTAGAAGCAATGACAGCATTGTTAGCTGCTAGGTGGCTAAGTAACCGGTTGACAGTGTCTAAGGGCGTTGCTAAGAGTTACCGTTAGCTTGAACTAGCTAGCTTACTAGCCAGCTCCATGCATTTTGGCAAGGAATGTAAATTTTTAACTTGTGCTATGTTTTGTATTCTAGCAACACATGTTGAGTGGTTCTGTCATTATTGTCCTTATGTAGAGAGGACTGACCGGGTCCAGGTGGAGGCCTTGGTTGTGCTGTTGGTGGACGTTGAGCAGGGTGTGGTCGTGGAGGATGTGCCACTCATCCTTGAGGATGTCCACGATGTGCAGAGCATCCTTGAGGTAGAACTTTGAAAAGAAAATAATTTTATGTTTCTGTGAGATTTTGAAATGTTGATCTGTTTTATTTTTTAGGAGACCACAGGTTGCTGGCAGTTGATTCCTTTCATATACAGCCCCCTGTACTGTGGGCCTGTCATGATTAGGGTAAGAAAGACACAAACACCCAGTTCTATTCATCACTGTTACAATGTTCACTGTCTGTTTCTTACATTACTGTAATGTATTTCAATGAAAATTGCCTTTTGCAGAATTACACTGGTCCAGTGGTCGAAGCGTGGAGCACATTCCACTTCACCACCTCTGACTCCTACCTGCATGGACCATCCCAGGTATGTCTGCCCTGGTTGCACATGTTTCCGAGGTTGTACTGTCTTCCTAATCAGTAATATTGATGGTGTTCTATTACTGTGGTGGCTGATGTCTTCTAGTTTCTTTCCATAGCAGGTGGATGTGAAGATGCACCATGTTTGCATGGTCCGGGGCCCTGTGACTCAGCTGTTGTGCGCAATTTCTAGAGAGACAGCAAGGCTGGGTCCAGAGGTAGGGAAAGACGCTTTAAAAACCTACTATAGATACTCTACTGTCATATCTCCTGCCTTGGGACTGTTACCTTAACAAATGATCTTCGCTGCTTTCTGTTTTGAAGGGGATCCCCTACTGTGCAACAAAGGTGCAGTCTCTCACTGTGATCCAGGTACGATCAGAATACATTTCTCTTTTACTGAAACAGCATTGGATTATTATAATTTGTTTTTTTGACTTATTGATGGTTCAGATGTTGACATGTAGCTTGTAATAAGTAAGTGGCACATTCCGTAGTTGTCTTTGTATGTGACAGTTGCTTTATTGAAGGGTTTTTCTTTTTGTCTCTCTCGTTCAGCGCGTGGCTGGCAAGGTGACCCAGATTGTGTCCCACCTTCGTCACGAGACGTCTGTGACCACACACGGCCAGATAGTGCTAACTGACCTGAGTTGGGAGACTTTGTCCAGGAGAGGCAGGGTGCTCTCCATCTCCCCAGGTGGTATGGAGGTCCACAGCAGGTTGGGTTGGACTCTCTTTGCTGGAGGGTGAAGTGCAAAGCAGCACAGTCCACTCTGTCCAGCTCTCTGGTGTTCAGGTTGATCACATGGTCTGATTACCTCAACAAACACACAGCAACTGGCACGACTCTCGTATATCTCTCTGATGGCTGACATCATGAAGCCGGGACTGTGCCTGAGGACAGTCATATTATGACTGTATTATCATGGTTTTACAGCATAGACTACCTCTATACGATTGTATTATCATGTGTTTTAGACAGCAATAAACAACATTTAAATTAATAGACTGTTGAAATGAATAGCAAATTATACTTCTCCAACCTCTTGATAATGACTCTACCCAGAAAGGGTAGAAGATCTGTGATGTTGCTGAAGTCTGATCTTCCTGAGGTCCACAGTGATGCTCTGGGTTGAACACTGCAGCAGATAGAGAAGCACTTCCCAGTCCAGAGTGCAGGAGGTCAGGTCTCCACCAATCGTCTCTCGGAACAACTGAGTCAAGTCCTTGTCCAGCTGCTGCAGAGCCTCTGAACGCAGTCTGAGGGATAGGAACATACATGAATGACCACACACATAAATAATCTAATAGACTATTTAAAAAGTATATCAACAATGTAAACCACCTCACCTGTGTCAAAGGGGGCTGGTGACACAGTGACAGCAGTGTGATGAGAGAGTGACCAGGGATGCAGAACTCAGGTCCAGACACTGCACTGGCCAGAGTTTCAGCAGGGATGCCACACTACTCACTACCCTGGACAGAGCTGCTTTTGTTGGCCAAATTTTGTTGACTCAAATACAAAAAAGCAGCTCATCCCTCACCAGGTATTTATTTGCCTTTTTTTCAATTAGGTAATTTCAGGGCATTATTTCTGAATATTTAGTGGACCCCTTTTTGGCTCAAGAGTGGCAAACTCTTCCATTATATAACTTTAAGTTAAGGCTTAAGGTAATAGCACTATGTATGCATTTAAATGATATGGGAACACATCCCTGTGGTGTCATCACTGTATTCAGGGGTATAAATCTCACCAGTCTTGTTGAGGACGGTAAGCAGCAGGATAGGCCAGGCAATAATAGCAGTACATGTCTTGCCCTATCTGCAGCTTCATTCTGGGGAGCATATTGATGGAGGCACCTTGATAAAAATCACTGATGTTTGGCAAAATGGTCCAACTAGGAAAAATCTGTCATACACTAATGGTGAAGAGTACCTTTGAATACAGTTTGAACCATGGAACATTAAACAACAGCAAGAGCAAAAATGTGTCTCCAATCACTTCTGCCATAGAAATATGTGTTATCTTGTTGATATTCTTATGTACTAATTCATGTAACCATACTCCATAATCGTAATGTTGCATTTGTTATCATGAAAAAAGTTATGCTACTGCGTAAACACAGCAATACTGGCCCATTACGGTTCCCATGCTCCAAACCCCTCCAAAGTATCATCCCAACACTGCTCTCCAACTCTGTGGTTGAGTAGATTTGATTTGATTTCATACAGTATTTTGCATCCAGCAACATTAGCAACCCAACGGATTTGGGAATGTATTGGTTAATGTACAGTTTGTGACTTGTTTTTCAACTTAATGTTTTTTTTGGTTTTTAAATTGACTAATTCATCTGGTGTACTAAGTGGTCTCTGGCTTCCAACAGTACACACTTTCTATGTTTGTCCCAAGACAGCTTCGTTGTCATGGTGTTCTTTGATTATGGTCATTATGACGTCAAGTGGTCAGTATCAAGACTTTGTTGTCAGTTGCGGTCAATATAATTAGAGTGTTTGTCATACAGTGTACACTATTGATACTAGTTGCATACTATTAGCTTATTGGTGTCTTATTCAGTGATTTTTCTTCGCAATGGATGAAAGCCCACGTGCTTCACTTCAGTCTCTTACTGTAGACACTCTCTCTGAAGAAATGTCTCAACTTGTCCAGGAGGTGAGTGACCTCACTGGGCTCTTGGTGAGCGAAGTCGATTCAATTCGATTCGATTCGATTCAACACCGCATTCTCTGAGCCCTCACGTGTAAGTACCTGTCTTTCTGTTCTTGGAGCCCCCTATTCGGCTAACCCTAACCCTAACCCTATTCCATTCTCGGAGCCCTTTGTGGTCCTGCTATTCGAGTCATCACCGCAGCGTGATCATGCCGCCGCTCTCCTCTCCATCTGGATGCAACAGCTGCCTCCACCTGAGCCAGAGGATTGTTGAGCTGGAGAGGCGAATTTCTACTCTTCACCAGATCAGGGAGGACGAGCAGGACATCGACTCGATGCACAAAGTGCAGCTCAATTAAAGTGCAACAAAGCAATATACTGAATCAGTGAAATAAATAATGCTGTAGATTCTATATGCACAGGTATAAAGAAATGTAATGTAAAGTGTTGTTTTATGGAATTGCCGTTCATGAAGGTTCACTTGGTAACACTGTATAATGAAATGAATAAAGAATGTACATTAGGTGATGTGGAACAAGTAATTTTGAAAATAAGCTAAAAATTACACACTTTTCTATCTTCTCTGTAAACTTGCCACCTGTAAGGGCAACAAACGAGTAAGTGGTGAGAGCCCACACAATAATTATTATAGAGACTTGTAGAATGTGAGCTCTATGACCAAACAGCAACGTTTCACAACTGTACATCCATGTTGAAAATGGCCTGGGTGGTCCAGCACCGTGGCCTACAGTGCGCACATATGTCAGCATTGGGTTCGAATCTGGCACATGCCCTGATGACATACCCTTTTCTGTCTCTCTTCACTATCACTTCAAAATATAAGAGTGGGACTGGCCCCCCCAAATAACCTTGTGCGCGCCTAATGAATCAATGTACATTTCCAATAGCATTATCATTGGCGAAGCATGATAAAAACAACCCTGCTTTATGAGTGAGACCTTGGAGCGAGGTCCCAGAGTGTATGGAACAACGTCTACTCTTCAGTATGTCTGGTGCATGCTGGGACGTAAGGCTAAGACCTGAATGGGATGAGATGGAAGACATCACCTTGACCAGCTGATGCCCCTTGATGCCCCCTGATGCCACCTTGATGCCTCCTGATGCCACCTTGATGCCATCAGGTTACTTTGTCAATACTCTGCTATGCCATTCTTCACAAGTGTATATCATAATTCATCCTCTGTTTTTGACGTGACATCCATGTTTGGATTGTTCTCTGCCTGAACTACACACACACACACACAGACACACACACACAAACAGACAGATTGCCTGACACAATATGACGATGGGTAAGGTCCAGAAACAACCCCTTGCCCAATCATTAGAGTATACACACTTCATATAGTTCTGGAAGAACCTGATAAGTATAATCAATACCTTAGCTTTACCTTGCCCTCTGATATGGGAATTTTTCTTACAGCATTTTCTATACTGTAGACATAGTCAAGGCACGTCTAGTCCAGGAACATAGTTTTTATATGTATTCTGTTTTCAGTTGCATGTCATCAACCCTAACCCTAACCCTAACCCTCATTATGGCAAAAAAGCATTACGTTTAGGCTATAGGGTTTAGGGTAGGGACGTTCCAATGATCCATTTAGCTTATATCATTTACGAATCCGACTTTTCGCTTGTAAAGTGGATCGTCACTGGAGACATCAAAACAAGCGCGCACCGCTGTAACACTGACATGATTATGCAGATATTTGGCTGTCAAACTAGATACCACTGTAATTAAATTGACACGTGTTAATTATTCCGCTTTCCCCATCATCCCAGAAACGGAGACGGTGTAAAACATTGTGCAGGTTTTTCAACTGTATTAGCGACTGGGCACGGTACTTCTACCAGTACAATGTATGGATGTGTGGAATGTCAAATAAAAAACATTATATCACGCTCAAAAAATAGGGAGAATACCGTTATTGATTAGTGTCCTAGAGAGCTTCCAATAGTACAAACTTTCTATGTTTGTCCTCAGACAGCTTCGTTGTCATGGTGTTCTTTGATTATGATACAATCACTTTACGTCATTATGACGTCAAGTGGTCAGGATCAAGATTTACTCGTCAGTTGCGGTCAATTTAAACATTACAGTGTACACTATTGATACTACAGTAGTTGCATACTATTAGCTTATTGGTGTCTTATTTAGTGATTTTTCAATTTGCAATGGATGAAAGCCCAAGTGCTTCACTTCAGTCTCTTACTGTAGACACTCTCTCTGAAGAAATGTCTCAACTTGTCCAGGAGGTGAGTGACCTCACTGGGCTCTTGGTGAGCGAAGTCCTGGACTCCTCTACTACCTTGAACAGACCAAGGCCTTCTGTTGATCAATTGCTGGCCTCTGTAATCTCCCTGAGCGCACCACCTCTGCCCAGAGAGACCTGGGATACCAATGATAAGGAGGCTGAGGACCCTGAGATCCTAAGCCAGTCCTCCTCCGTGGACATATCCTGGCCCTTTGCCGTCTACCCTCGATGTGAGGAAAGAATGCCTATGTTGGAGAAGTACCCCACCAGCCTTATTGTGAGGAAGGTATCCAAGAACAGGGCCAGATCTTCCCTGTCAGCGGGGTCAGGCTGCTCTGAGCAGACCCTGCCCAGTATCCAGGAAGAGGAGGAGATTCATGTGTTCTCCCTCATTGGGCAAGCTGTCCCTGAGAAGACGACTATGGAAACGGCTGTGTTGGAAGACATGGCTAGTAACACCAAAGAGAAGACCTCTCTCTGGAGGAGGCTGAGAAGTTTCTGCAGTCTGTGGAAGAGGGGGAGGGCTGCAACTTCAGATAAGAAGACCAAGGTGGTGCAGGAGTGCAAGAAGGTGAAATAGTCACTCTACTCATCAAGTCACTGATGTTGAGATACTGTGTATCATGTCTCTCTTTTATAATCTCTCTTCCCTTCTTCTATAGTCTCTGTTTGTTTTACAGGAGGAGGCGGAGGAGGACACAGAGGAGACACATGGATGCTGTTTCCCTTACATGGATTTAATTAAATTGCTTAAGAGATGATGTTCTTATTCTTCTTCAAAATGTTCCTAATAAAAAGCATGAACATTTAGACCCACATTTAGACCCACAATAGTTTCCTTGGGTCAGAGGCAGAGTATTGAATTTTGGAATGGTAGTAATCTATTTTGTTATTCAACAGACAATTTCTTCCAATAACTTACAGTCTGTAAATGCAATAAAGGGGATGGACAACAACATAGATAAACAATCATTGATCCAATACAGTTCTAGCAAGTTACAAGGCAAGGTGGTGACAGTCTATTCTCTTGCCCTTGGTTCTTTGATGCCCTGCAGAGTGTAACAAATGGCCACAGGAATAGATTGGTTTTACTTTGTTATGAAGGAATTAGATTTCAGTAAACAAAACATTTGTTTAAACCACTTTTAATCATGGCACTCTCAGATACTGTAAGTGGCAGAATACTCACCATTTCTAAAACATTAAAACATTACCGCGCAATTCTCTACCCCCCCTTGAAATGAAACCGTTCGTTAACAACTGCCCTACCAATATAAGAATACCGCATAATGCGGTGATACATAAGTATAGGTAACAACAACAACAACAACAACTGTAGTTGCACTTAGTCGCAATTATTGAAACTATAGAATATTGAAATGATTTAGTTCACGAACTCAAATGGTTCACCGTGTTTTTTTAAAACATTTTTTTTATCTCCGTAATGTTGTCAATTGTGCGTCTGTATGGCAAGACGCATTATTCACCCAAGTTTCGTCCAAATTGTGGTCTAAAAGTGGTATCGGAGATAAAGCGTGTGACTTTACCTGATTACCTTCTATGAATTATTGTAAAGGACACCTCTCCTTGTACAATGCGACTGTTTTGGGTAAAACCCATGTCTTACTCCAATCTATATTCCCATAAAGATGACACCAAAAAAAAGGCTGTATAGCAGAGGGTGGCCTACTATGTCCCTTTGAATTGTATTCCATTTCAAAAGCACTTTTCATTTGACAAGAATAATGTGAATTAAAAAGATGTATACATACCATAAAAGCAGATCTAGGCTACTGTCGGCGGCAGCCTGCCGCCTTTTACACTGGTCCGAAATCCGTTCGTTAACTTTAAATAGCTCCACCGCCGCCACGGTCTGGCTAGCTTCTCGGTGGTGTAACGGTTAACGCGGAAGGCAATTCCGGGTGTTGGCAATCCAAAGGTCGCAGGTTCGAGACTGACTATGAACTCGGGTGCGACCTCGGTGCCCTCACCGTGGTCCCAAACAATTCACTTTCCCGAGAGCAGCCATACCTTTTTCACAACATTTGATGACATGTATTCACCGTCGACTGTCTTCTTCGCTACTTTATTGGATGTTTTTGATCGCCAATTTCAGCTATATTCAGAGACAAAGGCCGGGAGCTACCGGTAAACTGGGCGGGGAGAGACTGGACCCTGTCGTCGTTAGCGGCTAGTTAGCAATCAACTGGAAGGTGAGTCTCCTATGCTAGGTGAAACTTGCAATCATGTCCAACTCTTTCTGATGAGCTAGCTAGCTAACTTAACATTGTTTACCTAGCTACTAACTAACTAACGGTAGGAGTTGGAGCTAGCCCTGATATTGTCAGCCTCATAGTCTTAAACATGGTCATGCTGATTCTTAATGTTAGCTTAGGCTAACTCATAATACGGCTAGCATTAACGACAGGACAAGTCACATAATATATACGGCCCTGAGTAATTCGATATTGTTTAGAGAAATAATGACTTTGAAGTTGTAAAGACCAATTTATTTCCATGTTTAACCATATGATGTTAGCAAGCGGTGTGACTGTATTTGATACCGAGTGATTCAGTCAACGTTATGGCCATGACGAATTGACTAGGCCAGCAAGCGACCCGTTCATGTGAGGTTTAATGATAATGCTACTAATGCTAATGAGTCATGTGTGGGTGTCACTTGGTTTTTATTTCATTTGATCCAGATCTGTACAGATGAGATTGCCATTGTCGCTCAATTCTATGCAGACAGTCAAGACACGGTGGTTATGTCTTCTTCCAAGGTATGTAGCATTTTGAATGGAATATAACAATACAAGAGAAAAGAAAGACAAGTTTAATTTCCAATGCTGGATACCTGTGCAGATTGCCATTGTTCATTTCTATGAGCACAGACTTGACGTGAAGTGTCTTCTTCCCAGCTTCCAGAATGAATTCTGGAAAGAGAGAAAGCCAAGTCCTGTCTCTCCATTGTCACTGACCATATGACCACCATTACTTCTATCCACTTGCATTTTGCGTCCGTGTTTGTTTAGGTGCCGTTCCTAAGAACAAGCCAGGGCAGCCCTGGTTGGACAGACTCTGGGAGTCACAGGGCTGGGTGCCGAATGAGAGAGCTATGGTACCACCAAGGGAAACGCGCGTTCTTGTTTGTGTATGTGTCAATATCGGACGTGCATTCTGTCAATATGATTTGAGTGAGTATGGTGCAAGAGCTGAACACAGTCTGTTTTTGTACAAATTGCCAAATTTCTACTTTAAAAGAAACACACACTCACACACAAATTACAAAATGCTTGACACACCCACAAATATATTGATCACTATATCACTATCACTATATATCACGCATTGATCATTCATTGATCATTGATCACTATATCACGATCACTATCACCTTGTGTGAATGTTGACACTTCTTTCATGATGAGAGCTTTGTCCATGCCAATGTCAAGTGTTTTCAGCGAAGCCTTCGCTCAAAATATGCAGAGACACCTATAATCAGTTACTTTGATTCCGTGTTATTGATGGCCATGTCCTTACAGGGTATAGGTGAGTCTACAGTGTTCTTTGGCTGCACCATCTTCTTTGCCATCAAGGAGTCCATTGCTGCAGCCCGTAGAGAGAGAGGCTTAGGGGAAAGTTTCCCCCTGAGTTCTCCTGCCACCTCGGAGAGGATCCGCATGGCCAGTTCACCCACATGGTACATTGTCTACATGCTAAACATGTCTAATGTCTACATGCTAAATATTTGCTTTGGTCTCTCTATTTTTCTCGATCAACAATAATGGTATTACATTTCTTTCCCAAGGCACCATCTCCAAAGGAGGGTACTTCCACACCGTGGAGGATCAATGTATGAGCCAGCAGCTGGGGACATGTAGGCTGGAGGTCTGTCACCAACAACCAATCATTCACCTTATTTACTGCTTGCTTGCTTCTTTGTGGGTGATTTTACAGAACATTTGCTTGTAAAACTTGTTTGAAATTAAACTATTGATAGCAAATAAATGTAATGTGTTGATTACATAACCATGAACAATGTATTTTCAGCTATCTGTGATCTACAGCATAATACAGTTAGTATACAGAAACTAGACACCTACATTTAGAACTGAACATTGAGCTTTGTTATGTTGTAAAGCAGTTTGATGTGCTGACAAATAAAATATAATTATCTAACCATTTCATATTTTTTCACCCAACTTTTTCAATGCAATCAACACATCTCCTTTAAATATTACAAATTATATATTAAAAAGGTTATACAGTAGTCAGATGTATTTAGACTGCAGCAATGCAATTTGACATATTACATAATACTCCCACACTCTACACATACATTGGATGGCACAATTTTGAAAGGAAATTCTGGAGGGAAGATCTCGGCATACTGTGAGATGTATGTAATGTGGTTCTAGGCCTAATCAATGTCAGTAATTTATTCTCACAGTCAACTGAGATAATTATTATTATTATGTAGGCTTGCTTAAGCAAATTATATTCTTTAAATTCTTTAAATGCCAAACCATTCCTTCATGTTTTAATCCGTATTCTCAGACTTTCACTGTGCAAATTCAAGTTTGGATTTAACTTTCGTGCCCCCATGATTGATAGAGAAGTATGTACATATTGTAATTACTGTATAAAAGACCCGTTAGCATCAGACCAAGTGAGATGAGTCTCTTGGGGCAGTAGTCAGCTAGCTAGTGTGGCTGGTTGGCAAGAGGAAGGTTGTGAATCTGAACGTCGCTTGGGGGAAGTTACTCTACCCCACAATAGTTGATCTATTATTAAAATAATGTCAATGTTGGGGAGTAATTCCATTACATGTAGCTCAACTATTAGTTTAACTACATTTTTCTGTAGCTTGGTCGTAGTAAACTAAATAAGCGAAATTCTAATCTTAGTACTGTTTTCAGTAGTTTTTTGCCATGCAGCAGTGTAGCTAACTACTGTCACTAATCACCAAAACAATTATAATATAATATAACATATATATCACACAGCAAATAAAAACAAATTTCATTAATACTCCAGCCCTTGGACTTCAAAATACCTTCCCACCCCCCTCTTTCTACTTGGTTGCACCTCACTCTCTCTCTTGACTCAATAGTCCTGTGATTTAACTCAGTTGTGCGCCTTCTTCTGAAACAGTTGTATTTGTCTTGTTGTAAAGCACAGTAAAACTACTGTTTTGTACGAGTCACAGTACAGTATGGGCCAGGACCAAAACACTGTGGCCATACTTAAGCACATTTATAAAAGTAACCAATTTAATTTAAGAACACATATCAAGAGTGAGTTTGTTTGCTAGCTAGCTAGCTGCCCAGTACAGAAGACATCTCAATCTGTGTTCTCTGAGCTCCAATAGTGGAACCGTGTCCACCTTCTCCTGGTCAATGTAAATGCATGTAAATTAGGATTTCTTCCAAATAAGAGGGCCCAAGTTAAACTTACATTTTTACATTTACATTTTTGACATTTAGCGGACGCCTTTATCCAAAGCCGCTTACAACAAATACATTTGTCTAGGTAAGTGAATCATCTATCCATCAGTCATCATAAGAAAAATAAATCTATCCTAGGACCATGGACCATTGGCAGTCAGAATGCTAGAAACTTTATTTAGCGTTTAAATGTGGGGTTCAAAAGTAGGGTTCAGGGAACAACAAACAATATGCTAATTATCGTAACAAATATATATCAATCATCAACATACAGTATAATATTTGGTATGATATTGCCCCAGTAGGGTTTGTAATTGTTATACAACAATGAGATAAATATAAAATCTTATATTCTAATTACCCTGATGAAATAGTATTGCCCCAGAATAATGGACTGTACAGAAATAGTTTTCAATAATTTCAATTCATCTCTGGTACCACTCTACTTAGCAACACTTCTATAATATGGATCAAGTGAGTTTGAGTCTGAAGTGATGTCCTAGCCAATGTTGATGGCTCTTTACTGGCACCATACAGCTCAAAGTGCCCTATCTGCACTGCATAGGACACATATTATAGACTGTACAAAAAACGTTTTCAATCATTTCAACTCATCTCTGGTACCTGTCTCTCTGTTTTTACTTTATTTCCTTTGTTGATGTAGTGATGTTAATTTGAGAAGGAGTTAAGTGGGAGGGGCTGTCAGAAAGAAGATGGGTTTGGAGATTTAGAGAGGGGGAGAGAGAGAGAGAGAGAGAGAGGGGAAGGAGGCAGAGGAAAGAGAGAGCATACCTTAAATAAGTAGAGCGAGCATAAACATGTATTCTCTCATATGTGCAGCATGTGACAGCGCAAAGAAGCGGGGAGAAATTTGACATGAATTAGCTTGAGTCGGCTTTGATAATGTAACCAAAATAAATAAATATAAATAAACTTTGATTTGATTCTATGGATTACAGAATAAAGTTAGGAACGTTCATGCAAGGTTTAACTAATACATCTATAAGGGAATATACAGTATGTGTATATCTTTGTCCTCTTGTAAGTCAAATATGATTTTGATGAATAAAGGATGACTAGATATTGACAAAATAACTTTTTTTTTATCTTAACAACAGTTCTATGTATTGCATAGTATATTTGAGTGCAATCTAGTCTACTGTGAAAGAAGGCATCATGAGAACATACAAGTCAAGAGGATGACATGAAGAGGGGAAGTACAGTGAAGTTGAACACAACAACAAACAAAACAAGAAAGGTATGTGAACACTTTATTCAGACTTTCTCATCTAACATTATCAACATGTTACAATTTGTAGGCTTTAGAAACTTTGCCATCGTTGACACCATCTCACAGTGTAGCCCCCCATGCACAGTGCAATCCAAATGTCACCATCTGCTGGAAGAATGAACATCTTCATGTCTCTCGCAGGACGAGACCTCCATCCTCCATAACCTCATCAGGCAGTGGTGTGGTGAGAGAGGGGAGGACTCCACCTGCTGGTCAACTGAAATCACCAGAAGTTGTCACCTTTTGAAGGTGGTGATATGAGGCCGACAGTGACGTTATGTAGCACTATATTGGATCACTCCAATATGGTATCCTTCCGCGCGGCAGGATACGTTCCGAGTAGAATTTCAGAGAAGTCCCGTGTACCGGGTAGTGCTGCGGCTGCATCACCCCATAAATAGCAGTCCACAGCACTACTTCTTCCTCTTCCTTTTCTCAGCGCGTTCCGTAGAGGTGGATTCTGGAGCAGGTAAGAGCTCTGTGTGCAGAAGTATACTCGCAGCTATTCAATAGCTTGGAGGAGCTAGCTAGCTAGCCTCTCCATTGATTGCTCTGCTGTCACTTCGCTCGATTTGGCCTGTGCCATCTCGTTCGAAGTTTGTCGTCGTTGTTATAAAGTTAATATTTGTTCGACACCGTGTACCTGGGCGATACACGGTTTGGTCAACCTGTATTTGTCCTTAATTTTAGTTGTCTTGTCTGTCTGTCTGTCTACCGGAACCCTCCCGGTTAGCCTTCGGGCTCGGGGACCGCACCTACCTCTAGCAAGATTGGGAAAACTGTGTATGGTTGGCTTCACGCCGCCTTGCAGATTTTTCCCCCGAGTTGAAGCAAGGTGACGCGAAGTACTTTGCGCGCTTCTTCTCACAGGGCAATGCCATCTTGTTTTTACCCTCGTGCGTTCCATGATGAACGAGCTATGAGATCCCTCTAGCTCAACGAGCGGTGACCACATACGGGACCTCCAGTTACACACATAGTCCTGTTGACCACCACGTATAAAGCTGGGAGCTGATAAACGTGGTGTCAATTTCCCTGCAATATAGGTCTAGTCATTGCTTAAGCAATTCACTAGCCCTATTAACCACCACGTATAAAGCTGAGGATACACTAAGGTTGAGAGCTATCTTGCCTGGTGCACTGTTATCATACACAGTGTCTTCTCCCCTCCACAGTAACCCAAGTATGGTTTTTCACTGTGTGGAGTGCAATGCGCGCATGCACGCTGAGGACGCACACATTACCTGTATGTGCTGTCTTGGGCTGGACCACGCACGCTGGGCAGTGGAAGACCCCCTCAGCTGCATGTCCTGCGAAGTGCTAGGAGAACGGCTGTGTGTGGCACGCCTAGAGAGAATGAAGGCCTTAACCTCCCAGAGACCTGCGGATGACCGCCTCCCCCCCTGTGGTACGGTGCGTCGTCGGCAGAGTTCCCCTCGAGCCGCTTTGGGCGCCCCCCCCTGCCAAGCGGCGCACGGAGGAGGAATTGGACCGCCTCGAACGTAGGGAAGCTGACTTGCGCGAGGCAGTGAGCGCTTTGGAAGAGGAAGACGACGACTCTCTCTCTCTTCACGCTCCAGACGACCTGGATGTTGGCGACAGTGCCTCGGTGCTGCTACAGCGCTACAAACGCGCTAGGTCCGCAGCACCATCAACCGCTGGATCTGTAGCGCCCTCAAACGCTGGCAGCGCTGCTTCAGAAGGACCACCGGTGGTTACAGAAGCGACGTGTGCTCTCCTGGCGAAGGTGGCTGTCTCCCTTGGCCTCAAGTGGGAGGAGCCAGCCTCTGACAAGCTGCTCATCCCCACCTGTCCCCAGTTCGCGGTGGCATTCCGTGAATACTGGACCAGGATGCAGGGACGCTTCCGCCCCTCCAGGGATACCAGACCATGGACCCTCATTGCGGACCAAGAGCCCTTGGGGATCAACAGATATCCCACAATGGATGACATGGTGGCGGCTATGATCCTCCCTGATAAGGAAATCATCGGCAAGGTGCCGCAGCTTAAGCCAGGACCCGAGAGACTCAGTGACCAGCTCCTGAGTTCTACTTTCAGCGTCCTCTCCTCCATGGCCCGCCTTACGAACGCGGCCATGCTGCTCAGCTCCTACCTGGCCCGCCTAATCCCTACTCTCCCAGGAGGAAGCCAGGACCTTGTCGACGAGGCAATGGAAGTGTCCAGGTTGCTCGGTCTGCTGCAGACAGACTTGGCGCGAGCTAATGGCCAAGCCATAGCTTCAGTTGTGTCCTCGCGCCGCCACCTTTGGCTGTCTCAGTCCAAGCTGCCGCTGCCGGTCCAGAAGACCTTCATGGGGCTCCCCCTCACACCAGGTGCTACCTTTGGGCCGGGGGTTGATGCTATACTGCAGCAAACGGCAAAGCTACGCAGAGACAGAGAGACTTTGCAGCAGTTCATGGCCACGTCGCGCCCCAGACCTGCTCCTCAGACGACCTGGCAGCCGAGGTACAGACTCCCGCCCGGGTCCCAGCAGCGCCTCTGGCCTCCTCCCCCGCCGCCAAGCCAGCCTCCGAGGCAGCGGAATGGTAACCAGGGGAATGTAAACCAGCAGCACCGCCAGCGGCGCGGTGGCCCCCCTCCCGGACGTGGACGACCTGCGGCTAAGAAGGGTGGCCCCCAGCAGTCTTCCTGACATGTTGGCCACCGGCCTCAGCCGCTTCTCCCAGGCCCAAAGGGCAAACTGGGTGGAGCGAGTGGAGTCCCCTTGGGTGCTGAATACAATCCTGAGGGGTTACAAACTCCAATTCCGTCGCCGGCCACCGCCCTACCGGGGCATTCGGATCACTACAGTGTCCAACCGTTCAAAGAAGGAGGTCCTCCGGTTGGAGATAGCCTCACTTCTCAGCAAGGGTGCTGTCAAGAGGCTAGAGCCATCAGAACGGCTCAGTGGATTCTACTCCACGTATTTCATTGTGCCAAAGAAGGATGGCGGCTGCCGTCCTATCCTGGACCTGCGCGCCCTCAATTGTTGCTTGAAAGAGCTGAAGTTCAAAATGCTCTCGCCAGCACGCGTGTTACAGGCCATCTCCAAGGGTCTATGGTTCACCACGCTCGACTTGAAGGATGCATACTTCCATGTTCCCGTTCACCCAATTCACAGGAAGTACCTCCGGTTTGCCTTCGAGGGAGTGGCCTACGAGTTCCAGGTCCTCCCCTTTGGGCTCTCACTGGCGCCGCGTACCTTCACCAAGTGTATGGACGCAGTTCTGGCGCCTCTGTCGTCCCAGGGACTTCAAGTTCTGAACTACCTGGACGACTGGTTGGTTTGCGCCCCATCGAGAGAGCAAGTTACCAGGGACACCAGAATCCTGTTGAGGCACATCCAGGATCTGGGTCTCACCTTGAACAGACGGAAAAGTCACCTGAACCCCTCTCAGGAGGTGACCTTTTGTCGGGATCTCAATGGACTCGTCTCTTATGAGAGCATGCCTCCCTCAAGAGAGGGTCGCAAAAATCCTGTCCTTCCTCGACCGTTTCCAGCTTGGACGAACTGTATCCGTTTTGGAGTGCCAGCGACTGCTCGGCCTACTGACGGCGGCTTCGCTGTTGGTCCCGTTGGGCCTTCTCTGTCTCAGACCACTGCAACGGTGGTTCAACTCCCACAGACTGCATCCAAAGCTACACAAACACCGTCGCCTGGTGGTGACAAGGGAATGTTTGTTAGCATTGTTCCGATGGCGCTCCCGTTCCTTCCTGATGGATGGTACGAGGTTGGGCAGAGTGGTACACAGAGAACTAGTGTGCACCGATGCCTCGCTGACGGGCTGGGGTGCAGTGTTCAGGGGCATGGCGGCCAGCGGCCGCTGGAGCCCCCCATGGACTGGTCTGCACATCAATGTATTGGAGCTCAGGGCGGTCTGCCTAGCCCTCCAGCAGTTTCTGCCCTATCTGAAAGGACAGCATGTCCTGGTCCGATCAGACAACACTACAGTCGTAGCATATGTCAATCACCAGGGGGGCTTGAGGTCCCGCCGCCTCCACGAGATGACTCGGGAACTCTTGCTATGGGCTCACACCCATCTCGCGTCTCTACGAGCAGCGCATATCCCGGGGATCCTGAACACGGCAGCGGACATGCTCTCGAGGGATGGGCCACGAGAGGGAGACTGGCGTCTGCACCCTCAGGTGGTACACCAGCTCTGGGACAGGTTCGGGAGAGCACAGGTGGACCTGTTTGCCTCTCAGAACAACACTCACTGCCCCAGCTGGTTCTCAATGTCGGACCCCCCGGGGCCTCTAGGTCTGGATGCCCTGGCTCACGATTGGCCGATGACGACGCTCTATGCGTTTCCTCCGTTTCCCCTGATCCCAGCGACGCTGGACAGGGTCGAGATGATGGGCCATCAGGTGCTCCTGATAGCCCCGTATTGGCCGAGACGCCCCTGGTTCAGGCTGTTGCTGTCTCTCCTCTCGGGGACACCATGGAAGCTGCCACAGAGACTCGACTTGCTTTCACAAGCCCAGGGGGCCCTATGGCATCCGGACCCACATCGCCTCCAGTTGTGGATTTGGCCTCTGAGAGGCGCAAGTGGTCAGACTTAGGCCTCCTGAATGACGTCATGCACACGTTGCAGAGTGCCAGGGCCCCCTCTACCAACGCGGCATATCAGACACGATGGCGTGTATTTTGCTCTTGGTGTGAGAGTCAGAACGCCAATCCAGAGAGCTGCAATGTTCAGACAGTTCTGCAGTTTTTACAGTCTTTGCTCGACGCAGGCCGGGCGGCTTCTACACTGAAGGTGTATCTGGCCGCTATCTCTGCATGCCACGATGACGGGCCAGAGGGACCGATGGGTAGCCACCCTTTACTCTCCCGGTTTCTGAAGGGTGTTCGACGTCTATGTCCGGTAAGGGCCCCTCTGGTGCCCACCTGGGACCTCGACGTGGTGCTGTCAGCGCTTACCCTGCCACCTTTTGAGCCCCTGGGCTCTGTGTCTCTTAAGCACCTTTCCTTGAAAGTTGCGTTCCTGTTGGCCATTACCTCCACAAAGAGGGTTAGTGAACTTCATGCATTTTCTGTGAGTGCTGAGTGTTTCCGGATGGGCCCCGACAAAATGAGCGTCACCCTCCGACCTAACCCCTCTTTTCTACCAAAGGTTCTGTCTACCGGACATGTGAACCGACCTTTGCACCTGTCTGCCTATACCCCTCCCACGAGTGCGAGTGGGATAGGTACTACCTCCAGTGTACTGTGCCCGGTCAGGGCCTTGGACACTTATGTCACGCGGACACGAGCATTCCGAAAGTCTGATCAGCTTTTCGTCTGCTATGGTGAGAGAGTTCTGGGTCAGAGGCTTTCGAAACAGAGACTCTCACATTGGATTGTTGACACCATTACTACCGCATATCAGCTGGCCGGCCGGCCTTTGTCATCTGCTATAGTAGCACATTCTACTAGGGGCGTGGCTGCCTCTTGGGCCCTGCTCAGAGGAGTTCCCCTCGCTGACGTCTGTGCCGCAGCCAGTTGGGCATCGCCTAGCACTTTTGCTAGGTTCTACCAAGTCAATGTGGCCCCCTCTAATGAGGTGGAACGGGCAGTGCTGGGGGTTGCCTCCGCCTCTCTGGGAGCAGACGATGGCCCACTACAATGTTGACTGGCCCAAGCTCAGCCCCGTCTTCTAGGTGAGTGCTGGGCTTCGCTTGTTGACTGGTCATAGATCGCCGAGTGATCTGGTATTGTGATACCATATTGGAGTGATCCAATATAGTGCTACATAACGAAGGTTACGTATGTAACCACGGTTATGTGAGCTAATTGGATCACTCCAATCCTTTTTTCCGGAGATCTATGGCGCCTCGAAAAGGACACGAGGAAGAAGTAGTGCTGTGGACTGCTATTTATGGGGTGATGCAGCCGCAGCACTACCCGGTACACGGGACTTCTCTGAAATTCTACTCGGAACGTATCCTGCCGCGCGGAAGGATACCATATTGGAGTGATCCAATTAGCTCACATAACCGTGGTTACATACGTAACCTTCGTTCTCACAGTAAAATAGATCTCAGCTGTAGGGAACAAGCATTTTTTTAATATTTAAGTTGACACACTTTGTTTGTAGTAGCAATGTGCAAATTACATTATACAAGTGTTGTATTTGCTATTACACAAGTGGAATAAGGACTTCCTTGTTACCAAAATACAATTTCCAAATGTATTTGCACTTTTTGCAAAATAAATTGTCTCAAAGTGCTTTTACAACAAGACAAATACAATACTTTAAAAAAGTGCAACTCAATTAAAGTTCAACAAAGCAATATACAGAATCAGTGAAACAAATAATGCAGTAGATTCTTTCTGCACAGGTATAGAGAAATGTAATGTAAAGTGTTAGGTTGTTTTATTGAATTGCCGTTCATGAAGGTTCACTTGGTAACACTGTATAATGAAAAGAATAAAGAATGTACATTAGGTGAGGTGGAACAAGTAACTTTGAAAATAAGCTAAAAATCGCATACATTTCTCTCTTTTCTGTAAAGTTGCCACATGTAAGGGCAACAAACGAGTAAGTGGTGAGAGCCCACACAATAATTATTATAGAGACAGATTATATGTGAGCTCTATGACCAAACAGCAACGTTTCACAACTGTACATCCATGCTGAAAATAGTGGTGGCCTGGGTGGTAGCATTGTCATTGGTGAAGCATGATAAAAACAACCCTGCTTTATGAGTGAGACCTTGGAGCGAGGTCCCAGAGTGTATGGAACAACGCCTACTGTACAGTATGTCTGGTGCATGCTGGGACTTAAGGCTAAGACCTGAATGGGATGAGATGGAAGACATCACCTTGACCAGTTGATGCCCCTTGATGCCCCCTGATGCCACCTTGATGCCATCAGATTACTTTGCTTTTACTCTGCCATGCCATTCTTCACAAATGTATATCATAATCTCATGCATCCTCTATTTATCACGTGACATCC
Source organism: Argentina silus (assembly GCF_951799395.1). Taxonomy (NCBI): domain Eukaryota; kingdom Metazoa; phylum Chordata; class Actinopteri; order Argentiniformes; family Argentinidae; genus Argentina; species Argentina silus. The sequence continues at coordinate 15,055,381 of NC_139675.1, read as the reverse complement.
ATGTTTGGATTGTTCTATGAGTCTACAGTATGTGCCATGCATATTCATTACAGGCGTTAGGGACAATGTTTCGGAAAAATGTCATCAACCCTAACCCTCACAAAACAAAGAACCCAATACCATTTCAATGGAAACGATCGGACTTTACCGTGGAACGTAGTGGAGGTATGAGCGCGGCTTTGGAATTATTCAAAACAGCGCCCGCTCTAACACGATCAAAGAGAATACGCGGGAGAGGTCCACTGTTTGAGGCGAAAAAAGAAAACGTTCCCAGAGGAATAAAAACGAAATAAATATGAAATATCCCAGTGTTCCTAACAAAACAAAAATTCCAAAACCATTTCAATGGAAACATCGGACTTCACCTTGGAAAGTAGCGGACGCATGAGCGCGGCTTTGGAATTATTCAAAACTGCGCCCGCTCTAACACGATCAAAGAGAATACGCGGGAGAGGTCCACTGTTTGAGGCGAAAAAAGACAGGGTTCCCAGCGGAAAAATGAATAAAAATGAGTTCCTCACAAAACAAGGAACCCAAAACCATTTCAATGGAAACGATCGGAGTTTACCTTGGAACGTAGCGGACGCATGAGCGCGGCTTTGGAATTATTCAAAACAGCGCCCGCTCTAACACGATCAAAGAGAAGACGCGGGAGAGGTCCACTGTTTGAGGCGAAAAAAGTCAACGTTCCCAGACGAATAAAAATGAAATATCCCAGTGTTCCTAACAAAACAAAGAACCCAAAACCATTTCAATGGAAACAATCGGACTTTACCGTGGAACGTAGCGGACGTATGAGCGCGGCTTTGGAATTATTCAAAACAGCGCCCGCTCTAACACTATCAAACAGAATACGCGGGAGAGGTCCCCTGTTTGAGGCGAAAAAAGACAGGGTTCCCAGCGGAAAAATGAATAAAAATGAGTTCCTCACAAAACAAGGAACCCAAAACCATTTCAATGGAAACAATCGGACTTTACCGTGGAAAATAGCGGACGTATGAGCGCGGCTTTGGAATTATTCAAAACAGCGCCCGCTCTAACACGATCAAAGAGAATACGCGGGAGAGGTCCACTGTTTGAGGCGAAAAAGAGAGCGCCTGAGAGCTGTGGACCAGGAGCTACGTGTGTCTCTGTCATCCATTCCTGCGAGAATAGTGTGTGTGTGTGTGTGTATGCGTGCGTGTAAGAGTAGTAGGCTACATGCGTCATGCATTTGTTGTTCGTCAGAGACAGTGTGTGTATTCTAATGATAATCAACATTAAAATATATATATATATGTGCCTTGAGATTTTTCATTCATGCAAAGGGTGCCGCGACTGAAAAAAGGTTGAGAAACACTGCTCTTGATTAGTTGATTAGTAGGACACTAATCAATAAAGGTATTGTAACGACCCTGTGTAAGGCCCGTTAGCAGCTCCGCCAAGTGACTTAACTCTCTTGGTGTTGTGGCTAGCGCGGCCGGTTTGTAAGCGGAAGGTTGCGAGTTCGATACCCGCTTAAGGCAAGCTACTCTACCCCGCCGTTCGTTACATTGGTGTCAGAAGTGGGATGGCGCCCGTGAGGCCATCGGAGAGGCGTGTCCACGTGAGAGACTGTATAGTGAAGCGTGAGGGCACGCTCTCCCGAACGGAGGGGATAGTGTAACGACCCTGTGTAAGGCCCGTTAGCAGCTCCGCCAAGTGAGTTAACTCTCTTGGTGTTGTGGCTAGCGCGGCCGGTTTGTAAGCGGAAGGTTGCGAGTTCGATACCCGCTTAAGGCAAGCTACTCTACCCCGCCGTTCGTTACAGTATTCTACCTATTTTTTTTAGCGTGATATCATGTTTTTTATTTGACATTCCACACATCCATACATTGTACTGGTAGAAGTACCGTGCCCAGTCGCTAATACAGTTGAAAAACCTGCACAATGTTTCACACCGTCTCCATTTCAGGGATGATGGGGAAAGCGAAATAATTAACACGTGTCAATTTAATTATAGTGGTATCTAGTTTGACAGCCAAATATCTGCATAATCATGTCAGTGTTACAGCGGTGCGCGCTTGTTTTGATGTCTCCAGTGACGTTCCACTTTACAAGCGTATAGTCAGATTCGTAAATGATATAAGCTAAATGGATCATTGGAACGTCCCTACCCTAAACCCTATAGCCTAAACGTAATGCTTTTTTTGCCATAATGAGGGTTAGGGTTGATGACATGCAACTGAAAACAGAATACATATAAAAACTATGTTCCTGGACTAGACATGCCTTGACTATGTCTACAGTATAGAAAATGCTGTAAGAAAAATTCCCATATCAGAGGGCAAGGTAAAGCTAAGGTATTGATTATACTTATCAGGTTCTTCCAGAACTATATGAAGTGTGTATACTCTAATGATTGGGCAAGGGGTTGTTTCTGGACCTCACCCATCGTCATATTGTGTCAAGCAATCTGTCTGTGTGTGTGTGTGTGTGTGTGTGTGTCTGTGTGTGTGTAGTTCAGGCAGAGATCAATCCAAACATGGATGTCACGTCAAAAACAGAGGATGAATTATGATATACACTTGTGAAAAATGGCATAGCAGAGTATTGACAAAGTAACCTGATGGCATCAAGGTGGCATCAGGAGGCATCAAGGTGGCATCAAGGGGCATCAGCTGGTCAAGGTGATGTCTTCCATCTCATCCCATTCAGGTCTTAGCCTTACGTCCCAGCATGCACCAGACATACTGAAGAGTAGGCGTTGTTCCATACACTCTGGGACCTCGCTCCAAGGTCTCACTCATAAAGCAGGGTTGTTTTTATCATGCTTCGCCAATGATAATGCTATTGGAAATGTACATTGATTCATTAGGCGCGCACAAGGTTATTTGGGGGGGCAGTCCCACTCTTATATTTTCAAGTGATAGTGAAGAGAGACAGAAAAGGGTATGTCATCAGGGCATGTGCCAGATTCGAACCCAATGCTGACATATGTGCGCACTGTAGGCCACGGTGCTGGACCACCCAGGCCATTTTCAACATGGATGTACAGTTGTGAAACGTTGCTGTTTGGTCATAGAGCTCACATTCTACAAGTCTCTATAATAATTATTGTGTGGGCTCTCACCACTTACTCGTTTGTTGCCCTTACAGGTGGCAAGTTTACAGAGAAGATAGAAAAGTGTGTAATTTTTAGCTTATTTTCAAAGTTACTTGTTCCACATCACCTAATGTACATTCTTTATTCATTTCATTATACAGTGTTACCAAGTGAACCTTCATGAACGGCAATTCCATAAAACAACACTTTACATTACATTTCTTTATACCTGTGCATATAGAATCTACAGCATTATTTATTTCACTGATTCAGTATATTGCTTTGTTGCACTTTAATTGAGCTGCACTTTTTGAAAGTATTGTATTTGTCTTGTTGTACAGCACTAAGGAAGTCTTTATTCCACTTGTGTAATAGCAAATACAACACTTGTATAATGTAATTTGCACATTGCTACTAAAAACAAATTGTGTAAACTTGTTCCCTACAGCTGAGATCTATCTTACTGTGAGAATGTCACTGTCGGCCTCATGACATCATATCACCACCTTCAGAAGGTGACAACTTCTGGTGATTTCAGTTGACCAGCAGGTGGCGTGCTCCCCTCTCTCACCACACCACTGCCAGATGAGGTTATGGAGGATGGTGGTCTGGTTCTGCGAGAGACATGAAGATGTTCATTCTGCCAGCAGATGGTGACATTTCGACTGCACTGTGCATGGGGGGCTACACTGTGAGATGGTGTCAACGATGGCAAAGTTTCTAAAGCCTACAAATCGTAGCAGGTTGATCATGTTAGATGAGAAAGTCTGAATAAAGTTTCATATTTTGTTTGTTGATGTGTTCAACTTCACTGTACTTCCCCTCTTCATGTCCTCCTCTTGACTTGATCTTATGATGCCTTCCTTCACAGTAGACTAGATTGCACTCAATTATACTATGCAATACATAGAACTGTTGTTCACATAAAAAAGTTATTTTGTCAATATCTAGTCATCCTTTATTCATCAAAATCATATTTGACTGACAAGAAGACAAAAATATACACATACTGTATATTCCCATATAGATGTATCAGTTAAACCTTGCATGAAAATTCCTAACTTTATTCTGTAATCCATAGAATCAAATCAAAGTTTATTTATAATTATTTATTTAGGTTGCATTCTCAAAGCCGAATCACACTTATTCATGTCAAATTTCTCCCCGCTTCTCTACGCTGTCACATGCTGCACATTTGAGAGAAAACATGATGACTGCAACAAACAGGATGAGAATAGAGAAGGATGTTTGAAGAACACAAGTTGGTCCCCCTTTCCCCACTAATAGTGTTTCATTGACAGAGAGGGGCTGAACAGGACTGGCCCCACTAGCATAGAAAACAGTAGCACTGAGCCAGCCAGCCAGCTGTGAATAGCAAATTTCACGCATTTCAGAGCTTCCATACTCAAGGAAAATAAACTAAAGCACAGCCATGAATGTTTCCTTGGCCAAAGATTTATTTTTATTTTCATAAATTTGTCTTCGAATTGCGAATGGTAGGATATGAAGATACAATTTATATGACAAGATTGATGTTTCATTCGTGCGAAACCGCCATCTGTTGATGGGGCTGGGCCCCACCGTTCCTGGATGACGAAAACTTCCTTCTGCAGGGCATCGGAGAGCCTGTCCTGTTCTTGGGCAGTTCTGTGTTCTTTGCCAGCAAAGATGCGGTGGCAGCAGCACGGGCATTCACTCGAGACAGCCCTGCCACCCCAGAGAGGGCCTGTCTGGCCTGTGCTACCCCTTTCTCTCAGAGGGTAGGTAGGGACAGATCAGTCACCAGCACAATACACCCCATCCATTCACCACCAAGTGTTCAACTTTTCTCAACTTTCAATGTTTTCTGATGGTACATAATAATGAGTATTATGTAGTATGTGTAGATGGCCACCAATATGGGTTCGTTAGTTGTTAACTAAGTTAAGTAACATATTGTCACCTTTTGCAGATTCCTGCCAGCAATCCAGGATTATTCCAACCATGGGCTTTGAATATTTGAAAACACTGACATTTCTTTGATTTTTCATGGAATAGTTATACAGAATGATACAGTCGGTCACCATTTAAAATTTGTACTAAGTTAGTAGTTGTGAAGACGTGTGAAGTGCTGCCGCAAGCCTTGAACATCCTTCTATGGTGGAAATGACTGACAGTGCTGCCATTTGTGTTCCAATACATTACATTACATTTATTTGCTATCAATAGTTTAATTTCAAACAAGTTTTACAAGCAAATGTTCTGTAAAATCACCCACAAAGAAGCAAGCAAGCTACCACAAGCAGTAAATAAGGTGAATGATTGGTTGTTGGGGACAGACCTCCAGCCTACATGTCCCCAGCCGCTGGCTCATACATTGATCCTCCACGGTGTGGAAGTACCCTCCTTTGGAGATGGTGCCTTGGGAAAGAAATGTAATACCATTATTGTTGATCGAGAAAAATAGAGAGACCAAAGCAAATGTTTAGCATGTAGACATTAGACATGTTTAGCATGTAGACATTGTACCATGTGGGTGAACTGGCCATGCGGATCCTCTCCGAGGTGGCAGGAGAACTCAGGGGGAAACTTTCCCCTAAGCCTCTCTCTCTACGGGCTGCAGCAATGGCCTCCTTGATGGCAAAGAAGATGGTGCAGCCAAAGAACACTGTAGACTCACATATACCCTGTAAGGACATGGCCATCAATAACACGGAATCAAAATAACTGATTATAGGTGTCTCTGCATATTTTGAGAGAAGGCTTCGCTGAAAACACTTGACATTGGCATGGACAAAGCTCTCATCATGAAAGAAGTGTCAACATTCACACAAGGTGTGTATAGTGATCAATATATTTGTGGGTGTGTCAAGCGTTTTGTAATTTGTGTGTGAGTGTTTCTTTTAAAGCAGAAATTTGGCAATTTGTACACAAACAGACTGTGTTCAGCTCTTGCACCATACTCACTCAAATCACATTGATAGAATGCACGTCCGATATTGACACATACACAAACAAGAACGCGCGTTTCCCTTGGTGGCACCATAGCTCTCTCATTCGGCACCCAGCCCTGTGACTCCCAGAGTCCGTCCAACCAGGGCTGCCCTGGCTTGTTCTTAGGAACGGCACCTAAACAAACTGGGACGCAAAATGCATGCGGATAGAAGTAATGGTGGTCATATGGTCAGTGACAATGGACAGACAGGACTTGGCTTTCTCTCTTTCCAGAATTCATTCTGGAAGCTGGGAAGAAGACACTTCAAGTCAAGTCTGTCCTCATAGAAATGAACAATGGCAATCTGCACGGGTCTCCAGCATTGGAAATTAAACTTGTCTTTCTTTTCTCTTGTATTGTTATATTCCATTCAAAATGCTACATACCTTGGAAGAAGACATAACCACCGTGTCTTGACTGTCTGCATAGAATTGAGCAACAATGGCAATCTCATCTGTACAGATCTGGATCAAATGAAATAAAAACCAAGTGACACCCACACATGACTCATTAGCATTAGTAGCATTATCATTAAACCTCACATGAACCGGTCGCTTGCTGGCCTAGTCAATTCGTCATGGCCATAACGTTGACTGAATCACTCGGTATCAAATACAGTCACACCGCTTGCTAACATCATATGGTTAGACATGGAAATAAATTGGTCTTTACAACTTCAAAGTCATTATTTCTCTAAACAATATCGAATTACTCAGGGCCGTATATATTATGTGACTTGTCCTGACGTTGATGCTAGCCGTATTATGAGTTAGCCTAAGCTAACATTAAGAATCAGCATGACCACGTTTAAGACTATGAGGCTGACCATATCAGGGCTAGCTCCAACTCCTACCGTTAGTTAGTAGCTAGGTAAACAATGTTAAGTTAGCTAGCTAGCTCATCAGAAAGAGTTGGACATGATTGCAAGTTTCACCTAGCATAGGAGACTCACCTTCCAGTCGATTGCTAACTAGCCGCTAACGACGACAGGGTCCAGTCTCTCCCCGCCCAGTTTACCGGTAGCTCCCGGCCTTTGTCTCTGAATATAGCTGAAATTGGCGATCAAAAACATCCAATAAAGTAGCGAAGAAGACAGTCGACGGTGAATACATGTCATCAAATGTTGTGAAAAAGGTATGGCTGCTCTCGGGAAAGTGAATTGTTTGGGACCACGGTGAGGGCACCGAGGTCGCACCCGAGTTCATAGTCAGTCTCGAACCTGCGACCTTTGGATTGCCAACACCCGGAATTGCCTTCCGCGTTAACCGTTACACCACCGAGAAGCTAGCCAGACCATGGCGGCGGTGGAGCTATTTAAAGTTAACGAACGGATTTCGGACCAGTGTAAAAGGCGGCAGGCTGTCGCGGACAGTAGCCTAGATCTGCTTTTATGATATGTATACATCTTTTTAATTCACATTATTCTTGTCAAATGAAAAGTGCTTTAGAAATGGAATACAATTCAAAGGGACATAGTAGGCCACCCTCTGCTATACAGCCTTTTTTTTGGTGTCATCTTTATGGGAATATAGATTGGAGTAAGACATGGGTTTTACCCAAAACAGTCGCATTGTACAAGGAGAGGTGTCCTTTACAATAATTCATAGAAGCTAATCAGGTAAAGTCACACGCTTTATCTCCGATACCACTTTTAGACCACAATTTGGACGAAACTTGGGTGAATAATGCGTCTTGCCATACAGACGCGCAATTGACAACATTACGGAGCTAAAAATAAATAAATTTAAAAAACACTGAGTTCGTGAACTAAATCATTTCAATATTCTATAGTTTCAATAATTGGGACTAAGTGCAACAACAGTTGTTGTTGTTGTTGTTGTTACCTATACTTATGTATCACCGCATTATGCGGTATTATTATAGAATAGGCTATAATAAATGTGATCGTATGCTTGAATTGTGTGCGTGTGCTGTAGCATCTCTCAGAGGGAAGGACACCAAAGTTGAAATAAAGACTTTAGCCTCAGTAGATGAATGAAAAGATTGTGTTCCGATCTATTGTCAAGCGTCCACTCACAGGCGCGATCCCACTACTGGACGGCACGGGGGCTTTGGCCTGCTCCGTTCCCGGCCTGGTGCACCCTTCCTTAGACGACCTGGTGGTCCCGGGCTCCCCCAGGAGCACCATATCGATACCGAACTAAGTGCGGACACCCATTCTACATGGGCCACTACAGCGCAGAGCTCCTCAGCTCACTCGATCCGCCAACCTCAGCCTCCCGGTGACCTGGATTACAGGCACGCGCCACCGCGCCCGGCGAAAACATCTGCTGCAGATAAAGGTGATGAGGTGTCCGCTACTGACGTCATCATTTCCAAAGTGCCATAGTCGAGCCTTCATGAAGGCGTGACGATATTGGTGGGGATTTGAAGCAGACTGCGGGCTACATTTTTTGTTGTTGTTACCTATACTTATGTATCACCGCATTATGCGGTATTTTTATATTGGTAGGGCAGTTGTTAACGAACGGTTTCATTTCAAGGGATAGAGAATTGCGCGGTAATGTTTTAATGTTTTAGAAATGGTGAGTATTCTGCCACTTACAGTATCTGAGTATGCCATGATTAAAAGTGGTTTAAACAAATGTTTTGTTTACTGAAATCTAATTTCTTCATAACAAAGTAAAACCAATCTATTCCTGTGGCCATTTGTTACACTCTGCAGGGCATCAAAGAACCAAGGGCAAGAGAATAGACTGTCACCACCTTGCCTTGTAACTGGCTAGAACTGTATTGGATCAATGATTGTTTATCTATGTTGTTGTCCATCCCCTTTATTGCGTTTACAGACTGAAAGTTATTGGAAGAAATTGTCTGTTGAATAACAAAATAGATTACTACCATTCCAAAATGCAATCCTCTGCCTCTGACCCAAGGAAACTATTGTCCACACTGTGGGTCTAAATGTTCATGCTTTTTATTAGGAACATTTTGAAGAAGAATAAGAACATCATCTCTTAAGCAATTTAATTAAATCCATGTAAGGGAAACAGCATCCATGTGTCTCCTCTGTGTCCTCCTCCTCCTCTTCCTCCTGTAAAACGAATAGAGACTATAGAAGAAGGGAAGAGAGATTATAAAAGAGAGACATGATACACAGTATCTCAACATCAGTGACTTGATGAGTAGAGTGACTATTTCACCTTCTTGCACTCCTGCACCACCTTGGTCTTCTTATCTGAAGTTGCAGCCCTCCCCCTCTTCCACAGACTGCAGAAACTTCTCAGCCTCCTCCAGAGAGAGGTCTTCTCTTTGGTGTCACTAGCCATGTCTTCCACCACAGCCGTTTCCATAGTCGTCTTCTCAGGGACAGCTTGCCCAATGATGGAGAACACATGAATCTCCTCCTCTTCCTGGATACTGGGCAGGGTCTGCTCAGAGCAGCCTGACCCCGCTGACAGGGAAGATCTGGCCCTGTTCTTGGATACCTTCCTCACAATAAGGCTGGTGGGGTACTTCTCCAACATAGGCATTCTTTCCTCACATCGAGGGTAGACGGCGAAGGGCCAGGATATGTCCACGGAGGAGGACTGGCTTAGGATCTCAGGGTCCTCAGCCTCCTTATCGTTGGTATCCCAGGTCTCTCTGGGCAGAGGTGGTGCGCTCAGGGAGATTACAGAGGCCAGCAATTGATCAACAGAAGGCCTTGGTCTGTTCAAGGTAGTAGAGGAGTCCAGGACTTCGCTCACCAAGAGCCCAGTGAGGTCACTCACCTCCTGGACAAGTTGAGACATTTCTTCAGAGAGAGTGTCTACAGTAAGAGACTGAAGTGAAGCACTTGGGCTTTCATCCATTGCAAATTGAAAAATCACTAAATAAGACACCAATAAGCTAATAGTATGCAACTACTGTAGTATCAATAGTGTACACTGTAATGTTTAAATTGACCGCAACTGACGAGTAAATCTTGATCCTGACCACTTGACGTCATAATGACGTAAAGTGATTGTATCATAATCAAAGAACACCATGACAACGAAGCTGTCTGGGGACAAACATAGAAGGTTTGTACTATTGGAAGCTCTCTAGGACACGAATCAATAAAGGTATTCTACCTATTGTTTTAGCGTGATATCATGTTTTTTATTTGACATTCCACACATCCATACATTGTACTGGTAGAAGTACCGTGCCCAGTCGCTAATACAGTTGAAAAACCTGCACAATGTTTCACACCGTCTCCGTTTCAGGGATGATGGGGAAAGCGAAATAATTAACACGTGTCAATTTAATTATAGTGGTATCTAGTTTGACAGCCAAATATCTGCATAATCATGTCAGTGTTACAGCGGTGCGCGCTTGTTTTGATGTCTCCAGTGACGTTCCACTTTACAAGCGTATAGTCAGATTCGTAAATGATATAAGCTAAATGGATCATTGGAACGTCCCTACCCTAAACCCTATAGCCTAAACGTAATGCTTTTTTGCCATAATGAGGGTTAGGGTTAGGGTTAGGGTTGATGACATGCAACTGAAAACAGAATACATATAAAAACTGAATACATATAAAAAAATGTTCCTGGACTAGACATTCCTTGACTATGTCTACAGTATAGAAAATGCTGTAAGAAAAATTCCCATATCAGAGGGCAAGGTAAAGCTAAGGTATTGATTATACTTATCAGGTTCTTCCAGAACTATATGAAGTGTGTATACTCTAATGATTGGGCAAGGGGTTGTTTCTGGACCTTACCCATTGTCATATTGTGTCAAGCAATCTGTCTGTGTGTGTGTGTGTGTGTGTCTGTGTGTGTGTGTGTGTGTGTGTGTGTAGTTCAGGCAGAGAACAATCCAAACATGGATGTCACGTCAAAAACAGAGGATGAATTATGATATACACTTGTGAAAAATGGCATAGCAGAGTATTGACAAAGTAACCTGATGGCATCAAGGTGGCATCAGGAGGCATCAAGGTGGCATCAGGGGGCATCAAGGGGCATCAGCTGGTCAAGGTGATGTCTTCCATCTCATCCCATTCAGGTCTTAGCCTTACGTCCCAGCATGCACCAGACATACTGAAGAGTAGACGTTGTTCCATACACTCTGGGACCTCGCTCCAAGGTCTCACTCATAAAGCAGGGTTGTTTTTATCATGCTTCGCCAATGATAATGCTATTGGAAATGTACATTGATTCATTAGGCGCGCACAAGGTTATTTGGGGGGGCAGTCCCACTCTTATATTTTCAAGTGATAGTGAAGAGAGACAGAAAAGGGTATGTCATCAGGGCATGTGCCAGATTCGAACCCAATGCTGACATATGTGCGCACTGTAGGCCACGGTGCTGGACCACCCAGGCCATTTTCAACATGGATGTACAGTTGTGAAACGTTGCTGTTTGGTCATAGAGCTCACATTCTACAAGTCTCTATAATAATTATTGTGTGGGCTCTCACCACTTACTCGTTTGTTGCCCTTACAGGTGGCAAGTTTACAGAGAAGATAGAAAAGTGTGTAATTTTTAGCTTATTTTCAAAATTACTTGTTCCACATCACCTAATGTACATTCTTTATTCATTTCATTATACAGTGTTACCAAGTGAACCTTCATGAACGGCAATTCCATAAAACAACACTTTACATTACATTTCTTTATACCTGTGCATATAGAATCTACAGCATTATTTATTTCACTGATTCAGTATATTGCTTTGTTGCACTTTAATTGAGCTGCACTTTGTGCATCGAGTCGATGTCCTGCTCGTCCTCCCTGATCTGGTGAAGAGTAGAAATTCGCCTCTCCAGCTCAACAATCCTCTGGCTCAGGTGGAGGCAGCTGTTGCATCCAGATGGAGAGGAGAGCGGCGGCATGATCACGCTGCGGTGATGACTCGAATAGCAGGACCACAAAGGGCTCCGAGAATGGAATAGGGTTAGGGTTCGGGTTAGCCGAATAGGGGGCTCCAAGGAGGGAAAGACAGGTACTTACACGTGAGGGCTCAGAGAATGCGGTGTTGAATCGAATCGAATCGAATTGAATCGACTTCGCTCACCAAGAGCCCAGTGAGGTCACTCACCTCCTGGACAAGTTGAGACATTTCTTCAGAGAGAGTGTCTACAGTAAGAGACTGAAGTGAAGCACGTGGGCTTTCATCCATTGCGAAGAAAAATCACTGAATAAGACACCAATAAGCTAATAGTATGCAACTAGTATCAATAGTGTACACTGTATGACAAACACTGTAATTATATTGACCGCAACTGACGACAAAGTCTTGATACTGACCACTTGACGTCATAATGACCATAATCAAAGAACACCATGACAACGAAGCTGTCTTGGGACAAACATAGAAAGTGTGTACTGTTGGAAGCCAGAGACCACTTAGTACACCAGATGAATTAGTCAATTTAAAAAAAAAAACAACATTAAGTTGAAAAACAAGTCACAAACTGTACATTAACCAATACATTCCCAAATCCGTTGGGTTGCTAATGTTGCTGGATGCAAAATACTGTATGAAATCAAATCAAATCTACTCAACCACAGAGTTGGAGAGCAGTGTTGGGATGATACTTTGGAGGGGTTTGGAGCATGGGAACCGTAATGGGCCAGTATTGCTGTGTTTACGCAGTAGCATAACTTTTTTCATGATAACAAATGCAACATTACGATTATGGAGTATGGTTACATGAATAAGTACATAAGAATATCAACAAGATAACACATATTTCTATGGCAGAAGTGATTGGAGACACATTTTTGCTCTTGCTGTTGTTTAATGTTCCATGGTTCAAACTGTATTCAAAGGTACTCTTCACCATTAGTGTATGACAGATTTTTCCTAGTTGGACCATTTTGCCAAACATCAGTGATTTTTATCAAGGTGCCTCCATCAATATGCTCCCCAGAATGAAGCTGCAGATAGGACAAGACATGTACTGCTATTATTGCCTGGCCTATCCTGCTGCTTACCGTCCTCAACAAGACTGGTGAGATTTATACCCCTGAATACAGTGATGACACCACAGGGATGTGTTCCCATATCATTTAAATGCATACATAGTGCTATTACCTTAAGCCTTAACTTAAAGTTATATAATGGAAGAGTTTGCCACTCTTGAGCCAAAAAGGGGTCCACTAAATATTCAGAAATAATGTCCTGAAATTACCTAATTGAAAAAAAGGCAAATAAATACCTGGTGAGGGATGAGCTGCTTTTTTGTATTTGAGTCAACAACATTTGGCCAACAAAATCTGTTGGCATCGCTAGTTTGTGCACATATTCCTAATAACGTATATTTTAATTATCTGTCTGCTCAGGCATTTTCATCTTAGTACTTTGTCGATGGTCCAACCAGAACTTTACGTCATGCAAAATGCAGCCAATAGCGTGCTCCAAAGCAGAACGAAGAAGTAAACAATGTTCAACGTAGTAGCATGGAATGCATGTACCGCTGCCGGTAGCCCTTCTGTTTGGTATAGATAAATCTGTTTTTGGGTGCACTTAAATTACCAAATGATTTGTGTGTATCTCATCTGTCTTGGTTTACGAAACTTAAACAACACAATGTGCATGTCATTTAATGTTCATCTTTAACGATGGCGTCAGTGATGTTAGTCCAGTGAATCCAAGTAAACTCAGTTTATCCATCTTTTTATTTTGGTGAATAGGGTTTACCCACCTTTTATGCTCGATCTGTTATTTATATAAGGGTTTTCCAACCTATCCAATCCATGGCGTTCAGGCCAGGTTGTTTGTTATTTTTAGTCCTTAGTTAATTTGTTTGGGTTTTAAATTATTTTCTTATATATTACAATTCCAGACTGAATGAGGATATGGCAGCTAAACTGGCCAGTCTGGTCAGGACAGGGACAGGCTTTACTTCACTGACTGTCACAGAGTTCTCCCTGGTCCTTAAGAGAACACGGTTGTCAGAAGCAGCTCTGTCCAGGGTAGTGAGTAGTGTGGCATCCCTGCTGAAACTCTGGCCAGTGCAGTGTCTGGACCTGAGTTCTGCATCCCTGGTCACTCTCTCATCACACTGCTGTCACTGTGTCACCAGCCCCCTTTGACACAGGTGAGGTGGTTTACATTGTTGATATACTTTTTAAATAGTCTATTAGATTATTTATGTGTGTGGTCATTCATGTATGTTCCTATCCCTCAGACTGCGTTCAGAGGCTGTGCAGCAGCTGGCTGTAGTTGTGTATGAAGCTCAGGACAAGGACTTGACTCAGTTGTTCCGAGAGACGATTGGTGGAGACCTGACCTCCTGCACTCTGGACTGGGAAGTGCTTCTCTATCTGCTGCAGTGTTCAACCCAGAGCATCACTGTGGACCTCAGGAAGATCAGACTTCAGCAACATCACAGATCTTCTACCCTTTCTGGGTAGAGTCATTATCAAGAGGTTGGAGAAGTATAATTTGCTATTCATTTCAACAGTCTATTAATTTAAATGTTGTTTATTGCTGTCTAAAACACATGATAATACAATCGTATAGAGGTAGTCTATGCTGTAAAACCATGATAATACAGTCATAATATGACTGTCCTCAGGCACAGTCCCGGCTTCATGATGTCAGCCATCAGAGAGATATACGAGAGTCGTGCCAGTTGCTGTGTGTTTGTTGAGGTAATCAGACCATGTGATCAACCTGAACACCAGAGAGCTGGACAGAGTGGACTGTGCTGCTTTGCACTTCACCCTCCAGCAAAGAGAGTCCAACCCAACCTGCTGTGGACCTCCATACCACCTGGGGAGATGGAGAGCACCCTGCCTCTCCTGGACAAAGTCTCCCAACTCAGGTCAGTTAGCACTATCTGGCCGTGTGTGGTCACAGACGTCTCGTGACGAAGGTGGGACACAATCTGGGTCACCTTGCCAGCCACGCGCTGAACGAGAGAGACAAAAAGAAAAACCCTTCAATAAAGCAACTGTCACATACAAAGACAACTACGGAATGTGCCACTTACTTATTACAAGCTACATGTCAACATCTGAACCATCAATAAGTCAAAAAAACAAATTATAATAATCCAATGCTGTTTCAGTAAAAGAGAAATGTATTCTGATCGTACCTGGATCACAGTGAGAGACTGCACCTTTGTTGCACAGTAGGGGATCCCCTTCAAAACAGAAAGCAGCGAAGATAATTTGTTAAGGTAACAGTCCCAAGGCAGGAGATATGACAGTAGAGTATCTATAGTAGGTTTTTAAAGCGTCTTTCCCTACCTCTGGACCCAGCCTTGCTGTCTCTCTAGAAATTGCGCACAACAGCTGAGTCACAGGGCCCCGGACCATGCAAACATGGTGCATCTTCACATCCACCTGCTATGGAAAGAAACTAGAAGACATCAGCCACCACAGTAATAGAACACCATCAATATTACTGATTAGGAAGACAGTACAACCTCGGAAACATGTGCAACCAGGGCAGACATACCTGGGATGGTCCATGCAGGTAGGAGTCAGAGGTGGTGAAGTGGAATGTGCTCCACGCTTCGACCACAGGACCAGTGTAATTCTGCAAAAGGCAATTTTCATTGAAATACATTACAGTAATGTAAGAAACAGACAGTGAACATTGTAACAGTGATGAATAGAACTGGGTGTTTGTGTCTTTCTTACCCTAATCATGACAGGCCCACAGTACAGGCGGCTGTATATGAAAGGAATCAACTGCCAGCAACCTGTGGTCTCCTAAAAAATAAAACAGACCAACATTTCAAAATCTCACAGAAACATAAAATTATTTTCTTTTCAAAGTTCTACCTCAAGGATGCTCTGCACATCGTGGACATCCTCAAGGATGAGTGGCACATCCTCCACCACC
This sequence comes from Argentina silus, assembly GCF_951799395.1. Taxonomy (NCBI): domain Eukaryota; kingdom Metazoa; phylum Chordata; class Actinopteri; order Argentiniformes; family Argentinidae; genus Argentina; species Argentina silus. Next base: position 15,039,544 of record NC_139675.1, on the reverse strand, counting down.
ACACCCTGCTCAACGTCCACCAACAGCACAACCAAGGCCTCCACCTGGACCCGGTCAGTCCTCTCTACATAAGGACAATAATGACAGAACCACTCAACATGTGTTGCTAGAATACAAAACATAGCACAAGTTAAAAATGTACATTCCTTGCCAAAATGCATGGAGCTGGCTAGTAAGCTAGCTAGTTCAAGCTAACGGTAACTCTTAGCAACGCCCTTAGACACTGTCAACCGGTTACTTAGCCACCTAGCAGCTAACAATGCTGTCATTGCTTCTAACTGGCAAAATAATCATAGCACACACAATTTGTGAGATATGTGTCTACTGTAAAATGTAATTAAATCGCACATACCCTCTTCGAAGTCGCTTTCCTCTTCACGATCGCGAACCTTGCAAAAAAGAAAACGTAGAGACGGCAGACCGCAGTCCACGCACTCGCGCAGCCAATCCTGAAAAACACTGAGGCATTTTTCAGCCCGTTTTGCTCCGAAAATCAGCTGGTTTGTGTCGATGTAAACATCAACTGAAGTTTGTTGTTATCTGGAGCGGATTGAACATTCCATAGAATGTTGCTAATGTTCTATATTGAAAGGTTGCATAGCAACACCCAATTTTGAAAATAATTCATAATAATCATAGATGACATGTATCATAAAGACTTTTCAAAAATGCGTTACCATGTGACCTCTAGAAATAGAACATGAGCAGCATTCTATGGAATGGTTGATCCAGAGCTACGCAGGAACACACTTCTGTTGATGTTTACATTGAGGAGAACCCGCTGGTTTTCTGAGAGCTAGCATAACTAAGCCATGAGCATTAGCAACGAAAGGTACTGAAAAATGCCTCGGTGTTTTTCATGATTGGCTTCGGGAGTGCATGCGGCAGCGACTGCGATGTTGACATTGACTAGGCCCAGCTGGTCTTCTGAGCGCTAGCATTACTACGCCATTAGCATTAGCAACGAAAGGTACTGAGAAATGCCTCGGTGTTTTTCAGGTTTGGCTGCGGGAGTGCATGGATAGCGGACTGACATTTCTACGACAGGTTGTTGTTCCTGTTTTCTTTTTGAGAGTACAGCGACTTCGAAGCAGGTATGTCACGTTTAATTACATTTTACAGTAGACACATGGTAAACAAATGCATCTGTGTAATGGCATGACTGTTAGTCCGTCAGTAGCAACGGTGGTAGCATTGCTAGCTTTAGCTTGAACTAGCTCGCTTGCTCGTCACCAACATGTTCGACTTGTGCTGTGTTGTTTTAGCAACACATGTCGAGTGGTTGTCTAACTATCGTTCAGATATGGTCCAACTATCGTCACATACCCTCTCCGAAGTCGCTGCCGTCGCTTCCCTCTTCACGATCGCGAACCCAGCCAAAAAGAAAACACGGAAGTAACAACGGCAGGCCGCAGTGAAAACCTGAAAAACACTGAGGCATTTTTCAGCCCGTTTTGCTCCGAAAATCAGCTGGTTTGTGTCGATGTAAACGTCAACTGAAGTTTGTTGTTATCTGGAGCGGATTGAACATTCCATAGAATGTTGCTAATGTTCTATATTGAAAGGTTGCATAGCAACACACAGTTTTGTGTGTTTGTTAATTATGATTGACGTGTATTTTCAACACTTTTCAAAAATACGTCACCTCTAGAAATAGAACATGAGCAGCATTCTATGGAATGTTTCATCCATGTTGATGTTTACATTGAGACCCAGCTGGTTTTCTGAGAGCTAGCATTACTCAGCCATTAGCATTAGCAAATAAAGGGACTGAAAAATGCCTTTGTAGTGACCTACAAGGCAGGAGAGAGAGAGAGACATTCACCAGGGCATCTGTGCCTTTAAGAGAGTGGGCGGAAGTTATATGTTTTTGGTTCCCGCTTAGGGTTGTTGTTAGTTGTATTTTATGTGGAGAGTTGACTTGCCTTCGACTCCTTGTCTCATTGTTTACCGCATCTCCACACCTTCGTGTTTTTCAGGATTGGCTGCGCGAGTGCGTGGACTGGGGGCAGCCGTTTCTACGACAGGTTGTTGTTCTTGTTCTCTTTTTTGCAGGGCTTCCGTTGGGAGGACAGCGACTTCGAAGCGGGTATGTGACGTTTAATTACATTTTACAGTAGTAGACACATAGTCAACAAATGTATCTGGGTAATGGCATGACACTTTGTCAGTTGGTAGCAATGGTAGCATTGTTAGCTTTAGCTTGAACTAGCTAGCTTGCTAGTCACCTACATGCATTTTGGGCTTGTGGTGTGTTGTTTCACAACAAATATTGAGTGGTTATCTAACTGTCGTTCAGAGAGAGTCTAACTATTGTTATTGCTCATACTTATTCTTCTTTTTCGTATCATTATTATTCCAATTCTTGCGATTTTTTGGTATGCTACTCCTCTTACAGCTTTTAGGCTATTTACACTAATCAAACTTTAAAACGTGCAGAGAGGTCTAACTTGATTCATATATTTTAAACTCATTATATTTATTCAGCTTTTTGTAACTCAAAAAGTCCTATTTTTTTAACATGGTGGAGTGTTGATGTAGGCGAACATTCTGAGAGCCCCATTGTTACTGCAACTGTTATGGAACTTTCAGAAATCTTTAATAAAAACAACAGGAGACCTGCAAAACACATTCTTAGAATGATTTGCAACAATGCACTCTCTTGGCTACCAGTTCTACCCCACTGAAACCACTACTTAACCAACCAACTAACCCTCTACCCACTCCACTGAACTACCCCACGCTCATCCTATCTATCTATGACTCTATGACCTTTTAAACTGCTATCTGTCTTTCCAACCTTATATCTATCTAACCTTTCAACTACCTAGCATCATCCTTTCTTCCTTTCACTGGTCACTACTGCTTCACTGAGTATACCCCATACTGATTAACCTCTTAATTGTTAGATTTACCTATGCTCTCTCTCATCTGTTCATTCTCTTTCATCTATCTATTCATCCTTCCAATCATCCAACCAACCAACCTATCTCACTTTCTTTCAACTACCGAAAACATATTCATCAACCCTGATAAAAGCTTTCTGATGCCTATTAAACTTTTTGAACTATTAAGCTTTTTGTAACTCCAAAAACTCTCATCCAGTTAACATGATGAAATGTTGATTTCAGCCAACATTCTGAGAGCCACCATTGTTTCTACAACTGCTATGGAACAGTCAGAACTCTTGAATAAAAACAACAGGAAACCTACAGCCCTCTCTGATGCCTACTCGTTTTCTCATTCCCCTAGACTCTCTGGTCGAGGGGGAGGAACAGGACTCCTCATCTCACCTAAGTGGTCACATAATGTCCTTCCCCTGTCACACCTGTACATATCCAATTTTGTATTCCATGCTGTTTCTGTCACCTCCCCTGTCAAACTTCACATTGTCGTTATTTATCGTCCACCAGGTCAGCTTGGCCACTTCTTAGATGAGATGGATGTCCTTCTCGGCTTCTTCCCTGAGGATGGCACACCGCTCACACTACTGGGTGACTTCAACACCAAGTCAGAGAAGCTTCACTCGTCTGGAGTACTTGACCTTCTCTCCTTCTTCGCCCTGTACCACTGTCCTCCGACTCATAAGGCAGGCAGTCAGCTCGACCTTGTCTTCACCAGAACCTTTTGGTTTCTGATCATCATTTTGTATCCTTCTCCGTTCCTCTCAAATCCTCCTCCTCTCAGTCAGTCTCTACCCACACTGTATCCTCTCGTCGCAACCTGCGTACCCTCTCACTCACCGCTCTCTCTTCCTCCGTGTCATCCTCCCTACACTCTGTTGAATCCTTCTCCCTTCTATCCACTGATGCAGCCTCCTCCACCCTCATGTCCACTCTTTCCTCATCCTTCGACTCTCTCTGTCCACAGACCTCAAGGCCGGCACGATCCTCTCCACGCGCTCCTTGGCTGTCTGAAACCCTGCAAGCTTGTAGAATAAGGCTCCGGGCAGCTGAGAGGAAATGGAGAAAGACTGGCCTCCCTGATGACCTAGAACTTTATCTCTTTCCTCCTCAACGACACCTCATCTGCAACAGCTGCTAAAGCTTCTTACTACCATTCTAAAATTCAATCCTCTGCCTCTGACCCAAGGAAACTGTTCTCCACATTTTCCTCACTCCTCAACCTACCTCCTCCCCCTCCTCCCTGTCTGCGGATGACTTTGTCACCTACTTTGAAAAGAAGGTTGATGACATTAGCAGCTCTTTCTCTCTACCTCTCACCAACACTGCTACCTCTCCTCCCAAACCCACTGCGCTACACCCAGTCTCTGGTTTATCAGCTTTTCCCCCCCTCTCCCCTGAAGATATTCTAAAACTGGTCACATCCAAGCGGGCAACCACCTGCCCCCTTCATCCTATCCCCTCCCCCTTTCTCCAATCCATCTCCAAAGACTTCCTTCTGTTCCTTACCACCTTAATCAATTCTTCTCGATCCACAGGATCTGTCCCAGGGGCCTTCAAGACAGCCAGAGTCAAACCTCTTCTCAAGAAACCAACTCTTGACCCGTTTGCTGTCCATAACTACAGACCGGTATCTCTTCTCTCCTTCTTATCTAAAACCCTTGAACGTGCTGCCTCTAAACGACTGTATCACTACCTCCTTCAGAACAACCTCCTTGACGCTCACCACTGGGTATTTTAAGGCTACTACTGAGACTGCTCTCCTTGCTGTCACGGAGGCCCTCCACCCTTCTTGAGCTTCCTTCCTCTCTTCTGTTCTCATTCTTCTGGACCTGTCTGCTTTATCCGACACAGTAAACCACCCGATCCTTCCTCTCCACCCTCTCAGAATTGGGCATCAGCTCTGCCCTCTCCTGGTTTGCAGTCTACCTAGCCAATCGCATTTACCAGGTGACGTGGAGAGAATCACTGTCCTCTCTACGAGCCCTCACCACAGGGCTTTGTCCTAGGGCCCTTACTGTCCTCCCTCTATACCAAATCTCTTGGCTCGGTAATTTCCCCACATGGTTTCTCCTGCCACTGCTAAGCAGATGACACTCAACTCTTTCTCTCTTTCCCCCCTTCTGACCCACAGGTGGCAACACATGTCTCTGCGTGTCTCGCAGACATTTCTGCTTGGATGTCAGCCCAACACCTCAAGCTCAACCTTAACAAGACTCTACTGTGACCTCCTCCCATACAGCCAAGAACCTTGGGGTGATCCTTGACAACCACTTATCCTGTGTGGCGAACATCACAGCAACAGCACGCTCCTGTAGATTCTTCCTCTACAACATCAGAAGGATACATCCATTCCTCACCAGAGAAGCAGCATAACTTTTGGCCCAAACACTTGTGATTTCTCGGCTTGACTACTGCAACACATTCTTGGCCGGTCTCCCCGCCTCCACCATTAGGCCTTTGCAGCTCATCCGGAATGCTGCCACCTGTCTGGTGTTCAATCTCCCCAAATTCTCCCATGTCACTCCCCTCCTTCGCATCCTTCATTGGCTGTGGCGTTTAAACGATGCTCAATTGGTACTAAGGGACCCAAAGTGTGCCAAGAAAATATCCCCCACACCATTACACCACCACCACCAGCCTGAACCGTTGATACAAGGCAGGATGGATCCATGCTTTCATGTTTACACCAAATTTCATGTTTACGCCTAATTCTGAGCCTACCATCTGAATGTCGCAGCAGAAATCGAGACTCATCAGACCAGACAATCTTCTATTGTCCAATTTTGGTGAGCCCGTGCGGATTGTAGCCTCAGTTTCTTGTTCTTAGCTGACAGGAGTCAAGTGTTGTGCATTCAGAGATGGTCTTCTGCATACCTTGGTTGTAATGAGTGGTTATTTCAGTTACTGTTGCCTTTCTATCATCTCAAACCAGTCTAGCCATTCTGCTCTGACCTCTGGCATCAACAAGGCATTTTCGCCCAGAAAACTGCCGCTCACTGGATATTTTCTCTATTTTTGGACCATTCTCTGTAAACCCTAGAGATGGTTGTGTGTGAAAATCCCAGTGGATCAGCAGTTTCTGAAATACTCAGACCAGCCCGTCTGGCACCAACAACCATGCCACGTTCAAAGTCACTTAAATCACCTTTCTTCCCCGTTCTGATGCTCGGTTTGAACTTCTGTGCAGCACACCGATATCATTTCTAACAATTCAGTGATTGATGTTTTCTCACCAGGGACTATTGATAGATATTATGTTTCATTTGATCTCACATTTGAGCTTCCCAAGAGGAACAAAACGAAGCAGAAAGTCCAACTAGGCCAGGACGACCAAGCTAATGACAGAGTAAGTTAATTAACTTTCAAGCAGTAGTTGCGGATACTGTACTGTGTGTATGTGGGTTAGATTAGATGGATTAGAACTGGTATTCCCAATGGAGAGATTTATGAAGTTACAGAATAATAGAGTGGAGTCATCGTAGGTATGATGATAGACCATAACCCATATGGTTAACAGCAGCGTCATGCAGGCTAAGAGACAGTGTGCTAGGACAGATGGCGTGTGTGTGTGTGTGAGTGAGTGAGTGCGTGTTTGGAGACTTTGCGCAGCTGTTGCGAATGAAGCCTCGTTGAGACATTCCCTCATCACCACACTGTGTCCGCCTCTCTGTGAACAAGGGACTCGTTACAATGTTATACTATCTTCCTCTGAGTTTATGTCTCCATATGTTTCTCTTTGTCTCTAAACAGTCTGTTTTAGTGTTTTTGCTGTCAATAGCTGATTGATAGTGATAATGATAGATTGATTAATTGATCGATATACTGTATAACTAATAATATGCCCAAGTTGCTGTTAACAAGCCGTACCGTATGCTAACTAGCTACTGGTTAACTGGCTGTGTAACATGTTGTGTCTCAGCACCACCATGCAGTATGTGATCCTGAACTATGTGAAGCACCTGGGGGTGAAGGTCAAGGAGCCTCGCAGCCTTGAACCCAAACGAGTCCCCATCAACTTTCCTGCCCAAGATGAAGGTATGGTTCAGCACTGAACACACACATGGATGCACATAAGCACACATATGCGTCGAAACATGCACACACACACATGCACACACGCAGGCATGTACATGTGCGCTCACACACACGCACAGTTACAAATTAGCATCAATAGAGCCGTTTCGTACTGCAAATACCTTGTCTCATTTGGCATTTTGAATAAGCCTAGCTTGACAAATCTCTTAAATATTTCAACGCAATACAGCTTGAAAAGGCCATTTAAAATGTGTTACACTGTTCTGCTTCTTTCACCCCCAGCAGTAACATGGTTGCTCACTTGTTTAGGGCCTTCTTCTCATGTCTTCTCTCACTAATATTTTTTTATATATGTTTTAGGGCATTTCTGCTTTATTGGGATAGAGATAGTAGAGATTGACAGGGAGGATGGGTGAGACAGAGGAGGGATGACATGCAGGATATGTTGATGGCCGGAATCTAACCAGGGACCTTGCGATGATATGGTATGCGCCTTAGTGTGCTACGCCACTGAGCACCCCTCACTAATATTTAATGTCTGGGTTTATAGTATCAAGCCTGAGAAAGAGGGGGAAGAGAAGGTGAAGAAGCCTCGGTTTCCCAGCATCCTTGGCCCTCACCGGCGTCCCATCAATGTCACGAATCAGAGACCGAACCCAAATGCAGACTAGGGACAAGCAGGTAAATGTAAAGTAAGTAGATTCAATAAGACAGTTAAAATAGAAAGGAACAGGCGGGGCAGGCAGGTAGTCAGGCAGGCAGGGGTCGGGCAGGCAGGCGGGTAATCAGACAGGCAGAGGTCGAGCAGGCAGACGGGTACTGGAGCAAAACCATGAATGGCAAACTATCCGGCGTTGACTAGCAGCAGGTGCAGGGTACAAGTAGTGGAGAGTCGATTACTCGATTGCCAACAAGTGTGCTTGTCACCGCCGGCAGAGATCATGGAGGCGGAGTCGTGACAATCCGCCAGCAGCCACGTACAAGGGAGCCAATCCAGCGACAGCTCAGACACCAGTGCTCAACCCTCCGCCTACATCACTTCACCCCCCCACAGTGCCCCAGCCAGCCAGGGCTCCGACCCCATGGGACATGACTCAGACTCAGGTAATAGCCCCTCTCAACCATACCCTCTCCCTCTCCATCTCACTCTAGGGGTAACAGCAGTACACTTACACAGCTTTTATTCAAGTGCTCAAAACACTTTACATTGTAAAGGGTCAGGGAACTCACCTCATACACAAAATACTCTCTATCTCTCTTTTTCTCTCCCCCCCCCCCCCCCCATCTCTCCATGTCTTCCTCCCAACCTTCTTGTTTTTACTGCCTACGCATTACAGTAGAATATAATACAATGCAGTGCACGTGCAATACAGTACAATACATCATAACAAAATGAGCCATAACCCAGGCCTTGATTCACAGACAAAACATGATAGAGATTTTTAACCACTTTCTCTTTAACCTTAACCCTTACTTAACCCTAACCACAACCTTAGTGTTCCTTACTTTTTCCCCCCCCTACTTTTATTATTTTGTCGTCTGAAAACAGTACGATGGGCTATTCTGAAGCCATCGTCAGGTGTGAAGATTGAGGACGGGGGTGAGGCTAAGATGGTGAATGTTGTATATGAACCCTCTATGTCTATCTCCTCACCTGCAGGAGGCGGAGAGTAACCGCCTGTGTCGGCGACTGCAGTTGAAGGACATCATTCCTGTGGAGATGCAGAGGCTGACCAAGTGTCCTCTACTGCTGGACAGCATAGCCAAGTTCACAGGTACCATAGACTACTACGATTTCACAACAACTACAATACATGTTTGTTCCTGTGGTGAGGTTCTCCTACAAGCCCCCCATGTGTTTTTCGCCTCACCTGCACACTTTTTAAACCTTGTCTTTTTAAAACTGCTTTGTCTTTCACCTCCCTTTTTTGCACCCCCGCCCCCTTTACCTAACACCCCTCAACCCACCTCCTCCAGCTCAAAACTCTTGTTCACTTTCTGGTGTAGTGCACTTATCGGCCCACATTAACAATGAGATGATGAGTTGATGATGGATGACCGGTTGACGTTTGGTTGTTGTTTTTGACCCCTTGAGGAGATGGAGGAGAGGGACAAGGTGAAGAGGACAGGAGACTGCTGCAGGAAGATACTCAACTATGTCAACCAGGCCGTCAAAGAGGCAGAGAACAAACAGGTAACCAGGACCGTGTGAATAGACGCCATTGATTAGACCCAACATTGGTGGTCACATGCCGATGAGGGGTGTGCCGATCTCATATTACTTATTTCTGTAAATTAGGACTTGATACTGATAATCGGATAATATTTGTGATCAGACAACCAGGAGTGCGATTTAAATGCTTAAAATGATGGAGCAGGTGGTTTAGAATGCCACTGAGCTGCGCAAGTTGGTCAGAACGCATATTAGCAAGCACCTGTCATTACTTATGTGGTATGTTCATTGTTTTGGTTAGTAATTTCATGATTCATAATTTACCACAGGACAACGTGTGATTGTTCAGTGCTCGTGTGTGTGTGTGTGTGTGTGTGTGTGTGTGCGCGTTCCTATCCTTACACAGACGAGGGCTTACCAGAGACGGTTAGACCTATCCTCACATTCACATTCTCCTGTAGAATGTGGATCTCACCAAGAGGAAGATGGTGCATGAGGGACCTCTCCTGGAAGGTCAACAAAGACAAGACAATAGGTACGTTGACATGAATGAAATGTGTTTTAGCGCAGAGAGAGAATACTGCATTTGAGTTAATTCATTCACTTCTCATTTTGATTTTTAAATTTGACATTTTTTTCAAGTTGTGAACCCCTCTCTGAAAGTATGCGCTTTAATTCTGACGACTGAAAGAACATAGATTCCACCAACATCTTTGTGTCCCCGAGAAAAAGAAGTCACTTCCTCTCCGGGTCTGCAAGCCCCGCCCACAGGGTCCAATCCATTTGAGGGCGTCAAATCGGAGGAGGAGGAAGAGTGCTCAGGGGAGAGCAGCATGGATGATGATGGCGGGGTCAGTGGCGAGGGCGGGGCCCACTGTGGCGAGGCGGGGGACTCTGGCAACGATCTGAAGAAGCTGCTGTCCTCTTCCTCACAGACAGGGGGCCCCGGCCCCAACCTCAGCCAGCAGGTCATGACCCACCTACGACTCCAACAGGCTAACCTGCAGGAACTGAAGGTCTGTAAACATTTTGAATGAAATGCATTGAAATGAGCTATATAGGTTACCCTAAAATAGGGTGACTATGCATGTGTTGTAATTTCACAAATACCATCAAATAAAAGCTAGAATCTCTACTTTACAGTAATTGTTTGATTTCAAATACAAACTTTTGGAGTGTGGAACTGAAAGAAAAACAATGCTTCACTGTCCCATTACTTACGCTCTGTAAATAAAGCTCTAATAATTGTCCTCAAGTCTCACACAAGGTATCAAGACATCTGGTTGTAAGGCTGTCCATTTATCTATTGCATATTTTCTGCCATTTACCCATTGAATGCATCATCGAATTTTACCCATCCATCCATCTGTACGTTCATCTGTTCAACTAGAGCTAAATTGGTGTCAACAACTTCAAATGCTGTTGATTTTGCACTCTCCTATGCACTCAACAATTCAAAAAGGAGTCTTTCAACATACACTGATCTCACAGACCCAAACTCACAGACAAAAAATATATTACTTTTATTCCGTTAGCCCAGCCAGAAGATTGTGTGCACATATGAAGTCGTGGCTTGGATTCTTGGATGGAAAAAGAAGTAAACTACAAAACAAAAGCTCAAAATATATTTTTTTTTGTATTTATATTTTTTAAAAAGGACTTCTATGGACTATTTTAAATGTAAAAATGTGTACAATTATGACCAACACTGCATCTCTTAAAGTAAGAGCAATCTTCACATTTCCTTGTTTTTTTTCTCCTGCTTTCTACATCATACAATCATGTATTAACAGAAACTACTAAAAAAGAGGAAAAAATAAAAGACTGCAAGGTATCCCTAAAATATTAATGTAATCTGTATTTTTATTGTTTTTGTCTAGACGTTATTATATTTGTATTATTTTATTAAGAGGCTCTGTTGAAAACATGGATAGTTCTTTTAGATGAGAGATTTAAATTTGATTGATCTACTGTTTAAAATGAAGGGAAAGATTGAAAATGAGTTGGGGAATATTGGCCAAAACTGAAAATGTTGAAATATCATTAAAGAAGCTTGCTGGAAACACTGATGATGGTTGAGCATTATTCCCTTTAGGTAGATGTGAATATTACCTGTAAGTTACAAGGCAGATGTTCATGTTTTATTGTCTGGGTACTGCAATGAATGTATACCTCCTACTCATAGTTCTGTAGATAGTAAAGACTACTTCTCACTACAGTAAGGCACTCACTGGAGCTAGGTCTTTCTCATACGATCAGCACAATCTGCAGCGCAGTTAGACAATGAGCTTTCAGTTTAATGTTTGATTTAGCTACAGTGACAGCAGTAAACCTTTCCTCACAAGTTTTTAATTCCCATCTCTTGCTCTTCTTGTCACACTTGCTTCATAACCACTGATTTGATAGATTGATTGGTGAGGCAAATATGGCGAGGACCTATTCCGTCCAACACTAGTCTTAAAGCATACTGTAGGAGAGAAGAGAACGGAGGCCATTAAGACATGGAAAAGTTTGGGCCGTGGGGTCGGTGGATGTGCCGGTCTACCTGTGGACTGCGGGGCCGGTGAGCGACGCGATATGTGGGCTTCGTGCAGCATATCGTCCCCCAGTCCGTCCCTGGGTGTGATGAATTATTCCAACACTGACATAAGCACGCTATGGACTACACAGGATTTGACTGTCATAGTTTCGTGTGTGCATGCGTTTGTTGTGCCACACACAAACACAGTTTCAAGTGGCCACTCTATGAATTGTTCTCAATCAAATCGTTGGACTTGGATGAGCGGTTTATAGTTTAAAACAAAAAGTGCGCTTTGTATTATATTTGACATTATTATTTAGTGCACAATTACTGTAGAGAAAGCCAAGGCGAAGTTGGGTTTACAGTAACGTTCACAAGAAATAATGTCTAGTATTTTGCTAAGGACTGGGGCTTTAGCTTAACCTTTAAGAACGTAGTTTTTTTTTTTACCATTGTATTCAACTGGGTGGGTTTTTTTAGGCCGTTTCACGAGTGTTCTATAGTAGCATTCTATAGTCATTGTTAGAGCAGCCGACTGGGGATATGCAGACCTAGCATGGACTGATTTGCTGTCTTTTCAATTTAATCATTAGTTTTCATCCAAAATATGTTACAATATTTGTTTAGCAAGCCTACTAATTAACAAGTGGTTCTGTCAAGACAGTATGACGTCATGGTAACAACGTAACGTGTACTGATTATTGCCGCAAAGATCAAAGAGAGACACTGAGAGGACGGCTGCACGTGAATTTGACCTTACCTCAGTCAGATTTCTTACCCAACAAATGTTTGTCGCCGACTATTCCCCCCTTCACATGGTCCATGGATTTTACAAATGGTAAGTGAACTTATTTATATATCAAATAGTAGAAAACATCAGAGTTGTAATTCATACCAATCGATGTTTTATGCCTACAGACTTTACATAGCGTTAGCCTATAGCCCCTGCCTGTTCACGGTGTATTCAAGACAAAACAACAGGATTTGTTGACAAATTGGTATCTGTAAAGTAGTCTGAGTTAGTACCCTATATCTATTTCAGAGCTTGGTGGAAAACACACTCACAGCCAGGCAGATGATGAGGTAGTCCACTTTTTTAATTATCTGAATAAGGCTTGAATTGTTAGCCTGTTTTGACTGCACAGATAATATCACATAGCCTACGTATCAGAATTTTACTTTGTGTAGGTTGTCAATCTCAGATAGACTCAGTTTAGATTTTGGGGAAAAAGGTAAATGGCAAAAAAGTAATGTCTGAAACTGAGTGTTAAGATTTGTAATCCAAATCATTTGCGTGCATGTGAACTATGGATATGAAAACATTATGATAATTGCACTCTTATTGATAATGATGAATGACAAAGAGTTTCAGAAAACATTAGTATTTTCAACAGCAAAATATTTCATTCATGGACCCATAACTATTGGTAGGATCAAGATGCAAATAATGACATGTACTGATGTGGGCATGGACACACACACACACACACACACACACACACACACAGACATACTGGAACAGAAACAATAGAATGAGTTTTGATTTGTGTACTTTGAATAGCAGATTTCTTGAATTAAATTATACTTTTATGTCTTTTCCAGACAGGAACAGTCAAGTGCTTGAGGGTGTGGTATTCCTCAAAGCAGGGAGTCACGCACAGTGGTATGTCACAGGGGACACACATGTACTTTGTGGCCTGCCGCAGCTGTGGACGCCTGGTTGTTGTCTGGCAGACCCTGCAACGGCGCCTTGTTCGACCACCCTGCTGAGCTGTCTGGGGCACAAGTGATGGGAAGTGGCGAGCCGAGAGACGGACCGGGTAGTCCAGCGTTGGACGTCCACCACAGGAAGGCCTTCTGGCAGTGTGGAATTCCTCAATCAACTGTTGCGCCAAGTTCTCCCTGAACCTAGCATATGTCATCTCCTCTCGTGTGAGCTGACGGTGGACCACATAGCTGTTGAATACAGCCACATCCAACACATAAAAAAATTGTCCACAGAGCCCATATTTTTGTTGTAATCCCGCACACAGAGGGGTTTGATGACACTTTCCCCTGTGGCATAGTTGACTTTGCCAGTCGATACCATGCCCTCACAATGCACAGTGGACAAAGTATGGACGTCCCGCTTATCGTGCCATTTTGTGGCCAGAATTTCCCCGTTGTTGAAAGACTCAACCTCACCCTTCTGCATTTTGTCCCTAAATTTTGGCATTCCTTTCCTGTTCGACCTCACTGTACCACAGGCACCCGTTCCATGTCGTTGTAGATGGGAAAAAAAGGAAGGGCTGCTATACCAATTATCTCTGTACAAAACATGGCCCTTGCCAAGAAAAGGCTTCATCAGTGCATGCACTACTGACCCTGACATTCCCAGACCCCTGATTGTGGTGACATCAGTTGATTTCCCTGTATACATTATGAGGTCCTGGACATATCCCGTTGTTACATCACATAATACAAACAGTTTGATGCCAAAGCGATGATGTTTTGATGGTATAAACTGTTTAAAGGACAGCCTTCCTTTCCACTTCACCATTGACTCATCAATGCATACATTTTGGTGGGGATAAAAATTTTGATTAAAAGCCTGAATAATTGGGGTCAAAACCGAACGGATTTTCTGGAGGGGGTCAGTAGACGTTGTAGGCGTGAAATGCAGGGCTCTCATTAGCAGGAGGAAGCGGTCCTGGGAGAAGATGGTACCAAAGAAGGGGGTCGATAGCATTGGATTGGTGGTAAAGTAGTCTCTAACATTCTGTTTTTTCACGAGACCCATGAGAAAAAGTATAGAGAAAAAGACATACAACTCTGCCACAGTTGTATCCACCCATTTAGCTAGCTTCCCAGCATTATTGAAACGTTCCCTCAGTGACTGGGCATAGCAGTTTGTTTCAGTCACTATAGACTGAATAGTGGAGGGGGTGATAAACATTTTGAAGCATTCTGCATCTGTGCTATTTCCTGGCTGCCTCCTTAACCCTGACAACCCCCTTGAAAACCTGATGGCCTTTGGCCTGAAGTCCCCCTTCCTCCAAGAAAACACTTCACTGTCCTCTGGCTCTGGCGCTTCATCAAGGGCCGTCAGGTTCTCTGGCAGCTCCTCATCGTCCGATGACTGCTCGTCTGGTTCAACTTCATTTAGCGCAGGTTTGTCAGCAGCGATTGGAATACTCAGGTAGCTACATTCTAAACTGATGGCCTCAAACAGAAGGTCACCAACTGGTTCTTGCCCTTGTTAATACCATGCCTTACGTATGAGGTACGCCGACAATGTAAACAGTCCATGGCCGTGACTCAACGTTCATACTGCAAGCTATTTTGTTGGAATATAAATATGCAGGACGCTGCATACATTGTTATGAAACAGTAAGACTTAAATCGCAATTGTTGTATAAGTACCGCACGCTAACCGATTGCGCCACAGGAGCCTTTTGTTTGGAAGGTCCTAATCATATAACTTTGTTGGAAATGATTCCAATAATACCCAGTCTCAAGGAGGCTCTGTACAGTATCAAGTGGCCCGGCTAGCTCAGTCGGTAGAGCATGAGACTCTTAATCTCAGGGTCGTGGGTTCGAGCGAAGGTTTTCTCCAAGCAAACTTGACTCTGCAAACTGCCACAGGAGCCTCTTGCATGGAAAGTCCTGTTCATATTACTTTGTCGGAAATAATTCCAATAACCCCTGTACAATGTCAAGTGGTGGTTTTCTCCAAGCAAACTTGACTCTGCAAACTCCCGTCAACCTCAGATCCCTCTTATAAATTCGGCCAACTTTCAGTCACTGCAAACAGCTGACCACCATCCATGCGGTGGAAGGTGCGCGGGCCTTCAAGCCATGACTTCAGTCCAAAGAATAGCACTATTTGATTGTCTCTCTGAAGGGAAGGAAGCCTTGGAATCTTTTCAAATGGAATCTGCGATGCTTTAAAGAAAAACAACATTTTTAAATGCTTTGAAGACTTTCTGTAGGCGCTGTGGCTTTGCTGGTGAAAGCGCCTGTCTTGTAAACAGGACACCCTGGGTTCAAATCCCAGCAGTGCCTGCTTTATGACAGACGCATGGTTTGATCTTTTGCGTGCATCGCATTGTCGGCCAAAGTCAAACAGAAGGTCACCAATTGGTTCTTGCCCTTGTTAATACCAGTGAGGTTCTTGCCCTTGTTAATTGTTACGTCACAATTAGCGACCGATTCCGTCATCAACTCGAGACCCTAACCTTTACGCAGACCTAAAGTTTGCACAGTTGACTTTGCTCAATCAACACAGGCACATTGTTGTATTCAATGAATATCATTGATATCAAGGATACACAGCTCAGTTTCAGGCCTTCTGGTGAAGGCCAATTCTAGAAGACAGGACTATTGAAGAAGGTGAGTTCATCATTATCACGATGTGTAACTTTAATCAGTGTTAATACAAGAGGAGGGTTTGCAAAACGTAACCCTAATGTAACCCTAAAGTAAGAGGGGAAGGGTGTAATTTGTTCTGCCCACACTCTTGAAAATATGCAGCACTCCAGTAATATGCCATCTGTGATATGCCATCAGCTATAGTCCTCGCTAGAAGATGGCGTCAAAACACCCATCACTGAGGACAAACCAGAGGAGCGGAGCTCCGACACTGATGGTTAGACTTGACCTCTACCCATATCTAGAGACATGTAGGAATTAATATAGTAGCCTATAGAGTCCCGTGTGATCAGTAGCGGGGCTGGCCATCTGGATCACCGGGAGAATTCCCGGTGGGCCGGTCGGTCTGTGGGCCGTGGGGTCGGTGGATGTGCCGGTCGACCTGTGGACTGCGGGGCCGGTGAGCGACGCGATATGTGGGCTTCGCGCAGCTAAACTAGAGTAGTTTAAATGGACAAATCAGGTTTCTGACCTGGCATCTGTGTTGTTCACTCATGACTTTACAGACCGGACCGCATCTACTAGATCGAGTGTCCCAAATGAGTTGCAGACTCAGAGTAGGGGAGAATTACCCCCCCTGGACTCCCTCAACTTTGCTCCAATCATTGTTCACATCTTGAAAAATCTGACTAATGAGTAAGTCCCTTTTGATTGCTGCTTAGAAATCACAACGCATAGTTCATAGTTACTTGACACTGATTTCCTTATTGGTTTGCCATATCTATGCTTGAGGAATTAACTGATGAGCCCTTTTCGAAACTGGTGACATTTTCTGCTGTTGTGTTTTTTTCAGGCAATGGGATATGTTCACAAAAGAAATGCATGATGGGGTGAGTTTCCACAGCAACCAGGTCTCTTATTGCTTTAGCACAGGAACAGAAAGTGCTAGAATGGATAGTTGGAATCTTGTTAGCAACTGATATAGGTCCACATCCATTAATCACATTGATAACACTAAAGCCCTTACTCGATTGTTAGAGACTCGATTCCTCACCGTCCTCTCCTCCGTCCTCCACTACCGTCCTTCTCAAAGAGCATGGGAGGAGAATATCTAAGGGAAGGAAGCTAGATGTTCTCCTCCAATGCGTTTTGAGAAGTGAAGGAGTGGAGAACGGAGGAAAGGACGCGAGGAATCATGTTTCTAACAGTTAAGAAAGGGCTTTAGTGTTATCTACTGTATATCTTGTTAAGAAAATACAGCAGGTATAAACACTATACATGCCACTTCTGCCATAGGTTTCTATTATAGCTGGAACTAGGCAGTATGCTAGTGGGGACATTGAAACACAAACATGATAGACTCGTTGAGCTAGGATGCATAGAAGGGGAATGGATAGACTGTAGTGGTGGTGGTGGCATTAAGAAATGGGTTCCAGTCGTAATATCCCGTCAGTGAAGGATAAATCAGTGAAGGTGTAGCTAGAGTTTATTTTTCAGATTAAGGGTTAGGGAGCAAGATGTGTTGTGGTACTTTAACATTTTAATGTTGCTGCATGTGGGACTTTGGGAATGCATGAAATTCTGAGATTATGTTGTAAGCATCAATGTATTCCAAACAGATCCACTAAAATCTGTCTATTCAACTGTAGTTCTAAAAAAATAATGCAATACAAATTTTTGGCACTCTACCCCCTTATGTTTGAACAAAATAGATGACGAAAGGAGAGTTTGCTGAAAACTGCGCAGACTTTATCAAGTTCATAAGCGGGTCTGCAAGGTCGTACCAGCCCTTGCCTGCATCGTGGGAGTCAACGCTTTGAGGGCTTTGAGTACCCAAGCAACCAAGGGATCCTTGTCAAGACCAGGATCTTCAGTTTGCAGCTATGAGGAGTCTCAGAAGGTAGTTTTTTCTCAGACTGAGATGTCCAGGAAAGAGAACAAGTCTTCCAGCTGCATCGACATCCAGGAAGAGCTTGCTTATTTGGAACGGCAACTGCGCTCCCTCACCGTGGAGCCACGCAAATCAGGCATTGGCTCTAGGCACAGCTTTTCTGGCAAGAGGTAAGTTCAAAATCATAGTGCCTTAAAGCCAAGGTTTGTAAGATTTCCAGTTATTCAGTAGTAGTATCTAGTAGTACAACTGTCTTACCTGATAATAACCAAAACATAGCTTATCAATACTGTTTTCATTAGTTGCTTGTTTACTCTTTGATAGTTTGTAGAAATTACAGTATGGCAGTCCTAGATTGCTACATATATTTTGACAATTTATGATATATAGCCATTGATTCTTGAAGAATATCTATAACTTTTTGATGCCTCATCAGCTTAATACACCTGTTTTATCCTGTCATAGCCCATAATATAAGGCTATTTCCAATGTTTACAAAAAACAGGAACATATACAAACAGTATAGCTTCAAAATATGTTTAAAACCCTATGTTGATGTCACAGACTGTCAGTTCTTGCATCTGGAATTCTGTCTATGAATTTGAAAGTGGGAACATTCCTCCAACCCTATCCCTCAGCTTGACGTGGCAGGGCTGACGCTCTGTTGTATTTCAAATGACAGATTTTGGCTTTAAAAACTTACTCTAACAATTGCTGATCAGGATTTAATTCAAAAGAGAGGCTATGTCTACATTACCCCCCCCCCTCCACACACACACCCCGACTGTGTTGACTCATTTTCTACTATGCTGTGTGATTAATTCGGAGAAACATTCATTGGACACATAGTAATATGTAGCCTACGCTCTTTTAGCAAACTTCTAAGTACAGAATTAACATGTTAACTTCTCTTTTTCTTCTTCTTTCTTTTTCTTTTTTTGCTTGTTATTTCTTGTAATGTTACCCTAATGTAGATCATCTGCTAAGAACAGCTGGACGCAGGAGGTGATCAACTGCCTCCTTGACAAAATGGGGGGAGAACAAGCGAGCTCTGAGCCGTGGTTGATGTCATCTAGCCCTGGCACCAGGTCACCTAAGCTGACCCATTACATGATCCAGGAAGCAGCTCTGCAGGTAGATGCCACCCTTACGGGGGTCATTAAGAACATTGCCTCAGTTCAGCCCTCTCCTGAGCCAGTCCGAGGTAGAGAGGCTTCTGGTGCTACGTCATCTGAGATGCTGGGAGGCATGGACGTGGGCTCTGACAAGGTGTATTTCATCTCTCATCAATCAAAGTCCAACTACTCATCTCAATCATCAACTCCCCCTCCAGACATTGTGAAGAGTATAAGTGGCATCTCCCCTGAGAACTCAGAGCATTCTGGGTGGAACGACATCCAGCTGGCAGATGGCAGCTCCTGTAAAATCAGAACAATCTACAGGAGTGCGAGTGCATTTTCACTGGCAGAGGGAAGCTTGAGTGACTTTGAAGCTGACCAGAGATCGTGCACTAAGGAAGTAATCAGCCAGATCATGGTTACATACAACTCTGACCTATCGCTAGAGGAACACCCTTGTTTGTTAGAGAGAGACTCTGATGTGTCCCTTGCAGCTGACAATTTTACTGAAGGGGTCATTTTCAATTTCCTGGCGGACTTAGTTGTTGCTAGCACCTCCTCATCAGCTCACTGCCTCACAGTCTCACCAAGCCTGCTCTCTCAGTGCCTTGTGATGCTAGACACGCAAGAAGGCAATACCCTGATTGAGACAAATGTCTCCTCCCACAGTTTATCAGGCAATAGGAGACTCTACAGCGTGGAATTCAAGGCAAAAGCTACACAGGCGGTAGCAAAAGCCTTACTGAAATGTCAGTCGTGGAATCCTATTGTGACCGACTCAGTCCAAATTTGAGCGGATAACACAGCCTTAGACATTGTGGAGATATGGGTGGGTGGCCTCTGCAGTTGGACCCAAACTCTCCAATCACAGACAGGACTCAACATCTCAGAGGAGAGGATGTTCTCAGCGGCTCTGGACATATACCAAAGTACAGAACATAAGGTGACAGTTTTTTACTCTGCACAAATGTTTATGTACTATTTTAAAAGAGAAGGAGGTCCCCCTAGAGAGGCTATCAAAGCAAGACAGGGTTGAGGCTCCCATTTTGACCACGACCTCCACACAAACCACTGTCAGACACCTGCCACAGCCAGTAGCCACAGAATGTCCCCAACCACAGGTTGCCCTCCGTGCCTCTGAAGGAAACCAGGACCAGAGTGACCCATTGGACAACTGTTCAAAAAAGGTTTTGACCCAGATGATGACCCTGTATGTTTCTGAGGTGACAAGCGAAGATGTGACTCTGGAGGACGGAAGTTTATTGGAAAAAAGAGATTCCAAGTCATCTTACAGTGGATGCAACACAACAGATGACTCAAGAACCAGCAGTGTCTGCTCACTTCTCATTTCTCCAGCAAGCATTCAGAAGCTCTCCAGTGAGGCATTCCACACGAAGGCCGTGAGGGTAGTTAATGATATCCTTCTTAAATCCCTGAAGAGCTCTGACACTTCCATATCTTTGGAGCGTTCCAGCAATGGGTCAGGCCGTACAGATCTGCAATATAGCTCTATAGGCTCCAGAACCTCTCAGTACTTTGATTGTGCAGCCAGACATATCGTTAAAACATTTGGCAGTGCCCTGAGGAATATTTTGAAATCAATGCAAGTGTCTTGCATTGACCTCCTGAGTGGGCCTGAAATGCTTTTGAGCAGACTGGCCATGGCTTTAGCACCCTCGGTTGGGCAAATTGTCCGTAAAAAGATGAGGGGCTTTTTCATTAAGCAGAAGTGTTTACAAGACAAGGATATAGATGCTCACCCAGCCACAACAGAAGAAAGACCTGAGCCTCAGCCTACTAAGTCTGCATGCTCAATGCGACCAGCATCCTCACGCTCAAAAGCCAGTCGTAAAGATTTTGACTTTGGAAGTTTACCAGGCACTCCTGATCTTCCAGACATGTCTATGACTGATCATCACCCGATTGTCAGATCTTCCGTGATTGACACGAGTGACTCTGTGGGAGAAATCCAGTGTCAGGAGTGTGACAATGTCAGGAAAACAATTTCCGCCATTGTTGACGTCGTAATGGATAACAGGAATACACAGGAGGAGGCAGGCCAGGTGTTTTCCTATGAACCTGCAAAAGCATTGGAGAAGTTAATTTCTGGTGGACACATTAAGTCCTTATGCAGAGAGCTGACAGATCAGGTCCACCAACTAATCCTGCTAATGGAGTCAAACTCTGAATACCAAATTGTGCCAGCTGGAAAAAGTGTTTCGTGTTCCGCTCTTCAAAAATGTGGATGGAGGGGAAAAGTAATTGAGAGGCCAACTGAATTCACCTTTGATCTCATTTATCTCTTCGCAGAAGAGGCTTTCAAACGTTTATTACGAGATCTGATCAGTCCGATTCATTCATCAGGGTCAGATACAGATTCTTTATCTGATGAAACCCGGAGTGCCATTGTGAACCTGTTCACCAGGACAATGGTGAATCAGGTGATGAGAAGTATCTCATTGACACCGGTTCAAGAGGAAGTTGTCAGTATCCAAAATGGAAATGCTGTTTCAGCACCTGATCTTAATCAAGCCCTCCCTCCACCTGAGGATGCAAAGAAAACCCGGCGACATTGTTTCCTGCCCACGCTCCCCGAATTCAGGGTCTGTATTACATGGTAGACATTTATAATGTGAATATTTTGCAATTGGCTGGTTTTCAGATTATGTGCAGCACACCGATATAATTTCTAACAATTCAATGACTTGATGTTTTCTCACCAGGGACTATTGATAGATATTATGTTTCATTTGATCTCATATTTCAGCTTCCCAAGAAGAACAAAACAAAGCAGAAAGTCCAACTAGGCCAGGACGACCAAGCTAATGACAGTGATATTCAGAGTAAGTTAATTAACTTTCAAGCAGCAGTTGCGGATACTGTACTGTGCGTATGTGGATTAGATTAGATGGATTAGAACTGGTATGCCCAATGGAGAGATTTATGAAGTTACAGAATAATAGAGTGGAGTCATCGTAGGTATCAACTATCTTCTTTAGAAGTGAAATGTTTATGACACACAGTAGCCTATCGTAATGACATACATAATGTGATACTGGCTCTACTCGCTCTCTTACAGTGCTTGATGGAGAGACACAGGCCTCCACATCTAAAGACGGAGTCAATGGCCCTGCTTCCACTCAAACCAACGGGAAGAAAGCTTCACTCTTTGTCCGGGCGTTCCATACCATGAAGAAAGCTATCCCTAACCCATTCAAGATGTGTGGCAAGAAGTAACTCAGCCACCAACCTTTACATATCAGTGACAGTGGTATAAAAATATCTCAAAAAGGACACATGACATACTCACATATAATATACTCACATCCGCAAGACATATAACATACGCACATCCACACCCACACCTTCCCTAAAACCTGTCCACCTTTACACGAGCAGAGACCCTCACACACACACCCACACACACACACACACACACACACACATACATACATACACCTTCCCCCCAACCTGCCCACCTCTACAGGAGCAAAGACCCTCACACACACACACACACACACACACAGACCACACATTACTTGACAATTATTATATACCATGTACTGAGTTTGTATGAAAAAGTGAGCATTAAAATATTCTCAAGTACAAGATTGTCTTTGCTTTAATTTTGGGCTTTAATCACCCTCTGAAAGGGATTGTTGAGTTGTATGCTCAGTATGATTTTCTGCTCAGATGGTAACCAAACAAGACTTGATGCATTTACAATGTTCAGGAAGACGCAAAATAAAATATAGTATAATACTTATTATCCTCTAGGAGGTCATCAACTCCTAATTCTTGTAAATTGTACTGTCATTTTGTTTATTGTTTTAGCCTTTGAATCTATGTATTCATCACCCAATTTAGGTTTTCTGCTTTTTTCTTTTAATGAGAGCTTTTCTACAGATGAATCACAAGCACAGCATAGAGAAGGACATGTTTTGGCACAGAGTGACACAGTGATTGACAGCATGCAGCTTGTTTTGACATTAATAATGTATTCCTGGGACACATCTAAACTCATTATTAAACTCGATTCATCGATTCCTCTCCTCCGTCCTTCACTCACTTCCTTCTCAAAAAGCATTGGAGGAGACTATCTAAGGGGGAGGAACAAAGTATACTATGAGTCGCTTTGGATAAAAGCATCAGCTAAATATGATATATTACTAATAATTGAGCAAGGGCCATTGTCTTCACAGCGTAAATGGGGTAAGGGGAGATGGGTGGGTGATTTGGTGAAGATGCTGAATTATTGCTAGGTTAATGTTGGAGTTTAGTTCGATCCATCTTCAGGAATCAATGGCTATATCATTCATTTAAAAGTCCAAACATTGATGTACCAATTACAGATTGCACCAAGTGTTTGATGAGTAAACATTAGATAAGGGGATAAGAGGTATACATCTAAATGTAATTAATCCATGCCTAGGTTGCCCACTCATAAGAGAGACTGAGCTGCTGCACCATGTACTTGATCAGCCAAGAACCTTGGGGTGATCCTTGACAACCACTTATCCTGTGTGGCGAACATCACCGCGACAGCACGCTCCTGTAGATTCTTCCTCTACAACATAAGAAGGATACGTCCATTCCTCACCAGAGAAGCAGCATAACTTTTGGTCCAAACACTTGGTCTCTTGATCTCTCGCCTTGACTACTGCAACGCACTCTTGGCCGGTCTCTCCGCCTCCACCATCAGGCCTCTGCAGCTGATCCAGAACAGTGCCGGCCGTCTCGTGTTCAATCTCACCAAATTCTCCCATGTCACGCCCCTCCTCCGCACCCTCCACTGGCTCCCGGTAGCAGTTTGCATCAGATTCAAGACCCTGGTGCTCGCCTACTGGGCGGCAAAGTGAACAGCCCCTCCCTACTTGCAAGCAATGGTCAGCCCCCAAACCCCTGCCCGATCACTCCGCTCTTCCACCTCGGCTCGCCGCCTGGCACCGCCGCCTCAATGTGGATGCAGAAGGTCACGGCTTTTCACTGTCCTGGCGCTGGTGGAATGAGCTTCCCACTGCTGTCATGACTGCAGAGTCACTACCAATCTTCCGACATATATTGAAGACATATCTATTCAGGCTACATCTTAACGGTCCCCCCTAATGACCTCTTCACCCCCACTACCCCCGTGTACAAGTTTCTCTCCTGTTAATAAAGAAAAAAAAATCCTTCTTCGAGCATTGTGACTGCCAATGGTCCCTGGTCTGAGCATTGATTACTTTATCTTATGATGACTGATGGATAGATGATTCACTTACTTAAACAAATGTATTTGTAAGTCCCCAGGCGGGCAGCCGAGGTGGACAAGCGGAGTGATCTTGCAGGGGTTTGGGGGCTAACCATTGCTTGCAAGTAGGGAGGGGCTGTTCCCTTTGCTGCCCGGTAGGCAAGCACCAGGGTCTTGAATTTGATGCAAGCTGCTACCGGGAGCCAGTGGAGGGTGCCTGTGTGTGAGATAACAGTAGAATGAGAAAATGACAATACAGACATTCACCAACAGGCCAACTGGACCGGCCACATAGCTTTAACATGTTCCATTACGGCTGTAAACTATCCATACTGCCCTCCCATCACTTACTTGACTGCTGTAGCTATCTGCCTGCGTGCACACGCACACACATGCACACACACACACACACACACACACACACACACAGTCCTTGTTCCATAATGTAACTTTAACAAGTGTGTAGCTCTTGACTCATCTGAACAATGTTCATTTACAGTATAGTGGTAAGTTTTCTAATAGCAGGTGACTCCTATTTTTAGTGCTGCCTGCCATCAAAGTATTATCCAATGAGAAAATGTGTGGATTCCTACATCGCAATGTCTAATGAGACAATTCAATTGATTGGAAATGATACTGATGTTGAATTTTCAAATTGTCTTTGTGAAAACTAACAGAGACAAAGCGTGAGTGTCACTTTAAGCTCAGCTCCCAACCAGTCAGTGCATTTAGCTGACCACAAATAACTGCTGCGTCTGCCCCTGTGAGGGGCAGCCTGTGTGCATTTTGTCTTGTGAAAAAAGGGTATATTGCACAATGATTAAAGTCAGACAATTTGCCATTTAGGTCAAAGTATGTGTATTTTTGACAATACATCATATTTTCTTGGCTCCTCCTGAAACTATTTCCCAGGTGCTGTGATATAGCTACAGAGCTAGCCTGTTTGAAAAGTTAGCGCCCAGAGTGAAATACAGTATAACCCTCCGAACCCCCTTCACCGGTTTCATTTGCGACTGAGTCAAACAACCTTTCCACACATTTGATTGAGAATTGCTTCTTCTTACAATTTACCCATCTTCTAATGGCTACTTCCAGCATGATAATACACCATGTCACAAAGCAAAAGTCGTCTCAAACTGGTTTCATGAAAACATGATAATACTCAATAACATTTGCTATCCAGTTAAGTGGTCTAAGGCATTCCATTCCATTGGTTTGAATCACACACAGTTGGCACACACACACCATATGATGGTAGACCATAACCCATATGGTTAACAGCGGCATCATGCAGGCTAAGGGACAGTGTGCTAGGACAGATTGTGTGTATGTGTGTGTGTGCGTGCGCGCGTGTTTGGGGACTTGACATGGTCTAGACAGAAGGTAGCGTAGGCTGTTTTGGGAATAGCTCATGTTGTGGTTGTATATTGCTAAGAGTTTAATGTCACCGTCAGTAAGTTGAATGCTGCTGTAGTGTGTTGATAAGCTGTTTTAGTGTTACAGGTTATGTTGTCATTCTGTCATGTAGTGTTGTGTTAGTCCGCCTGCTGGAGATAATTGGAATTACATAGCTGATTGATTTGCCTTTTTTGAGAGTATGGCTTGAAGAGTGGACGTTAATCAGTCTGATCTTGAGCCATAAAGTATTTCCAAATAATATGTTATACTATATTCCTGTGAGTTCATGTCTCCATATGTTTCTCTTTGTCTCTAAAGAGCCTTCCATGAACCCACAATCTCCGAATCACCCTTCCACAGTTCCTGTTCCAAGCTACTGTAACCTTGGAAATATTTCCCTTGGTGAGTCAGTGTTTTCATTATATTAGCAGCGCTAGTGACAAACTAACGGGACGATAGCAGTAGCATTCAATGGTTAGCACCACCAACATCAACAACAGTACAATATGTCTTGCTAATATGAAGTTAAATTAGCTAACTCCAGGTAATGATACAGTATCTCCGGTTTAAACTAAGCTAAGCTAAAGCATTGGAATTAAATTAATATTCGCTTGAGTGAATACTAGCATTCAGTGGAAAGAGAATTGACACTTGAATTGATATGGGAATGAAATATCTTTATTGAATAAATTAGAAAGGAGATTACAATGAAACAAACATGTTGAAAGTTGAAATTAAGAGGTAAATTAATGTAATTCAGAGAGAGGATATTAATTATTACTTGTGGCTTTGTTCTGCAAGGCCGGGTTTTGTGGTTGAGTTGAGTTCATTCCCTTTGGATCCTGGATTTCGTCCTCGTCCTGCTACGCTTCTGTTGGAAGAGTTATGCGGAGCGTGGACTGGCGAGCCATTCCCAACATCGCTTTTGTTGATTTGATTTGAGCGAAAAAAGGAGAGACACTGTGCATTGTGTCTTCTGGATTTCAGTAGGACAGATCCTTTGCATCCACACTCACTTGAACCACTGGACGGCCCCTGGTCCATGGACTGAGACGAAGTAATCACAAATCTCCTCATCCACTCACTCGAGTGTGGTACTGTTTTTGTAATGTTACTTATTGAAGTTTATTGATGTTTGAATCCAGAGTACACATGTATTGACACTGATATTTGATTTTGGGATGTGAATAATTTTGGTACTTGTGGTTGAATCCATTTCAGTTAATTTTAAGTTCTGCTTAAAATATGTTCTTGGTTTAATAACTACTAAGAGGTCATTTTAACTAAAAGACCAAAAGACCTACTGGGTAATACCAAAATAGATTAAAGTTTTACAAAAAGAAAAGAAAAAACCCATTAAACAATCAATGTCTTAAGCTAAAATACTTAGTATTAATACAAAAGCAAGGTGTTAAATAACATAGTAAATCCCTGTTTAGAACCAGGGATCAGGTTCTAAAAGTAACTAACCATATGGGTAAATAAATAATTAGTCATACTTATCTCACAAGAAGTGAAAAGCCTTGGGTTGTACTGTTAAAGAAAAAGGTGTTGATTATTAGCATTTAAGAGTTACTGATATTCTCATTGAATCATTTTACATTCAAAACGTGTTGGTTTTCTACTTTTATAAAAAACGAACAAAAAACAAACATTTAAAGGAAGAGAAAAGAAAAGAAAAACAAGGAAGAAAGGAACAAAATATTCTCTTACCTTTTACTGACCAAGATGGCGGCACGCACGCATCGCGACGCTCGGTGTCTCTCCAGAGTTTGCGAATTAGTGGTTATTTGCTTGTTTATTTCAAGTATTCTCTAGTGATGGGCAAATGAAGCTTTTGTGAAGCACTGAACCACTTGAGCCAATTGTTTCGAAAATGGGTTCATTACTCGAAGCTTCAGTTACAGTGACCTCTCCTGGCGAAGTGCAAGGCTGCAGTCAAATTAGGCAGGCTAGTTGGTGGACAGGAGGCTTTTAATTACACGCACGCACGCACGCACGCACGCACGAACACACACACACACACACACACACACACACCTCAATGAGCAGTGTTGGAGAAACTACTTTACTTTTGTAGAAAAGATCTTTTGTTCTGAAGCATCTTTGCTTTGATCACCCTTGGATTTAAAGTATTGTAACGACCCTGTGAAAGGCCCGTTAGCAATTCCGCCAAGGGAGTTACCGCTCTTGGTGTTGTGGCTAGCGCGACCGGTTTGTAAGCGAAAGATTGCGAGTTCGATACCCGCTTAAGGCAAGCTGCTCTACCCCGCCGTTCGCTACAGTATCTTTGCTTTGATGAAATTCTTTGATGCACACTAAGACTGAATATCATGTTCTATTTACAAATAAAGATTGATGAATGTGTGTATTGTGTAATTGAGGAGAGAGTGCTGGGGAAAATATGGCAGAGGTTGGGTGTGTTTGTGTAACTATGGCAGGGGGTGATTATGTGGGATGGGGAACACTCAAAGATTACAAGAAGAACACTCAGAGAATACAAACGCAATACCAACAACTCAACAGCAACAACGCACCTACTACGACAATCCACAAATTGTGCATTGTTTAGAGCGGTTATAAAGTGTTGAGGCACTCAAATTCAAAACTGTCGCAACCTATCACCTGTCAGAATCGAGACGAGGCAGTGCCAGTGAATCACCTGATTGGACCGCGAACCAGTCAGGTGATTCATTCAGGCAACGAAGCAGTTGCTGCTTCGGACGTCATATGTCACGTGATTTTTTTCGCACCAAAGCAAGCTTTGAAGCAGTGCTTCGATAAAATTGTTGGTCAGTGTTTGAAGCACGTATCGAAGCTTCAGTGTCAAACTGCCATCACTAGTATTCTCGCTAAAAACAGTTTAACGTACATATCGCACAGCCGACGAGAACTTTTGGACATCGGTTCCGGCATTCCAGACATCTTTATCAACGTAATACCTGAGATTACCTGGCTCAACAGCGAGGTACCCGGCAACGCTATCGAGCTAGCAGGGCGCTACGTCCTCCGAGCAGACAGAACAGCGGGTGACTCCGGTAAGACCAGTGGTGGAGGTTTGTGCATTTATGTGAACAAGACGTGGTGCACGGACACTACCATCACCGAGAGTCACTGCTTAGCTAACCTAGAGTTTCTCATGGTTAAGTGTAGACCTTTCTATCTGCCCAGAGAGTCCACTGTTATCACGGCAGCCTATATCCCCCCCGGATGCTAATGCTAAGATTGCCATGAAAGAACTGCATACTGCCATTAGCAAACAGCAGACTCTGCATCCCGAGGCAGCCTTTATTGTCGCGGGTGACTCCAACCCCTCAAATTTAAAGACTGTACTGCCCAAATTCCACCAAAATGTCTCATGCCCCACCAGAGGAGACAAGACATTGGACCATGTATATACCAGCGTGGCTTACAAAGCTGTTCCCCTCCCCCACCTAGGTCAATCTGATCACCTCTCATTGTTCCTACTGCCCAAGTACTCAGCACTCATCAAACGGGTGAAACCTACAGGGGGGACAGTCAAGGTCTGGCCAGAGGGAGCTGACTCAGCGCTCCAGCAGCGTTTTGAAAACACTGACTGGGGTGTGTTTGCCACACGGGCCACCCATGACTCCCACACGGACATCGACTCATATGCCTCCTCTGTTCTGGACTACATCAATTCCAACATCAACAGTGTCACCACACTCAAACGGATTACCACTTTCCCTAATCAGAAGCCATGGATGAACAGTGAGGTCCGACTCCTGCTGAAGGCACACGACATTGCCTTCAGATCAGGTGATGCTCAGGCCTATAGCTCATCCAGGGCTAACCTGCAGAGGGGCATCAAAAAGGCCAAGCACAACCACAAGCTAAGGATCGAGGATCACTTCAAGAACAACTCTGACCCCCAACGCATGTGGCAAGGCATCCAGGACATCACAGACTTCAAACCCACTAACACCTCCCCCCCCCTCCATCGACGCCTCCTTGCCTGATGAGCTGAACCACTTCTATGGCCGCTTTGACAGGGACAACAAGGAGGTGGCCATCAAGGCTGTGCTCCCTGCAGATCACCGGCACTGAGCAGGGCTAATGGACGCAAGGCTGCTGGTCCTAATGGCATCCCCGGACGTGTCCTCAGGACCTGTGCTGTGCAGCTGACTGAGGTTTGGACTGACATATTCAACCTGTCCCTAGCCCAAGCAGCTGTCCCCGCGTTCTTCAAAACCACCTCCATCGTGCCGGTGCCAAAACACTCCACTGCAACGAGCCTTAATGACTTCCGCCCAGTTCCACTCACGCCCATCATCATGAAGTGCTTCGAGAGGCTGGTCCTAGCTCAACTCAAGACCTGTTTACCACCCACACTGGACCCATTCCAATTCGCCTACCGTCAGAACAGGAGTACAGAGGATGCCATCTCAACAGCACTTCACTCCGCCCTGTCCCACCTTGACAATAGCAACACCTGTGAGAATGCTGTTCATTGACTTCAGTTCAGCTTTCAACACCATCCCCTCCAAACTGATCACCAAACTCAGTGAACTGGGCATCAATTCCTCACTCTGCTACTGGATTCTGGACTTCCAAACCAACAGGCCGCAGTCTGTTAGGCTACATAACCACACCTCCTCAACCCTCACCCTGAACACCGGCGTTCCACAAGGCTGTGTGCTGAGCCCCCTCCTTTACTCCCTCTTCACCTACGACTGCACACCTGTACATGGCTCAAACACCATTGTTCGCAGACGACACAACGGTGATTGGTCTTATCAGCAACAACGATGAGTCGGCCTACAGGGAGGAGGTCCAGCACCTAACAGTGTGGTGTAACGACAACAACCTGGCTCTCAACACCAGGAAGACCAAAGAGCTCATTGTGGACTTCAGGAAGTCAAAAGCTGGCACACACACCCCCATCCTCATCAACGGGACTGAGGTGGAGCGAGTCACCAGCTTCGAGTTTCTCTGTGTCCACATCTCTGAGGATCTCTCCTGGACCCTCAACACCTCTACCCTGATTAAACTTCTACCGCTGCACCATCGAGAGCATCCTCACCAACTGTGTCACGGTATGGTATGGCAACTGCTCTGCCTCTGACCGGAAAGCACTGCAGAGGGTGGTGAAAACTGCCCAACGCATCACCGGTTCCTCACTCCCCTCCATTGAGGCTGTCCAGGGCAAGTGATGCTTGCATAAGGCACGCAGCATCGTCAAGGACATTTCTCACCCCAACCACAGACTGTTCATCCCACTCCCCTCTGGGAGGCGCTACAGGTCTCTCCGCACCCGAACCAGCAGGTTCAGAGGAAGCTTCTTCCCTGCGGCTGTCACCCTACTGAACTCTAACTCTGCACCTAGGTGACAACCTACCAACCCCTTCACCCCCCCCCCCCCCCCCCGGACAATTGCACTACTCTTACCCTATAGTATTACTATAAACTGTACATACTGCATCCTCACTTTTACACACTGCTCTTATACTACATACTACTGCTCTTCTGTACACATCTGTCAATACTGTTTGCACACATAATGCACATATCCTTATTTTTTTAATGCTACTGTTAATACACTGCACATCTGTACATATCTGTTTATACTGTTCATACTGCATTCCATATTTATTCTGTTTATTTACTTTGCTTTAATGTTACTGTTAATACATATATACTGCTTATACTGCACTGCCTATACAGCTCATATGCTGCTTATAATGTTACTGCTAATACATATACTGCTACACTGCACTACTTATACTGCACTACCTGTATATATTGTTCACACTGCACTTTTTTGCACTTCTGGTTAGACGCTAACTGCATTTCGTTGTCTCTGTACTTGTACTCTGCACAATGAAGTTGAATCTAATCTAATCTAAAATTACCCACCCGCCATACATCAATCAAGTTCTTCTCTATCATTTTTAACAACCCCCTCCGTGCTGAATCTTGTTTAAAACTATTCACCCTATACACATCTAACTTTGTACAAAACACATTGAAATCTCCCACCAAAATACAATTCCCTGTGCAGTGCAAACCCAGTGAAACAAAAAACTCCCTCTTTTCCATTTCCCTATTAGGTGCATATACATTAATTAATCTAAACGTGACATTATTTACATCAAAATCTATCCCTATCACCCTTCCTTCCCCATCATTAAACATTTCTTTCAAATTTTTTACCACATTTTCTTTTATAAGTATAGCTATACCACATGATCTTTGAGTTCCACAATTATCAAATAACAACCCTCCATTTCTCCTTGATTTCTGGTATTTTAGCCTGTGTCCAGTTTGTCTCTTGAATGACTAAAATGTCTGTTGTAAATTTGACCAACACTTCCTCCAACTTCGTCATATTATTCAGACTGTTGATGTTAATTGAGGTGAGTGTGACCATTGAAACCAAGTAAAAAAGAGTGTATATAACATTTTTTC
The DNA here is from genome assembly GCF_951799395.1 of Argentina silus. NCBI lineage: Eukaryota > Metazoa > Chordata > Actinopteri > Argentiniformes > Argentinidae > Argentina > Argentina silus. The sequence continues at coordinate 15,007,493 of NC_139675.1, read as the reverse complement.
ATTTTCCCTTTCTTCCTTTCATTTAGCTTTTTAACAACAGCCATTCTGCTGGATTTCACAGCTCCTTATAACAGCTGGGCCACTCACTCAAGATGAGGTGTATATTGCCTCACCTAGTTTATTAAAGTTAGCAAAATCAATCAGCCTACATCACAGCTTTTCATGAATGGGTTTTCTATTATTTTTAGAACAAAAAGGGTTGGCAGCTCATTCTCAAAACAGCAGCCTCTGATTGCTTCTGGATGGTGGTCCCCCTTGACAGCCCTGTATGGGGAGGGGGGATACAAAACAAAAAAATAATAAATATATATATATATATATATTTCAAGCTTGTTATGAAAATAAGTTGTTTCACGTGGCGTCTCATCAAAGGAAACTTGGCTTTTTCCAAGCTCCGGTAGAAGTCAGGCAAGGAGAGAAGCTGATGTTGATTCTTCAGAGAATCATCACACTGCATTTCTATGAGTTCTAATTGCAGACTCTCTTCCACTTCTTCTGCGTTTATCAGGAAGGCAGTTGCGAACAGCTTGATTTCTTTGTCTCAATGACTGACAAATCTTGGAAGCGCTGAGAAAATTCAGTCATGAGAGGTGATCAGTAAGATCAACTAAAAACGCCAGGTCAGCCAACCATAGAGGGTCACTCAGCTGGTGAAGAGGTCGGTCCTTCTCTTTCAAAAACTGGTCGATCTGTGATCTCAGAGAATAAAACCCGCGAAGCACGGAGCCGCGACTTAGCCAGCGCACTTCTGAATGGTAGAGCAGGTCTCCGTATTCAGCATCACTTAAGAAAGTTTGAAATTCTCTATTAAAACTAAGAAATGCAATACCGCTAAGCCAAGTTTCATGTGTGGGCCATATTCCACTATATTTTTTGAATTTGCTGCGGGCCAATTAAAAATGGATCGCGGGCCGTAGTTTGGACACCCCTGCCTTAGACCATTTGCATTTACAGCCACAAGCCAAATCATTGTCAATAGAAGAAGATACAAATTTAAACAAAACACTTCAATTGTCATTTTTTCTTTTTCCTCCTTCCTTGCCCTACCATATTCCTACTCAACTTTGCCCTCACCCGTTCTACATCCTCCACAGTTACTTCCTCCTCCAACCCTTTTCTCTTCCCCTTATCATCCAATGCCTTCCCCCTTGTAGAATACCCCCCCTCACCCCCTTCAGATGTCCCTTCTGCCACCATCTTCTCCACCCCTCCGAAATCAGCTCCCAGTTCCTCTCCCGTCACCTCACCATCACCTCTCTCCACCTCCGCCGACGTATCCAGCCCTCCGTCACGAACCGCTGAATCCAGGCTAGCGCCTATCTCCTCTCCCGGCTCCATCCATTCTCCAACTCCCTCTCCTTGGGTCTCCTCCACCATCTCAGCCTCATCCTCCTCCTCTCCCGACCCATCCTCCTCTCCTCCAAATCCCAGACAGAATCACCTCCTCCTCCACGCTATCTTCAGCTCGAATCACCTCCGCTACTTTCTCCTCCTCTCCATCGTCAACTTCTCTTCTCCCATTACATTCCCTTGCATAATGTCCCTGCTCGTGGCATTTATAGCATGTGAACTCCGGACATTCTCTTAGAACATGACCAGGCTTAATGCACAGCCTGCACACCCGCCTGTCGTGTATTACCCTGAAGTGCTCTGCGCCCTCCAGGGTATCAAACTTGACAGAATACGGCTTACACTGCTTTACACTGTCCGTGAATTTTACTTTCATAAACCATGTGCCATCCGCTATGTCAGTGCCTGGCCATACTTGTCTCTTTATCGGAGACACCGCTGCCACTCCCCATGCCGTCAATTTGTCCAAAATTACCTCATCCGTTAAATAGACCGGCAGGTTTAAAAACGATACCACCATTTCATCCATAGCCAAGTCCTTTGCCGTAATCCTTGAACCTTTTATCTTAAAAACCATCAATCAATTTTTCTTTCCCTCTCACCGATGTTAATGTCACTTCATACCTATTATCTCCTTTGAATCGACATCCCTCCACTTCCCCACACACCTCTTTGATAGCCCTCAATAATTCCATCATCGTTATTCTGTCCTCTCCTTGTATTTTCACTCCCACCGTCAGCCTTTTCTCCCTCGCCACCGACTGTCCATTATCCCTCCTCATCGCTGAGTCGTCATTGACCATATTCCGTGTCTTGTCATTAGCCATTCCATTTTCAAAAACCATGTCGTCCGTCCGTAAAACAAAACCGTGGACAAATACCCCACAAACAGCAAAAGCTGTTGGGGGAATACACAAAAAACGAAACTCACTAACTTCCACTCAAACGAACAAACACATAACATGCAAAAACAAAAACAAAACACTTTCCAAACAAAATGCAAAAATTCCGCTCGCTTCAGGCTTCCCAGACTCCTTAGCACTAAGGGCGCGTTCAGGGTGGTATGGCCCTAAACGAAAGACGCAGCCCTCTGTACTGTATATAAAGTCAAGGAAAGGAGACGGCCGCCACTTTACAACACAAACAATACTGTAGTTGATACGCAGAAGGGAGGGAGTTATCTCGGAAAACACCAAAACTGCAATTAACATTGCTTTACCATTCTACAGCTCCAAAGTTCATTGTTCACCTACAATACCTTTCCTGAATAAATTGCTATACCACTACTGCACTGTTTCTAAGACCCCTACATAATCATTTACTACCTCCCCTTTCTCGTTCTCTATTTCCTCTATATACGTTCTGCCCTGTTTCTGTTTTTCCAATCCTAAAAAGAAAGCTGTGCATTTTCCCCCTTCTACCGCATACTGCGCTCTACTCCTAACTATTGCCCCTTTACATTTTTCTTTCTCATAAATCTCTAATTCACCTTTTATTCCCATATACTCTGCTTGATTTCTATTTGGGTTATTTCCTATTTGTTTTAATTCCTCCACCATTCTCTCTCTCAAAACCCATTCTTTCCTCCTCGCCATTATATTCCTTTTTTTACAATACTTCATACTCACATTTTTTAACACATTCCCACCATTCACACATCCTCCTCATACATTTCACTCATCAGTTGTTCCCCCACGCACTTTTTCACCATCTCTTTATACTCATCTTCTCCCAACACACTTGCATTCAAACACCACACTCCCCCCCCCTTTCCCTTTTCTTCTCTCCTAATTGAAAAATAATTGCCGCATGATCACTGTATCCTGTAAATTTGTATTGTATATTTTGATTTGCCAAACATAAATCTATCCTACTCTGTTTTAAAACCCCATTCACTATTTGTCTCCTTGAAAATTCTCTCTTACTTGCATTCCCCACCCTCCATCTATCAAATTCCTACCCTCAATCATTTCTAACAAACCCCTCCTTGCTGAATCCTGCCTAAACTTATCCACCCTATATACATCCAACTTGGTGCAAAACACATTGAAATCCCCAACCAGAATACAATTCCCCGTACAGTGCACACCCAGTGAAACAAAAAAACTCCCTCGATTCGATTTCTCTATTCAGTGCATACACATTAATCAATCTAAACTTCACATCATTGACATCAAACTCCACTCCAATCACTCTCCCTTTCCCATCATTCAAAACTTCCGTGATATTTTTCACCACATTTTCTTTTACAAATATTGCAACCCCACATGATTTCCCCAATCCACAATTTACAAACAACAAACCCCTCCATTTTCCCTTGACTTCTGTGATTTTTTCTGTTGACCACTTCGTTTCTTGTATTAACAAAATGTCTGTTGTAAATCTTGCCAGGACTTCCTCTACTTTCTCCATGTCATTCAAACCATTGACATTAAGTGAGGCAATCGTGACCATCATAAACAAGTGAATTAAAGTGTATGTCATTTTCAACATCATCTTTTCTTTTTTCCTTTCCTCCTTTCTTTGATTTTCTGCCAGCTGGCCATTTTGTTCGGTTGTCCTACAAATGCCCTCTTTCTCATTCCCTTTCCCATCATCATTTCCTCCTCAGACCCACTGTCACTCTTCTCCTCCTCAGTTACCATTAACACCATCGAGTCAGACATTTGGGGTGGGGGAGTTTTAGGTATTCCACCTCGCCAGCTAGCCGTTTCGTCTAGCGTGGGTGTATGGGTCGCCTCTCTAGACTCCATAGCTGCTTTCTTTCCTTCATTCGGGCGCACAGTTCTCGGAGGCAAAGGCTCCCATTGAGAGCCTCTCCCTCCGGTCTTCTGTCCGCCCCCTTCACACCCTGTTGCCGGGTCCACCAATGCAGCTACTTCCTCATCTAGGCTCGACCCTATACCCCACTTCTCCCCCGTCTGCTCCTCCATCTGGGTGTCTGGCACACCTGTCACCCCCTCATTAATTGAGTCCTCTACCATTGCCCCTTCCTCCTCCTCCTCACTCCCCGATCTACCTTCCTCCTCCGTCTCTACCGCGAGAGCGCTTCCCTCCTCCTCCCCTGCTTTACAAACACAACCCGCTTCCCTATTTCCACACACTCCACACTTGTTTATAATGGTCACGCATTCCCTCGCATAGTGTCCCTGGTCCCCACATTTCCTACATAGGAAGTCCGGACACTCACGTACAATATGTCCTGGTTGTAGGCACATCCTACAAACCTTGACCTGTCTATCGTGAATAACGCGGAAAAACTCCGCTCCCTTTTCTGTATCAAATCTTGTTGAATAAGGTAAAGACCTAACTACGTCGTTGAACTTTACCTTGACAAACCTTGTTCCTTCACATATCCTCGTCCCCGGCCACATTCTCCTTTTTATCGGCGACACTGCCATCACTCCCCAGTCCGTAAGCTTCTTTAAGATCTCTTCGTCTGTTGTGTATACAGGCAGCCCCAGGAACGATACCACCATCTCATCGCTCCTTAGCCATGATCCTGGTCTCGCGGATTTTGAAGCCGTCCATCAGGCGCCTCTTCCCATTAGGGTGACTCATAGTCAGTTCGTATTTATTTATTCCAATGAACCGACATCCAACCACCAGCCCACATAAATCCTTCGTCGTTTTCAGCATCTCCATCATCGTAATTTTCTCTTCTCCTACTAATTCCAACAACACCGTTAAATCTTTGCTGTAGCTTGGCTCGTCCGCCACCTTTTCGTTCCCTCTCACTCTCTCTCCTTTCTCCGCATTCACCGATCTCTCCGTCTGTCTCGTCTCCACTCCAGCTTTCTCCACCACTCTCGCCTTCTCTATGTTTTCGCCATTCGTCTTGCCGTCATCCGTGTTCTTAGCCATGTCGTCTGTCGTTGTCCTGTTCATATCCATTTATCCAATCCGAAAACAAAACTACACTCAAACTGAAACAGATATCCCCCCAAACAGCAAGCTGTTGGGGGAATACACAAAACAAAACAAAACTCACTTCTTTTTTTCACTATTTTTCACATAAACAAACAGAAAACACTAATCTCCACAAACGCTGTTTCAAATTCTCCCGCTTCCAAACGCTCTCGACTTCCCAGAATCCTTTGCACTGTGACGTGTTCAGGCTGGTATGGCCGTAAGCGAGATTCCCAGCCATCTGCACTGTATATATAACGTCAAGGAAAGGAGACGCCCGCCACTTGACAACACAAACAATACTGCAGTTGATACGCAGAAGGCTGGGAGTTATCTGGGGAAAAGACCAAAACTGCAATTAACATTGCTTTACCACTCCACAGCTCATAGTTCATAGTTGTCAGTCTAGAATCGAGCTCAAGAGAAGGCTGAGTGAGTCACCAATTCTTAGCAGGTGGTTTTGGAGCAAACTGTATAAACTGTTCAAAACAGCAATATGAAACTGGAGCTGTACTAACAATATGAAACTGTTCAAACTACAGTGGTGATACAATAGTACACCCTACTGGTCGAAATAAGGAAAAGCTTACTGCACCGGGTATTCCCAGGCGGTCTCCCATCCAAGTACTAACCCAGCCCGACCCTGCTTAGCTTCCGAGATCGGACGAGATCGGGCGTGTTTTTTTTTTTTTTTTTTAATCTTTTTATTATCAAAAATACATATTACAAAGCATATTTTACATTATTTACAACAGGTGTTCAATACATCTAACATGGACATGACATAAACACACTACATTAAACGTGACGGACATAACACACACAGAACATTTGTGAAATTGTATTCAACACCCAAAACAAATCAAAGAACTAAAAATAAGTGCCCAAAGCTACACATTAAAACCTAAATCCCCAGATCCGGTTGCTGATATCAGCGTGCTATTTTTTACAAAGTATTTTTCAAAATTCACCCTCCCAAAAGTGTACACTAATCTAATATTCTTTTTAAAAAGTGACACAAACAGATCCCACACCCTCATAACTCTCAATTCCTAATGTGCTACATTCCTCCTACATACAATAGCATACCTTACATTGCTCATAATTACATTCACCAAATTAACATTAACATTTTTCTTTATTCCACACATTCCAAACAACAATAGTTTCTTCCATTCCCTTTCATTTCCGACTTTCACCCCACAGTGTACATTCAACAAATTTTTCACATTCTCAAACAGTACAGACAACATTGAACATTCAAAAAATAAGTGATCAAAATTTTCATCTTCCCTTTTACATACATCACATTCCCTACATACATTCTTGTCAATTTGGTGCAAAACAACATTTGTGAAAACCCTATTGTGCCTAATTTTGAAATCATTGTGCTCACAGTCAATACTATTATATTTTACATTCAAATTTCCCCATACCTCTTTGACATTCAACCCCTCAAAAACCTTTTCCCACACCTTTTCTGACGCTGGCCTCTCCATCCCATCACCCAGTAAATCCGTGTATATACATTTAGTTGTGACATTTTCAAATTTAACCCTAAAACCCTTCCTCTCTACACTCAACTCTACCATCCTGTTTGATTCACCTACCTCTCCCTGTCCTAACATTAATATTTTCCACCCATTACTAATGCTGTCCCTAATTCTCTTGTACATTCCTATAATAACCTGCTTTCTTACATCCTTATCTACTCTTCTTATTCCCTGTATGATTTCCTGTTCTGATTTGAAATTGTTATTGCTTTTGGATATTAAATGTTTGACCTGTTTTATTCCTGCTTTTTCAAAATGTTTATTTACCAGAATTGCATTGTTATGAGTTATTTTTGTGTTGTGAAAGATTGGTTGATTTAACACCTCCCCCTTGTCCACACACTCATACTTTACATGTTTTAAATATTTCCCCTACGCTTCAAAAACCTCCTTATAAAAATCTGACATTCCCTCACACCTTGGTTTGTTAAAAACCATTAAAAGACCATTCACACCACATCCACCACACCTGTGCAAATAATCCTCAAAAAACCCTTTTTTTTTTTTATCGGTTTTGCCGAATCGGTTTTGCCGATTAAAAGGAGGATGTGGCCGGGGACGAGGATATGTGAGGGAACGCGTTTTGTTAAGGTAAAGTTTAATTATGTAGTTAGGTCTTTGCCTTATTCGATGAGGTTTGACACGGAAAAGGGAGCAGAGTTTTTCCGTATCATTCATGACAGGCAGGTGAAGGTATGTCGAATGTGTTTACAACCAGGGCATATTGTGCGTGAGTGCCCAGACTTCCTATGTAGGAAATGTGGGGACCAGGGGCATTATGCGAGGGAGTGTGTGACCATTAGAAACAAATGTAGAGTGTGTGGATATAGGGAATTGCGTTGTGTTTGTAAAGCGTGGGAGGAGGAGGGGAGTGCTCTCTCGGTGGAGACGGAGGAGGAAGGTAGATCGGGGAGTGAGGAGGATTGGGCGGTGGTGGAGGATTCAATAAATCAGACGGTGATAGGTGTGCCAGACACCCAGATGGAGGATCAGACGGGGGAGAAGGAGGGTATTGGGTCAAGCCTAGATGAGGAAGTAGTTGCACTGGTGGACCCGGCAACAGGGTGTGAAGGAGATAGACAGAAGACCGGAGGGAGAGGCTCTCAATGGGAGCCTTTGCCAATGAGAACTGTGCGCCCGAATGAAGAAAATAATGCAGCTATGGAGTGAGAGAAGTGACCCATGCACCTAGGCAAGACGGAACGTCTAGCTGGCAGGGTGAAATGCCTGTAACTCCCCCACCCCAAATGTCTGAATCTGAATCAATGATGTCAATGGTGACGGAGGAGGAGAATAGTGATAGTGAGTCTGAGGAGGAGATGGTATTAGAAAAGGGGATGAGAAAGAGGGCGTTTGTTGGACAACTCAGTAAATTGGCTAGCTGGCAGAAAATTAAGGAAAGGAGGAAAGGGAAAAAGAAGAGATGACTTTGAATGGATAAATACACTCTATTTTACTTGATTATAATGGTCACACTCACCTCGCTTAATGTAAATGGTCTTAACAACATGGTTAAAGTAGAGGAAGTGTTGGCTAGTTTCACATCGGACATTTTAGTGTTACAGGAAACCAAATTCCAGTAATCAAGGAAAAATGGAGGGGTATGTTATTTGTGAACTGCGGATCAGAAAAATCATGTGGGGTAGCTATACTTGTAAAAGAAAATGTGGTAAAAAATATCACAGAAGTTTTGAATGATGGGAAAGGGAGAGTGATAGGAGTGGAGTTTGATGTCAATGATGTGAAGTTTAGATTGATTAATGTGTATGCACTGAATAGAGAAATCGAATCAAGGGAGTTTTTTGTTTCACTGGGTGTGCACTGTACGGGAAATTGTATTCTGGTTGGGGATTTCAATGTGTTTTGCACTAAGTTGGATGTATATAGGGTGGATAAGTTTAGGCAGGAATCAGCAAGGAGGGGTTTGTTAGAAATGATTGAGGGTAGGAATTTGATAGATGTATGGAGGGTGGGGAATGCAAGTAAGAGAGAATTTTCAAGGAGACAAATAGTTAATGGGGTTTTAAAACAGAGTAGGAACCTGAGATTAAGAGTCTCATGCTCTACCGATTGGTCACTTGATACTGTACAGAGCCTCCTTGAGACCGGGTATTATTGGAATCATTTCCAACAAAGTTATATGATTAGGACCTTCCAAACAAAAGGCTCCTGTGGCGCAATCGGTTAGCGCGCGGTACTTATACAACAGTATGTAGAAGAGTGATGCAGAGGTTGTGAGCTCGAGCCTCACCTGGAGCACTTCTGTTTGAGGCCATCAGTTTAGAATGTAGCTACCTGAGTATTCCAATCGCTGCTGACGAACCTGTGCTAAATGAAGTTGAACCAGACGAGCAGTCATCGGACGATGAGGAGCTGCCAGAGAACCTGACGGCCCTTGATGAAGCGCCAGAGGACAGTGATGTGTTTTCTTGGAGGAAGGGGGACTTCAGGCCAAAGGCCATCAGGTTTTCAAGGGGGTTGTCAGGGTTAAGGAGGCAGCCAGGAAATAGCACAGATGCAGAATGCTTCAAAATGTTTATCACCCCCTCCACTATTCAGTCTATAGTGACTGAAACAAACTGCTATACCCAGTCACTGAGGGAACGTTTCAATAATGCTGGGAAGCTAGCTAAATGGGTGGATACAACTGTGGCAGAGTTGTATGTCTTTTTCTCTATACTTTTTCTCATGGGTCTCGTGAAAAAACAGAATGTTAGAGACTACTTTACCACCAATCCAATGCTATCGACCCCATTCTTTGGTACCATCTTCTCCCAGGACCGCTTCCTCCTGCTAATGAGAGCCCTGCATTTCACGCCTACAACGTCTATTGACCCCAATTATTCAGGCTTTTAATCAAATTTTTTATCCCCACCAAAATGTATGCATTGATGAGTCAATGGTGAAGTGGAAAGGAAGGCTGTCCTTTAAACAGTTTATACCATCAAAACGTCATCGCTTTGGCATCAAACTGTTTGTATTATGTGATGTAACAACGGGATATGTCCAGAACCTCATAATATATACAGGGAAATCAACTGATGTCACCACAATCAGGGGTCTGGGAATGTCAGGGTCAGTAGTGCATGCACTGATGAAGCCTTTTCTTGGCAAGGGCCATGTTTTGGTATAGCAGCCCTTCCTTTTTTCCCCATCTACAACGACATGGAACAGGTGCCTGTGGTACAGTGAGGTCGAACAGGAAAGGAATGCCAAAATTTAGGGACAAAATGCAGAAGGGTGAGGTTGAGTCTTTCAACAACGGGGAAATTCTGGCCACAAAATGGCACGATAAGCGGGACGTCCATACTTTGTCCACTGTGCATTGTGAGGGCATGGTACCGACTGGCAAAATCAACTATGCCACAGGGGAAAGTGTCATCAAACCCCTCTGTGTGCGGGATTACAACAAAAATATGGGCTCTGTGGACAATTTGGATAGACGCAACACCTTTGTTGAGTGTGCGCAGAAAACCTTCAAATGGTACAAAAAGCTCTTTTTTTGTGTGTTGGATGTGGCTCTATTCAACAGCTATGTGGTCCACCGTCAGCTCACACGAGAGGAGATGATATATGCTAGGTTCAGGGAGAACTTGGCGCAACAGTTGATTGAGGAATTCCACACTGCCAGAAGGCCTTCCTGTGGTGGACGTCCAACGCTGGACAACCCGGTCCGTCTCTCGGCTCGCCACTTCCCATCACTTGTGCCCCAGACAGCTCAGCAGGGTGGTCGAACAAGGCGCCGTTGCAGGGTCTGCCAGACAACAACCAGGCGTCCACAGCTGCGGCAGGCCACAAAGTACATGTGTGTCCCCTGTGACGTACCACTGTGCGTGACTCCCTGCTTTGAGGAATACCACACCCTCAAGCACTTGACTGTTCCTGTCTGGAAAAGACATAAAAGTATAATTTAATTCAAGAAATCTGCTATTCAAAGTACACAAATCAAAACTCATTCTATTGTTTCTGTTCCAGTATGTCTGTGCAGGTGTGCATGAGCAAGAGTCTGTGTGTGTGTGTGTGTGTGTGTGTGTGTCCATGCCCACATCAGTACATGTCATTATTTTCATCTTGATCCTACCAATAGTTATGGGTCCATGAATGAAATATTTTGCTGTTGAAAATACTAATGTTTTCTGAAATTCTTTGTCATTCATCATTATCAATAAGAGTGCAATTATCATAATGTTTTCATATCCATAGTTCATATGCATAGTTCACATGCACGCAAATGATTTCAGTTTCAGACATTACTTTTTTGCCACTTACCTTTTTTCCCAAAATCTAAACTGAGTCTATCTGAGATTGACAACCTACACAAAGTAAAATTCTGATACGTAGGCTATGTGATATTATCTGTGCAGTCAAAACAGGCTAACACTTCAAGCCTTATTCAGATAATTTAAAAAGTGGACTACCTCATCATCTGCCTGGCTGTGGGCTTGTTTACTGAATAGATGGGATATGAAATTCACGTTTATTTTTAGGAGTGTGTTTTCCACCAAGCTCTGAAATAGATATAGGGTACTAACTCAGACTACTTTACAGATACCAATTTGTCAACAAATCCTGTTGTTTTGTCTTGAATACACCGTGAACAGGCAGGGGCTATAGGCTAACGCTATGTAAAGTCTGTAGGCATAAAACATTGATTGGTATGAATTACAACTCTGATGTTTTCTACTATTTGATATATAAATAAGTTCACTTACCATTTGTAAAATCCATGGACCATGTGAATAGGGGAATAGTCGGCGACAAACATTTGTTGGGTGAGAAATCTGACTGAGGTAAGGACAAATTCACGTGCAGCCGTCCTCTCAGTGTCTCTCTTTGATCTTTGCGGCAATAATCAGTACACGTTACGTTGTTACCATGACGTCATACTGTCTTGACAGAACCACTTGTTAATTGGTAGGCTTGCTAAAAAAATATTGTAACATATTTTGGATGAAAATGTATGATTAAAATTGAAAAGACAGCAAATCAGTCCATGCTAGGTCTGCATATCCCCAGTCGGCTGCTCTAACAATGACTATAGAATGCTACTATAGAACACTCGTGAAACGGCCTAAAAAAACCCACCCAGTTGAATACAATGGTAAAAAAAAAACCTACGTTCTTAAAGGTTAAGCTAAAGCCCCAGTCCTTAGCAAAATACTAGACATTATTTCTTGTGAACGTTACTGTAAACCCAACTTCGCCTTGGCTTTCTCTACAGTAATTGTGCACTAAATAATAATGTCAAATATAATACAAAGCGCACTTTTTGTTTTAAACTATAAACCGCTCATCCAAGTCCAACGATTTGATTGAGAACAATTCATAGAGTGGCCACTTGAAACTGTGTTTGTGTGTGGCACAACAAACGCATGCACACACAAAACTATGACAGTCAAATCCTGTGTAGTCCATAGCGTGCTTATGTCAGTGTTGGAATAATTCATCACACCCAGGGACGGACTGGGAGACGATATGCTGCACGAAGCCCACATATCGCGTCGCTCACCGGCCCCGCAGTCCACAGGTAGACCGGCACATCCACCGACCCCACGGCCCAAACTTTTCCATGTCTTAATGGCCTCCGTTCTCTTCTCTCCTACAGTATGCTTTAAGACTAGTGTTGGACGGAATAGGTCCTCGCCATATTTGCCTCACCAATCAATCTATCAAATCAGTGGTTATGAAGCAAGTGTGACAAGAGCAAGAGATGGGAATTAAAAACTTGTGAGGAAAGGTTTACTGCTGTCACTGTAGCTAAATCAAACATTAAACTGAAAGCTCATTGTCTAACTGCGCTGCAGTAAGTGCCTTACTGTAGTGAGAAGTAGTCTTTACTATCTACAGAACTATGAGTAGGAGGTATACATTCATTGCAGTACCCAGACCATAAAACATGAACATCTGCCTTATAACTTACAGGTAATATTCACATCTACCTAAAGGGAATAATGCTCAACCATCATGAGTGTTTCCAGCAAGCTTCTTTAATGATATTTCAACATTTTCAGTTTTGTGGTTATGGCCAATATTCCCCAACTCATTTCAACACATTTTCAATCTTTCCCTTCATTTTAAACAGTAGATCAATCAAATTTAAATCTCTCATCTAAAAGAACTATCCATGTTTTCAATAGAGCCTCTTAATAAAATAATACAAATATAATAACGTCTAGACAAAAATAATAAAAATACAGATTACATTAATATTTTAGGCATACCTTGCAGTCTTTTATTTTTTCCTCTTTTTTAGTAGTTTCTGTTAATACATGATTGTATGATGTAGAAAGCAGGAGAAAAAATTTGAAGATTGCTCTTACTTTAAGAGATGCAGTGTTGGTCATAATTGTACACATTTTTACATTTAAAATAGTCCATAGAAGTCCTTTTAAAAAAATATAAATACAAAAAAATAATTATTTTCAGCTTTTGTTTTGTAGTTTACTTCTTTTTCCATCCAAGAATCCAAGCCACGACTTCATATGTGCACACAATCTTCTGGCTGGGCTAACGGAATAAAAGTAATATATTTTTTGTGCCTTGCAGTCTCTTCTCAAGAGACTGCAAGGGGTCTGTGAGATCAGTGTATGTTGAAAGACTCCTTTTTGAATTGTTGAGTGCATAGGAGAGTGCAAAATCAACAGCATTTGAAGTTGTTGACACCAATTTAGCTCTAGTTGAACAGATGAACGTACAGATGGATGGATGGGTAAAATTCGATGATGCATTCAATGGGTAAATGGCAGAAAATATGCAATGGATAAATGGACAGCCTTACAACCAGATGTCTTGATACCTTGTGTGAGACTTGATGAGGACAATTATTAGAGCTTTATTTACAGAGCGTAAGTAATGGGACAGTGAAGCATTGTTTTTCTTTCAGTTCCACACTCCAAAGGTTTGTATTTGAAATCAAACAATTACTGTAAAGTAGAGATTCTAGCTTTTATTTGATGGTATTTGTGTGCATTGTTTTCACCATTTAGAAATTACAACACATGCATAGTCACCCTAATTTAGGATAACCTATATCAGTGTTTCTCAACCTTTTTTCAGTCGCAGCACCCTTTGCATGAATAAAAAATCTCAAGGCACCCCAATATATATATATTATTTTTTTAAATGTTGATTATCATTAGAATACACACACTGTCTCTGACGAACAACAAATGCATGACGCATGTAGCCTACTACTCTTACACGCACGCACGCACGCATACACACACACACACACACACACACACACACAGGGGGGCGTAAATGTGACTTACTCTCAGTGAGAGATTTGGGCCTGGGAGGATGCACACAACCGCTCTATTCTCGCAGGAATGGATGACAGACACACACCTAGCTCCTCTTCCACAGCTCTCAGGCGCTCTCTGTACTTATTCTTGATGCAGTTTAAGCTCGAAAAGCTCAGTTTACACAAATATGTCGTGGAAAAGGGTAACAGTATGTCAACGGCACTACTTGACACTATCGGGTATTCCTTTTCCAATGATATCCAAAATGTATCCAATGTCATATCTTGAAATTTCATCCTTAATGTACGATCTTCTTTCATCTCTGCCAGTTGCTCCTGTGCCTGCATTGGCAGGTCGGCTGCATTCTCCAAAGTGCACGAATTCCAAGGGTCACGGACCCAGTCAAAACCAGCAAAGGTCTCAGCTGGAAAATACTTATTAAATCTCTCGTCAAGGGTTTGCAGATGCTGAGAGATAAGGCCAGAAAGTTTTTTGCTGTTTGGATGTGCACTGTACAGGGGAAACATCTCAACTCTCCCGTTTCACACAAGAGCGCCAGAGAGTGAGTTTAGACTTGAAGCCACGCAATTTGTCTGATGAGCTTAGTAGATTTTCCTCTTTACCTTGCATTTTAGAATTAAGTTCATTGAGGTGCTTAAATATATCGGCCAGGTATGTGAGTTTCGCGCGCCATTGCGCATCTGCAATGAACTCTTTATATGCAGAATTCTCTCCCGCTAGAAACACTCTTACTTCTTCTCTTAACTCGTACAGTCGGTCCAAGCACTTTCCGCGTGAGAGCCAGCGGACATCCGTGTGCAGCAACAAGATCTGATGCTCGGCTCCCATTTCCTCGCATAGAATGGAAAAAAGACGGGACTTTAACGGTCGCGCCTTTATGAAATTAACTATGTCCACTGCCCTGTCCAGTACATCTGAAAGATATTTCGGTAAAGTCTTGGCAACCAGTGCCTCCCTGTGAAGGAAACAATGCGTTGTGCGAACATTTTGGTTTTGCGCTCTGATGCTGCTGATTAAACCTTTGACATTGCCGGTCATCGCAGCAGCGCCATCGGTGCAGACACTGATACAATTTTTCCAACTTAGACCTCCCTGTTCAAGGTACTCTGTTGTGACACGGTATATTTCCTCTCCCGTTGTTTTGTGCGGCAAACACTTGCAAAATAAAAAATTCTCACGAATTTCTCCTCCATCAATAAATCTCACAAATCCCAAAAGTTGTGCGTGGCCACTCACGTCTGTTGATTCATCAACTTGCAGAGAGAATTTCCCACATAGCCTTATTTTCTCTAAGACCACGTCTTCTATGTCTGCCGACATGTCATTTATATACGCCTTCCAATGGTAGAGTTCTAAAGTGGTACCTTTGCGATCTCTTTAGCTGCTTGTGGGCCTATCATTTTGTTTACAATAGCCGTGCAGGCTGGCATTATTACAGGCTGGCATTATTACTGATTCGGCAATGGTGTGAGGCTTTTTAGCCTTAGCTATTATTTCGGCTACCAGGTAGCTAGCCTCCAGTGCATTGTTTGAGACTTTCGCACACTTGAACATCACCTGCTCCTGTCGGCTGTGTTCGCTTTTCAAACGAACAAAGTATTCAGACTGTGGAGCTTTTCTTTTCAAAACTTGTCCATGCTGCTGGCTAATTAAGCGCTGCACAACGCTATGACAACTCATCCGATATCGCGCGCTGTAAATAAAAGTATTTGCCTACGTCATGCAGCCTACTTTCCAAACACTGATTGCAGCGTCGGTAGGCTACTAGAAAATTAATCCGAACTATTTTCTCTGATGTGTGCCTCGATTTACTTAACTGTATGATACAGCTAAAAGAAAGATTCCAAAATGATGCATTCATTTATTTCAATTTCACGATATTAGCCTAGTGTCGGCCACGTTTCTGCGGCACCCCTAAGGATGCCAGACGGCACCCCTGTTGAGAAACACTGACCTATATAGCTCATTTCAATGCATTTCATTCAAAATGTTTACAGACCTTCAGTTCCTGCAGGTTAGCCTGTTGGAGTCGTAGGTGGGTCATGACCTGCTGGCTGAGGTTGGGGCCGGGGCCCCCTGTCTGTGAGGAAGAGGACAGCAGCTTCTTCAGATCGTTGCCAGAGTCCCCCGGCTCGCCACAGTGGGCCCCGCCCTCGCCACTGACCCCACCATCATCATCCATGCTGCTCTCCCCTGAGCACTCTTCCTCCTCCTCCTCCGATTTGACGCCCTCAAATGGATTGGACCCTGTGGGCGGGGCTTGCAGACCCGGAGAGGAAGTGACTTCTTTTTCTCAGGGACACAAACATGTTGGTGGAATCTATGTTCTTTCAGTCATCAGAATTAAAGCGCATACTTTCAGAGAGGGGTTCACAACTTGAAAAAAATGTCAAATTTAAAAATCTAAATGAGAAGTGAATGAATTAACTCAAATGCAGTATTCTCTCTCTGCGCTAAAACACATTTCATTCATGTCAACGTACCTATTGTCTTGTCTTTGTTGACCTTCCAGGAGAGGTCCCTCATGCACCATCTTCCTCTTGGTGAGATCCACATTCTACAGGAGAATGTGAATGTGAGGATAGGTCTAACCGTCTCTGGTAGCCCTCTCGTCTGTGTAAGGATAGGAACGCGCGAAAAACACGCACACGCACACGCACGCACACACACACACACACACACACACTTATGAGCACTGAACAATCACATATGTTGTCCTGTGGTAAATTATGAATCATTATATTACTAACCAAAACAATGAACATACCACATAAGTAATGACAGGTGCTTGCTAATATGCGTTCTGACCAACTTGCGCAGCTCAGTGGCATTCTAAACCACCTGCTCCATCATTTTAAGCATTTAAATCGCACTCCTGGTTGTCTGATCACAAATATTATCTGATTCCCAGTAAGTCCTAATTTACAGAAACAAGTAATATGAGATCGGCACACCCCTCATCGGCATGTGACCACCAATGTTGGGTCTAATCAATGGCGTCTATTCACACAGTCCTGGTTACCTGTTTGTTCTCTGCCTCTTTGACGGCCTGGTTGACATAGTTGAGTATCTTCCTGCAGCAGTCTCCTGTCCTCTTCACCTTGTCCCTCTCCTCCATCTCCTCTAGGGGTCAAAAACAACAACCAAACGTCAACCGGTCATCCATCATCAACTCATCATCTCATTGTTAATGTGGGCCGATAAGTGCACTACACCAGAAAGTGAACAAGAGTTTTGAGCTGGGGGGGTGGGTAAAGGGGGCGGGGGTGCAAAAAAGGGAGGTGAAAGACAAAGCAGTTTTAAAAAGACAAGGTTTAAAAAGTGTTCAGGTGAGGCGAAAAACACATGGGGGCTTGTAGGAGAACCTCACCACAGGAACAAACATGTATTGTAGTTGTTGTGAAATCGTAGTAGTCTATGGTACCTGTGAACTTGGCTATGCTGTCCAGTAGTAGAGGACACTTGGTCAGCCTCTGCATCTCCACAGGAATGATGTCCTTCAACTGCAGTCGGCGACACAGGTGGTTACTTTCCGCCTCCTGCAGGTGAGGAGATAGACATAGAGGGTTCATATACAACATTCACCATCTTAGCCTCACCCCCGTCCTCAATCTTCACACCTTCTAAATGCGTTCTTCTGTCCCTGACGATGGCTTCAGAATAGCCCATCGTACTGTTTTCAGACTACAAAATAATAAAAGTAGGGGGGGAAAAAAGTAAGGAACACTAAGGTTGTGGTTAGGGTTAAGTAAGGGTTAAGGTTAAAGAGAAAGTGGTTAAAAATCAATATCATGTTTTGTCTGTGAATCAAGGCCTGGGTTATGGCTCATTTTGTCATGATGTATTGTACTGTACTGCACGTGCACTGCATTGTATTATATTCTACTGTAATGCGTAGGCAGTAAAAACAAGAAGGTTGGGAGGAAGACATGGAGAGATGGGGGGGGGGGGGGGGGGGGAAAAGAGAGATAGAGAGGATTTTGTGTATGAGGTGAGTTCCCTGATCCTTTACAATGTAAAGTGTTTTGAGCACTTGAATAAAAGCTGTGTAAGTGTACTGCTGTTACCCCTAGAGTGAGATGGAGAGGGAGAGGGAGAGGGTATGGTTGAGAGGGGCTATTACCTGAGTCATGTCCCATGGGGTCGGAGCCCTGGCTGGCTGGGGCACTGTGGGGGGGTGAGCACTGGTGTCTGAGCTGTCGCTGGATTGGCTCCCTTGTACGTGGCTGCTGGCGGATTGTCACGACTTTGCCTCCATGATCTCTGCCGGCGGTGACAAGCACACTTGTCGGCAATCGAGTAATCGACTCTCCACTACCTGTACCCTGCACCTGCTGCTAGTCAACGCCGGATAGTTTGCCATTCATGGTTTTGCTCCAGTACCCGTCTGCCTGCTCGACCTCTGCCTGTCTGATTACCCGCCTGTCTGCCCGACCCCTGCCTGTCTGACTACCTGTCTGCCTGCCCGACCTCTGCCTGTCTGATTAGCCATCTGCCTGCCCGACCCCTGCCTGTCTGACTACCTGTCTGCCTGCCCGACCCCCTGCCTGCCTGACTACCTGCCTGCCCCGCCTGTTCCTTTCTATTTTACCTGTCTTATTGAATCTACTTGCTTTACATTTACCTGCTTGTCCCTAGTCTGCATTTGGGTTCGGTCTCTGATTTGTGACATTGATGGGGTGCCGGTGAGGGCCAAGGATGCTGCGAAACCGAGGCTTCTTCACCTTCTCTTCCCCCTCTTTCTCAGGCTTGATACTATAAACCCAGACATTAAATATTAGTGAGGGGGTGCTCAGTGGCGTAGCACACTAAGGCGCATACCATATCATCGCAAGGTCCCTGGTTCGATTCCTGCCATCGACATATCCTGCATGTCATCCCTCCTCTGTCTCACCCATCCTCCTTGTCAATCTCTACTATCTCTATCCCAATAAAGCAGAAATGCCCTAAAACATATATAAAAAAAATATTAGTGAGAGAAGACATGAGAAGAAGGCCCTAAACAAGTGAGCAACCATGTTACTGCTGGGGGTGAAAGGAGCAGAACAGTGTAACACATTTTAAATGGCCTTTTCAAGCTGTATTGTGTTGAAATATTTAAGAGATTTGTCAAGCTAGGCTTATTCAAAATGCCAAATGAGACAAGGTATTTGCAGTACGAAACGGCTCTATTGATGCTAATTTGTAACTGTGCGTGTGTGTGTGCGTGCACACGTACATGCCTGCGTGTGTGCATGTGTGTGTGTGTGCATGTTTCGACGCATATGTGTGCTTATGTGCATCCATGTGTGTGTTCAGTACTGAACCACACCTTCGTCTTGGGCAGGAAAGTTGATGGGGACTCGTTTGGGTTCAAGGCTGCGAGGCTCCTTGACCTTCACCCCCAGGTGCTTCACATAGGTCAGGATCACATACTGCATGGTGGTGCTGAGACACAACATGTTACACAGCCAGTTAACCAGTAGCTAGTTAGCATACGGTATGGCTTGTTAACAGCAACTTGGGCATATTATTAGTTATACAGTATATCAATCAATTAATCAATCAATCATTATCACTATCAATCAGCTATTGACAGCAAAAACACTAAAACAGACTGTTTAGAGACAAAGAGAAACATATGGAGACATGAACTCACAGGAAGATAGTATAACATTGTAACGAGTCCCTTGTTCACAGAGAGGCGGACGCAGTGTGGTGATGAGGGAATGTCCCGTTTATTATGATAATGTTCACAAATTCATCCGATGACTTTCCAGTCCTGGCTTTCCAGCCTTTTTTCCCCCAAAGCAGAGGCACACACATCTTAAACCATTTCCTCAACGAGGCTTCATTCGCAACAGCTGCGCAACGAAGCCTTGTTTTCGTAAACCCCGGCCACGGTCCTGTACCTCCCTCTACAGGCCGAACGCTGCATGTCCCCCCACAAACATATTATTTGGAAATAGTTTATGGCCCAAGATCAGATTAATTAATGTCCACTTTTCAAGCCATACTCTCAGAATAGGCAAATCAATCAGCTCTGTAATTTCAATTATCTCCAGCAGGTGGACTAACACAACACTACATGACAGAATCACAACATAACCTGGAACACTACAACAGCTTATGAACACACTACAGCAGCATTCAACTTACTGATGATGACCCCAACTTACTGACGGTGGCATTAAACTCTCAGCAATATGCAACCACAACATGAGCTATTCCCAAAATAGCCTACGCTACCTTTTGTCTTGACCATCTCAAGTCTCCAAACATGCACTCACTCACACACTCACACACACACACATGCCATCTGTCCTAGCACACTGTTTCTTAGCCTGCATGACGCTGCTGTTAACCATATGGGTTATGGTCTATCATCATACCTACGATGACTCCACTCTATTATTCTGTAACTTCATAAATCTCTCCATTGGGCATACCAGTTCTAATCCATCTAATCTAACCCACATACGCACAGTACAGTATCCGCAACTACTGCTTGAAAGTTAATTAACTTACTCTGTCATTAGCTTGGTCGTCCTGGCCTAGTTGGACTTTCTGCTTCGTCTTGTTCCTCTTGGGAAGCTGAAATGTGAGATCAAATGAAACATAATATCTATCAATAGTCCCTGGTGAGAAAACATCAAGTCATTGAATTGTTAGAAATTATATCGGTGTGCTGCACAGATGTTCAAACCGAGCATCAGAACGGGGAAGAAAGGTGATTTAAGTAACTATGAACGTGGCATGGTTGTTGGTGCCAGACAGGCTGGTCTGAGTATTTCAGAAACTGCTGATTCACTGGGATTTTCACGCACAACCATCTCTAGGGTTTACAGAGAATGGTCCGAAAATAGAGAAAATATCCAGTGAGCGGCAGTTTTCTGGGCGAAAATGCCTTGTTGATGCCAGAGGTCAGAGCAGAATGGCTAGACTGGTTTGAGATGATAGAAACGCAACAGTAACTGAAATAACCAGTCATTACAACAAAGGTATGCAGAAGACCATCTCTGAATGCACAACACTTGACTCCTGTCAGCTAAGAACAAGAAACTGAGGCTACAATCCGCACGGGCTCACCAAAATTGGACAATAGAAGATTGGTAAAAAGTTGCCTGGTCTGATGAGTCTCGATTTCTGCTGCGACATTCAGATGGTAGGCTCAGAATTAGGCGTAAACATGAAATTTGGTGTACACATGAAAGCATGGATCCATCCTGCCTTGTATCAACGGTTCAGGCTGGTGGTGGTGGTGTAATGGTGTGGGGGATATTTTCTTGGCACACTTTGGGTCCCTTAGTACCAATTGACCATCGTTTAAACGCCACAGCCAATGAAGGATGCGAAGGAGGGGAGTGACATGGGAGAATTTGGGGAGATTGAACACCAGACAGGTGGCAGCATTCCGGATGAGCTGCAAAGGCCTAATGGTGGAGGCGGGGAGACCGGCCAAGAATGTGTTGCAGTAGTCAAGCCGAGAAATCACAAGTGTTTGGGCCAAAAGTTATGCTGCTTCTCTGTTGAGGAATGGATGTATCTTTCTGAGCGTGCTGTTGCTGTGATGTTCGCCACACAGGATAAGTGGTTGTCAAGGATCACCCCAAGGTTCTTGGCTGTATGGGAGGAGGTCACAGTAGAGTCTTGTTAAGGTTGAGCTTGAAGTGGTGGGCTGACATCCAAGCAGAAATGTCTGCAAGACACGCAGAGACATGTGTTGCCATCTGTGGGTCAGAAGGGGGGAAAGAGAGAAAGAGTTGAGTGTCACCTGCTTAGCAGTGGCAGGAGAAACCATGTGGGGAAATTACCAAGCCAAGAGATTTGGTATAGAGGGAGGACAGTAAGGGCCCGAGGACAAAGCCCTGGAGGACCCCAGTGGTGAGGGCTCGTAGAGAGGACAGTGATTCTCTCCACGTCACCTGGTAAATGCGATTGGCTAGGTAGACTGCAAACCAGGAGAGGGCAGAGCTGATGCCCAATTCTGAGAGGGTGGAGAGAAGGATCGGGTGGTTTACTGTGTCGGATAAAGCAGACAGGTCCAGAAGAATGAGAACAGAAGAGAGGAAGGAAGCTCAAGAAGGGTGGAGGGCCTCCGTGACAGCAAGGAGAGCAGTCTCAGTAGTAGCCTTAAAATACCCAGTGGTGAGCGTCAAGGAGGTTGTTCTGAAGGAGGTAGTGATACAGTCGGTTAGAGGCAGCATGTTCAAGGGTTTTAGATAAGAAGGAGAGAAGGGATACCGGTCTGTAGTTATGGACAGCAGACGGGTCAAGAGTTGGTTTCTTGAGAAGAGGTTTGACTCTGGCTGTCTTGAAGGCCCCTGGGACAGATCCTGTGGATCGAGAAGAATTGATTAAGGTGGTAAGGAACAGAAGGAAGTCTTTGGAGATGGATTGGAGAAAGGGGGAGGGGATAGGATGAAGGGGGCAGGTGGTTGCCCGCTTGGATGTGACCAGTTTTAGAATATCTTCAGGGGAGAGGGGGGGGAAAGCTGATAAACCAGAGACTGGGTGTAGCGCAGTGGGTTTGGGAGGAGAGGTAGCAGTGTTGGTGAGAGGTAGAGAGAAAGAGCTGCTAATGTCATCAACCTTCTTTTCAAAGTAGGTGACAAAGTCATCCGCAGACAGGGAGGAGGGGGAGGAGGTGGGTTGAGGAGTGAGGAAAATGTGGAGAACAGTTTCCTTGGGTCAGAGGCAGAGGATTGAATTTTAGAATGGTAGTAAGAAGCTTTAGCAGCTGTTGCAGATGAGGTGTCGTTGAGGAGGAGAGAGATAAAGTTCTAGGTCATCAGGGAGGCCAGTCTTTCTCCATTTCCTCTCAGCTGCCCGGAGCCTTATTCTACAAGCTTGCAGGGTTTCAGACAGCCAAGGAGCGCGTGGAGAGGATTGTGCCGGCCTTGAGGTCTGTGGACAGAGAGAGTCGAAGGATGAGAAAAGAGTGGACATGAGGGTGGAGGAGGCTGCATCAGTGGATAGAAGGGAGAAGGATTCAACAGAGTGTAGGGAGGATGACACGGAGGAAGAGAGAGCGGTGAGTGAGAGGGTACGCAGGTTGCGACGAGAGGATACAGTGTGGGTAGAGACTGACTGAGAGGAGGAGGATTTGAGAGGAACGGAGAAGGATACAAAATGATGATCAGAAACCAAAAGGTTCTGGTGAATACAAGGTCGAGCTGACTGCCTGCCTTATCGGGGGACAGTGGTACAGGGCGAAGAAGGAGAGAAGGTCAAGTACTCCAGACGAGTGAAGCTTCTCTGACTTGGTGTTGAAGTCACCCAGTAGTGTGAGCGGTGTGCCGTCCTCAGGGAAGAAGCCGAGAAGGACATCCATCTCATCTAAGAAGTGGCCAAGCTGACCTGGTGGACGATAAATAACGACAATGTGAAGTTTGACAGGGGAGGTGACAGAAACAGCATGGAATACAAAGTTGGATATGTACAGGTGTGACAGGGGAAGGACATTATGTGACCACTTAGGTGAGATGAGGAGTCCTGTTCCTCCCCCTCCACCAGAGAGTCTAGGGGAATGAGAAAACAAGTAGGCATCAGAGAGGGCTACAGGTTTCCTGTTGTTTTTATTCAAGAGTTCTGACTGTTCCATAGCAGTTGTAGAAACAATGGTGGCTCTCAGAATGTTGGCCGAAATCAACATTTCATCATGTTAACTGGATGATAGTTTTTGGAGTTACAAAAAGCTTAATAGGTCAAAAAGTTTAATAGGTATCAGAAAGCTTTCATCAGGGTTGATGAATATGTTTTTGGTAGTTGAAAGAAAGTGAGATAGGTTGGTTGGTTGGTTGATTGGAAGGATGAATAGATAGATGAAAGAGAATGAATAGATGAGAGAGAGTATAGGTAAATCTAACAATTAAGAGGTTAATCAGTATGGGGTATACTCAGTGAAGCAGTAGTGACCAGTGAAAGGAAGAAAGGATGATGCTAGGTAGTTGAAAGGTTAGATAGATATAAGGTTGGAAAGACAGATAGCAGTTTAAAAGGTCATAGAGTCATAGATAGATAGGATGAGCCTGGGGTAGTTCAGTGGAGTGGGTAGAGGGTTAATTGGTTGGTTAAGTAGTGGTTTCAGTGGGGTAGAACTGGTAGCCAAGAGAGTGCATTGTTGCCTAATCATTCTAAGAATGTGTTTTGCATGTCTCCTGTTGTTTTTATTAAAGATTTCTGAAAGTTCCATAACAGTTACAGTAACAATGGGGCTCTCAGAATGTTCGCCAACATCAACACTCCACCATGTTAAAAAATAGGACTTTTTGAGTTACAAAGAGCTGAATAAATATCATGAGTTTAAAATATATGAATCAAGTTAGACCTCTCTGCACGTTTTAAAGTTTGATTAGTGTAAATAGCCTAAAAGCTGTAGGAGGAGTAGCATACCAAAAAATCGCAAGAATTGGAATAATAATGATAAGAAAAAGAAGAATAAGTACAATAGTTAGACTCTCTATGAACGACAGTTAGATAACCACTCAATATTTGTTGTGAAACAACACACCACAAGCCCAAAATGCATGTAGGTGACTAGCAAGCTAGCTAGTTCAAGCTAAAGCATTCAACCTAAAGCTACCATTGCTACCAACTAACAAAGTGTCATGCCATTACCCAGATACATTTGTTGACTATGTGTCTACTTCTGTAAAATGTAATTAAACGTCACATACCCGCTTCGAACTCTCTGTCCTCCCAACGGGAGCCCTGCAAAAAAGAAAACAAGAACAACAACCTGTCGTAGAAACGGCTGCCCCCAGTCCACGCACTCGCAGCCAATCCTGGTGGAAAAGTGTACAATTATTACATTTTTGGCCTGAACTATAAAGGGTGTAAGAATGTATTTAATGCACTCTCACTTTGTCTGGAAGACATCTGAGCCATTCACACGACTCATTGTAATGACCACCCAGGGGGTGTAGCCAGCACAATCTAATTAGCAATGCATATTGACACTTCTTGCGTCTTGGAGAAGACACAAAGACAACTTCTCTGTTTTATCTGGTTTTAACCTATGTAACTTGATTTCTTTCATTTGGTTTACTTGGTTACATTTAAGGTTATTGGTAACTGTTAAATAAACCACCATTCATATCTCTTTCCTCCGTAGCCCTTCTTAGCCTTACTCATGTGTTATTAGTTGATAAACTACATTCGAGGTCAACCTACTAATCTTACTGGAGTCAGATTAAATTGTAGTCTATAATACTTGATCACCATTGATGCATTGCTTTGACCAAAAAATACCATAGTGTATTTCCCCTTTATAAGGGGAAACTGATCATACAAACCATACCATTTCTGAATGCTTGCACCTCGTGTTATGATGTGTGACATGAGATATGCCCCACCATCCTACTCACCATGCAGACCATAATTAATAAACTGGGTGTTGGTAAAAGTATTTTCTTAGAGCTTTGTGGGGGGACATGCAGCGTTCCGCCTGTAGAGGGAGCTACAGGACCGTGGCCAGGGTTATGTCGGCGAGGCTCCGTTGCACACCTGTTGCAAATGAAGCCTTGTTGACTAAATGGTTTAAGATGTGTGTGCCTCTGTTTTGAGGAGGCTGAAAAGTCAACGGACAAATTATTACTGACTGTATGAATAAACGGGACCTTTCCCTCACTACACCACTGTGTCTGCCTCTGTGTACAATGGACCCCGTTACAGTGGCGCCCAACGTGGAGCACAGAGGAATGGAGGCGTTAAGCGCGGCCATCGGAGGGATGGCCCTCATACTGGAGCGGCACGCTCAACTCCAGCACGAGCAGCAATCCGCAATGGGAGAGATGGCGACGGCGAGGGCTGAGGACCGTGCCCTCCTCCTGGAGCTCGTCGGGGCCATCAAAGCGGGGCCGGCACCCGGGTCGCCACAAGGTCCCCCCAAGGTACACCTCCAGAAGATGGGGGACCTGGGGGACCTGGAGGTGTTCCTGGCGGTGTTCGAGGGGACGGCGAGGATCTCGGGGTGGCCGGACCATCTGCTGCCCCTCCTGTCGGGCGAGGCGCAGCTCGCTGCCCACAGCCTGCCAACGGCTGCCCAGCGGGACTATCCCTCCCTCGCCCGGGCGATTCGGGACCGCCTGGGCCTCACCCCGGAGGAACACCGTCACCGGTTCCGGGCCCTGACGATGGAGGAGGGGAGCCGGCCCTTTGCCTACGCCCAGCGGCTGCAGGACAGCGCGCGGCGGTGGCTGGACCCAGGGAACAGCTCGGCGGAGGAGGTCGGGGACCGGGTGGTGTTGGAGCACTTCCTCACGGGGCTCCCGGCCCGGACCGCCGCCTGGGTCCAGTACCACTGGCCCCAGGATCTTGCGGCCGCCGTTACCTTGGCGGAGGACCATCTCTCCCTCCCGCCGCAGGAGCCCCGGCGACCAACCCCTCTCCTGGACCACCAACACTGCATCACTGGCGAAGACAGCCCAGCGGCGCCTCTACTTCCTCCGCAAGCTGAAGCGAGCGAAAGCTCCCACACCAATCCTGACAACATTCTACCGAGGCACCATTGAAAGCATCCTGTCCAGCTGCATCACTGTGTGGGGCGGTAGCTGCACCGAACACAGCAGGAAAGCACTGCAACGCATAGTGAACACAGCTGCTAAGATCATTGGTGCCCCACTCCGTTCCCTGCAAGAGACTTACTCCACCCGCCTCACCCGCAAAGCTACCTCGATTGTGAGCGACGCAAGCCACCCCGCACACAGCCTGTTCAGCCTCCTGCCTTCTGGAAGAAGGTATAGGAGCCTCCGTGCCCACACCACCAGACTCACGAAAAGCTTCATACCCCAAGCTGTGAGGAAGCTAAATTCTCTCCCCTCACTTCCCCCAGCCACATCCTCCAAGCTGTCAGGAAGCTGAAACCACCCCCCCCCTCCCAACCCTTCAGCCCCCCCCCCCCCTAAAAACACTACGGACTCTGGACAATCCAATATTCTATTGCTACTATTGCACTATTATTTGTACACAGAATACACAGTATTTGGCTGCTATTTACTGTCTTTACTGACTGTTCTTTTTGCACTGTTTAAATTATTTTTTTTGAATGTTTTACTTTTAGTATGTGTTATCTGTTGTGCCTGGGCACTTTATCTGTCTCACCGTGGGAGAGTGAGAAACGTCCTCTCGATTCCTTTGTATGTCTTGACATGTGAAGAATTGACAATAAAGCCACTTTGACTTGACTTTGACTTTGACATAGCCAGGAGGAAGTAACCCAGTTGTTGGTTCCTCGTAGCCGCCGGAAAATGGTCTTCCAGGCGGCTCATTTCAACCCCATGGCGGGCCATTTAGGGTATGATAAGACACTAAACCTTATAATGGCTCGATTTTATTGGCCGGGAATTCGGGCAGAGGTGCATAGGTGGTGCGCTTCTTGTCGCGAATGTCAGTTGGTAAATCCCCCAGCCATTCCACGGGCCCCCTTGCCGCCCTTACCATTGGTCGAGAACCCATTCGACCGCATAGCCATGGATATTATCGGCCCATTTGATCGGTGTACACAGGGATATCGATTTGTGTTTGTCTTGATAGATTACGCAACCCGATACCCCGAGGCAATACCGCTGTGCAATATCTCTGCCAGGGGTGTAGCGCAGGCATTGTTTCAAGTAATCTCCCGCATGGGAATCCCGAAAGAGATTCTCACCGATCAGGGCACTAATTTTATGTCACGCACCATCAAAGAACTGTATGGCTTGTTGAACATCAAGGCGGTTCGAACCAGTGTCTACCACCCGGCCACTGATGGCCTTTGTGAGAGGTTCAATCAGACCTTGAAGTCAATGATCCGGAGGTTTGTACACGAGGATAGTTGGAATTGGCATAAATGGCTAGATCCCCTGCTGTTTGCGGTACGGGAAGTCCCCCAAGCTTCCACCGGGTTTTCCCCATTTGAATTACTCTACGGGCGTAAGCCCCGGGGTGTCCTAGACCTTCTTAAAGAAAATTGGGAGGAAGTGAGATTCAATACGTCCTGGACTTGCGCACAAAGCTCCACGCCCTAGGGGTTATCTCACGCGAGTATTTGCTGCAAGCCCAGGAGCGTCAAAAGCGACTGTACGACAGGGGAACTAACCTGTGAGAATTTACACCGGGAGATAAGGTGCTCGTACTGTTACCCACCTCCAGCACGAAATTAATCGCGAAGTGGCAAGGGCCGTTTGTGGTCACACGTCGCATGGGGGACGTGGATTATGAGGTAGTACGCTCGGACCGGGGGGATAGCTTGCAGGTGTATCACGTAAATCTCCTAAAAAAATGGAACGACGTGGTCACTCTGGCTACAATAATTCCAGAGAGAGATGAGTTCGGTCCGGAAGTCCCAAAATTTAAAAAAAAAATTGTCCCACCCTCCTCTTTTTTTCTGAAACCCAAGCATACAGAGACTCCAAAATACTTGAAATACTTTTATAATACTTTTATTTACATTATTACTTAAAAATGTTATTCACAAATTACCAAATAGTATTACAGTTTTATTCTTTATCTAGAATGTGTTTCCTCCCAACGAACTGCGAGAGTGTGGTTGCTAAAATGCCGCAGATGGTCACCAACAGTTACTGAATAAGACATGAGAACAGTGCATTTTGTGAAACGAAAATACTCTACATCTGTACACTTCCACAAGCTAAAACATGATAGACTAGGGGGGATACAGTGACACACACATGGGCCTGGTGTGTGTGTGTGTGGCCTGCCTTTTACTTGAAAGTTAATGTTCCATAAGTTCAAATACAGGGGGACATGGACAGAGACTATGGGGGACACAGTGACACACACAGGGGCCTGGTGTGTGTGTTTGGCATGCCTGGTACTTGTAATGTACACTTCCACAAGCTCAAACATGATAGACTAGGGGGGATAGAGTGACACACACTGGGGCCTGCTGTGTGTGTGTGTGGCCTTCCTGGTCCTTGAAACTTAATTTTCCATAAGTTCAAATACAGGGGGACATGGACAGAGACTATGGGGGACACAGTGACACACACAGGGGCCTGCTGTGTGTGTGTGGCATGCCTGGTACTTGTGTGTGTAGCATGCCTGGTACCTGAAACTGTGGGTGCCGTTCCCCATCATGTCCAATCAGTTGAATTGACCACAGCTGGACTCCAGTCGAGTCGTGGACGCGTCTCCAGGAGGAGCCATGGCAACAGGATGCGCACAAGCTCCATTTGGAGTGTCATAGCAAAGGCTCTGAATGCTCAATGAAATGGGACATTTCACTGTTGGTTTTTGAATCAATTCGCAAACATTTCTAAAAACCTGCATTGTATTTGTCTTTACGGGGTATTGTGTGTAGATTGATGAGGTCAACAAATTAATTGAATTCATTTTAGAATCGGGGGGGGGGTGGGAGGCCATCACTTCTAGGCGACTAAACCATAAGTTCTTGGCGGAATAAAAGGACAAAAAGGACATTTTGTTCCCTACAAACCGCGGAAACTAGCCAGCTTGTCGATGGACCCGATCGGACTCTCCGTTCGTACGTAGCGGACGGACAAAGTCGCCTTAGGAAATGACCAGCGGATTTCATGAATTCGCTGTCCGATTGCTCGGGGGGGGGGCAAATGCTTCCAGGGACCTAAACCATACGTTCTCGGTGGAATACAATGAAAATCGACCCACCTTCATGTTCCCCACAAACCGCGGAATGTATACACCTTTCAATGGGCCCGATCGGACATTCCGTTCGAACGTAGCAGATGGACAAAGTCGCATTAGGAAATGACCAGCGGATTTCAGGAATTCGCTGTCTGAATGCGGAAGGGGGGGGAGGCAAGTGCTTTGAAGCACCTAAACCATACGTTCTCGGCGGAATAAAATGAAAAATGACCCACGGTAGTGTTCCCCACAAACCGAGGAACGCATACACTGTTCCATAAGTATATAAGTATATATAGATTCACCGATAGTGGCCACCGGAGCCGTATAAATTAGATGACGTTTGAAATTCCTCGCTCAATGATTGGTGAGTTGAGCGCTCAACTTTGCTCAACGGCGCTCAACCATTGGTCGGTTGAGGATCGGATAGGGACTTGGAGGAGCATTCGCCTGGGAATTCCCAAACCAAAAGGAAGGTGGGGGGGAGAAATGGAGTCTAGCCTAGATGAGGAAATGGCTGCGCTAAAGGACCCGGCAACAGGGAGGGGAGGGGGCATACAGATAAACGGAGGGAGAGGTTCTCAACAGGAGCCTTTGTCTCCGAGAGCTGTGCGCCCTAGAGCGGAGAGATTTGCAGCCACGGAGTCTGGGGAAATGACTGGTTTAACTGCAGACAGTGTGTCTAGCAGGCAGGGCGATGTACCTGCTAGTCCCCCCCCCCACAACGTCTGATATTGTAATAACGGAAAGCGAAAGAGAAAGCGATGAGTTGGAGGAGTTTTTGACGGTACCTGGAGGTAGGAAGAGGTCACTCCGTCTAAAATCCAGCAGAATGGCTGTTGTTAAAAAGCTAAATGAAAGGAAGAAAGGGAAAATGAAAAAATGATTTTAACAGTTATATACACTCTTTTTGACTTGGTTTCAATGGTCACACTCACCTCAATTAACATCAACGGTCTAAAAAATATGACGAAGTTGGAGGAAGTGTTGGTCAATTTTACAACAGACATTTTAGTAATTCAAGAAACATACTGGACACAGGCTAAAATACCAGAAATCAAGGAGAAATGGAGGGGGCTGTTATTTGTTAATTGTAGAACCGAAAGATCATGTGGTTTAGATTAGATTAGATTAGATTCAACTTTATTGTCATTGTGCAGAGTACAAGTACAGAGACAACGAAATGCAGTTAGCGTCTAACCAGAAGTGCAAAATAGCAGAAAGTGCAATGAACAGTATTTACAGGTAGTGCAATATATGATCAGTAGTAGTGCAGTATAATATAGTATAGTATAAGCAGTATATATAGCAGTGCAGTATAGCAGTATGTGAGTAGCAGTAGCATTATAGCAGAATAAATAGTTACAGTATGAGCAGTGTAGCAGCATATGAGCTGTATAGGTAATGCAGTCTAGCAGTATATATGTATGTAACAAAGTCCGTTGTACACAGAGGCAGACGCAGCGTTACGGTAAGGGAATCTCTCCCGTTTATTCATATAGTTCTGGTAACAATGTCCTTTTGGCTTTCCAGCCTCCTCAATGATAACTCGGCGACTTTGCCGTCGTCTCTTTCTCTCTCTCTCGTTCGCCGTTCCCAGCTCACCTCGCCTCTCCACTGGGCAGGTTGCTTAGGATTCAAAAGCTTCTCAAACAGCCTAATTCTCTCTCTCTCTCGTTCGCCGTTCCCAGCTCACCTCGCCTCTCTCCTGAAATGGCAGAAGCACACACATCTTAAACATTTGCCGGCGAGACTTAATTCGCAGCAGGTGTGCAACAAAAGTCTCGCCGACACAACCCCGGCCACGGTCCTGTAGCTCCCTCTACAGGCCGAACGCTGCATGTCCCCCCACATACCCCCACCGCCCGACACAGGCCGGGGAACCGACGGCCGACGACCTACTCCCCCCCCCCTGCACGGGAGAGGAAGTCTGCCACGACCATCTGCGCACCCGGTCTGTGCACGACGGAAAAGTTGAAGGGCTGCAACGCGAGGTACCACCGGGTGATCCTCGCGTTTACATCCTTCATGCGGTGGAGCCACTGGAGGGGGGCATGGTCGGAGTAGAGGGTGAAGGCGCGACCCAGCAGGTAGTAGCGGAGGGTGCCGACCGCCCACTTGATGGCCAGGCACTCCTTCTCCACGGTGCTGTACCGGCCCTCCCTCTCCGACAGCTTGCGGCTCAGGTACAGCACCGGCCGGTCGGCCCCCTCCACGCGCTGGGTCAGTACTGCTCCCAGCCCTCTATCCGACGCGTCCGTCTGTAGGGAGAAAGGGAGGTTAAAATCAGGCGCATACAGGACCGTTTCTCCACAAAGAGCCCCCTTAAGGGCCTCGAACGACCCCTGGCACTGGCCCGACCATTGGACCGGATCCGGGGCACCCTTCCGGGTGAGGTCCGTCAAGGGACTGGCCAGCTCCGAAAACCCTGGTACGAACTGGCGGTAATATCCCGCCAGCCCCAGGAAGGCCCTCACCTCCTTCTTTGTCTTGGGCCGGGGAGAGGCGGCGATGGCCGCAGTCTTTTCAATCTGCGGCCGCACCTCCCCCCGTCCCAAGTGGTACCCCAGATACCGGATCTCCCTCCGCCCGATCACGCACTTTTTCGGGTTGGCCGTCAGCCCCGCCTGCCTCAGGGACCGCAGAACAGCAGCCACACTCCGCACATGCTGCGGCCAGGTGTCACTGTGAATGACAATGTCATCTAGGTAGGCCGCAGCATAGGCGGCGTGCGGCCGCAGAATACGGTCCATGAGGCGCTGAAAAGTGGCTGGGGCTCCGAACAACCCGAAAGGGAGCACGGTGAACTGGAATAACCCGAGCGGAGTGGAGAATGCCGTTTTCTCCCGGGACACCGGCGAGAGTGGAATCTGCCAGTATCCCTTCGTGCAATCCAATGTCGTGAAGTACCTGGCCGTACCAAGCCGGTCCAAGAGCTCGTCGACCCGGGGCATCGGATAGGCATCGAACTTGGAGACCGCATTAACCCGTCTATAATCCACACAGAACCGTATAGTCCCATCTGGCTTGTTGACAAGCACGATGGGGCTACACCAATCACTGCGGGACTCCTCGACCACACCCAGCTCCAGCATGGCTTCCAACTCCGTGCACACAACGTTTCGTTTGTGCACCGGCAACCTATAGGGACGCGTGCGCACCGTTAAACCCGGCTGCGTTTCTATATGGTGGTCGATGAGCGTAGTCCGACCGGGCAGGGGAGAGAACACGTCAGCGAACTTAAGCTGCAAATCTGCAACGTCCGCGGCCTGGCTAGCAGAGAGATGGTTATCAATATCGACCGGAGTGCTAACTTTCGATTTTGGGACTTCCGGACCGAACTCCTCTCTCTCCGGAATTACCGTAGCCAGAGCAACCGTGACCACGTCGTTCCATTTTTTTAGGAGATTGACGTGATACACCTGCAAGCTATCCCCCCGGTCCGAGCGTACAACCTCATAATCCACGTCCCCCATGCGACGTGTGACCACAAACGGTCCTTGCCACTTCGCGAGTAATTTCGTGCTGGAGGTGGGTAACAGTACGAGCACCTTGTCTCCCGGTGTAAACTCTCGTAGGGTGGACCCCCTGTCATACAGGCGTTTCTGACGCTCCTGGGCTTGCAGCAAATGCTCACGTGAGATAGCCCCTAGGGCGTGGAGCTTTGTGCGCAAGTCGAGGACGTACTGGATTTCACTCTTACTGTCGCTAGACCCTTCCTCCCAATTTTCTTTAAACAGGTCTAGGACACCCCGGGGCTTACGCCCGTAGAGTAATTCAAACGGGGAAAACCCGGTGGAAGCTTGGGGAACTTCCCGCACCGCAAACAACAGGGGATCTAGCCATTTATGCCAATTCCGACTATCCTCGTGGACAAACTTCCGGATCATTGACTTCAAGGTCCGATTGAACCGCTCACAAAGGCCGTCAGTGGCCGGGTGGTAAACACTGGTTCGAATCGCCTTGATGTTCAACAAGCCATACAGTTCCTTGAGGGTGCGTGACATAAAATTAGTGCCCTGATCGGTGAGAATCTCTTTCGGGATTCCCACGCGGGAGATGACTTGAAACAATGCTTGCGCTACACTCTTGGCAGAGATATTGCGCAGAGGTATTGCCTCGGGGTATCGGGTGGCGTAATCTATCAAGACCAACACAAATCGATAACCCTGTGTGCTCCGTTCAAATGGCCCGATAATATCCATCGCAATGCGGTCGAACGGGTTCTCGACCAATGGTAAGGGCCGCAAGGGGGCCCGTGGGATGGCCGGGGGATTTACTAACTGACATTCCCGACAGGATGCGCACCACCTACGCACCTCTGCCCGAATCCCCGGCCAAAAAAATCGAGCCATTATACGGTGCAGTGTTTTGTCATACCCTAGATGGCCCGCCATGGGGTTGAAATGAGCCGCCTGGAAGACCATTTCGCGGCGGCTGCGGGGAACCAGCAACTGGGTTACTTCCTCCTGACTATGTGAGTCACGACTTACTCGATATAACCTGTCGCTGATAATCGCAAAATAGGGGTGGGCGCGCACTGTGTCTGGCCGTATCAAAGTACCATCAATTGCTATCACTTGGTCAAAGGCTGATCTGAGGGTCTCGTCACGAGACTGCTCGAGGGGGAAGTCGCCTAGCAGCGGATAGTTCGGCGAGGAAGTCTCGGGGTGAGGCGCCCCCGCCGGCTCCGGCTCCCCGGCAGTGTCGCGAGGCGCCGCCTCGGCACAGAGCACATTACACGCCACACACCTCCCTAGCTGTCGTGCACGCATCCCGGTAGCCCTCTTTACCGCTTGAGGAAACCCCTCCCAATCCACACCTAGAATCAGGGGATGCGTGAGGCGTGGGCTAACCGCCGCCTGTACTCTATGGTTTTTCCCCTCAAAATGAATTTCGATAGCGACCACCGGATATTCGTGAATGTCCCCATGCACACACCTCACCCGCACCCTCGATGCCTTCAACAATGCCCCCGGCCGAACCAGGCGCTCCTGGATCATGGACTGCATGCAGCCCGAATCCAAGAATGCCTGGTGCGTATCATGTTGTATCCTTACTGGAATACGATACGCCGCTCCTGGTCCGGGGGGAGGGCCCGGTATGTCGCCGATGCGGACGACCCGTCCCACGTCCATCGCCCGACACTCGGCCTGCACGTGGCCCGGCCGTCCGCACCGCCAACACCCCCCCCCTGTCGCTCGAGGTGCTCCCTGTGGGGCCGGGGTCGGTTCCGGATAGGTGCGCCCCTGCCATCTCGTCCTCGGGGCTGGCGCCGGCCTCTCTCCTTCTGCTCCCCCGGCTCCTCCTGGGCGTTGGCCCCCCCCCCCTTGCCGCGGGGCCGGGGTTGGTCGTTGTGGCCCCCGCGGTGGGAGGGAGAGATGGTCCTCGGCCTGTCCGACGGCGGTCTGGAGGTCCTGGGGGCGGTGGTACTGGACCTTGGGGGGACCTGGTGCCGCTCCGGTCCCCGGCGCCGGCCCGCCGACCCTGGTGAAGTCCTGAAGGAGGGCACTGTCCGTGCTCCTCGCCGCCGTTAGTTCCTCCAGCGTCGTCTGCTGGGTCTGCTGCAGGGCCGTCTGCCGCTCGAGGACAAGCGCTATCCTCGCCATCGCCGCTGCCAACGCCTCCATTCTGCCTTCCCTCTGTGTCCCAGGTTGGGCGCCAATGTAACAAAGTCCGTTGTACACAGAGGCAGACGCAGCGTTACTGTAAGGGAATCTCTCCCGTTTATTCATATAGTTCTGGTAACAATGTCCTTTTGGCTTTCCAGCCTCCTCAATGATAACTCGGCGACTTTGCCGTCGTCTCTTTCTCTCTCTCTCGTTCGCCGTTCCCAGCTCACCTCGCCTCTCCACTGGGCAGGTTGCTTAGGATTCAAAAGCTTCTCAAACAGCCTAATTCTCTCTCTCTCTCGTTCGCCGTTCCCAGCTCACCTCGCCTCTCTCCTGAAATGGCAGAAGCACACACATCTTAAACATTTGCCGGCGAGACTTAATTCGCAGCAGGTGTGCAACAAAAGTCTCGCCGACACAACCCCGGCCACGGTCCTGTAGCTCCCTCTACAGGCCGAACGCTGCATGTCCCCCCACAATGTATTAACAGTAACATGAGGTAGATGCAGAATAAATATAAATATGGAATGCAGTATAAACAGTATAAACAAGTATCTACAGTATGTGCAGTAGTATTAAAGAAAATATAGGATATGTGCATTATGTGCATTATGAACAGTATGAACAGTATGGACAGGTATGTACAGAAGAGCAGTGGTATTGAGTAAGAGTAAGAGCAGGGGAGGGGAGTAATAGTGCAATAGTGCAATTGTCCGGGTGGGGGGGGGGGGGGGGGGGGGTTGCGGGGGTAGTAGGTTGTCAGGTAGGTGTAGTGTTCGTGTTCAGCAGGGTGACAGCCGCAGGGAAGAAGCTGCCTCTGAACCTACTGGTTCGGGTGCGGAGAGACCTGTAGCGCCTCCCGGAGGGGAGTGGGGTGAAAAGTCTATGGTTGGGGTGAGAGATGTCCTTGACGATGCTGCGTGCCTTACGCAAGCATCGTTTGCCCTGGACAGCCTCGATGGAGGGGAGTGAGGAACCGGTGATGCGTTGGGCAGTTTTCACCACCCTCTGCAGTGCTTTCCGGTCCGATGCCGAGCAGTTGCCATACCATACTGTGACACAGTTGGTAAGGATACTCTCGATGGTGCAGCGGTAGAAGTTCACCAGGATCTGAGGAGATAGATGGACCTTCTTTAGTCTCCTCAGGAAGAAGAGACGCTGGTGAGCCTTCTTTATCAGGGTGGAGGTGTTGAGGGTCCAGGAGAGGTCCTCAGAGATGGTGTAGCTATACTTATAAAAGAAAATGTGGTAAAAAATGTGAAAGAAATGTTTAATGATGGGGAAGGGAGGGTGATAGGGATAGATTTTGATGTAAATAATGTCACATTTAGATTAATTAATGTATATGCACCTAATAGGGAAATAGAAAAGAGGGAGTTTTTTGTTTCACTGGGTTTGCACTGCACAGGGAATTGTATTTTGGTGGGAGATTTCAATGTGTTTTGTACAAAGTTAGATGTGTATAGGGTGGATAGTTTTAAACAAGATTCAGCACGGAGGGGGTTGTTAAAAATGGTAGAGGAGAAGAACTTGATTGATGTATGGCGGGTGGGTAATGCAAGTAAAAGGGAATTTTCAAGGAGACAGATAGTAAATGGGGTTTTGAAACAAAGTAGGATTGATTTAGTTTCAGCACTTCAAGATATCACAAAAGAAATAACTAATATACAGTATACATTTACCGGTTATAGCGATCATGCAGCAATTACATTTCAATTAGGAGACAGGCAAAAAGGGAAAGGGGGCGAGTGTGGTGTTTGAATGTGAGTATTTTAGCAGAAAATGAGTATAAAGAGATGGTGAAAAAGTGTGTTATGGAGCAAATTATGTGTGAAAAGTATGAGGAGGACGTGTGTGAATGGTGGGAATGTGTAAAAAAGCAAGTGAAAAGTTTAAGTATGAGGTATTGTAAAAAAAGGAATCAAGCGAGAAGGAGAAAAGAATGTCTATTGAGAGAAAGAATGGCTGAAGAAGACAAATTGATAGAAATCCAAATAGAAACATTAGCAGAATACATCAGAATTAAAGGAGAATTAGAAGCATATGAAAAAGAAAAATGTAAAGGGGCAATAATTAAGAGTAGGGCACAATATGCGGTGGAGGGGGAAAAAAAATCATTTTTTGGGATCTTGGAAACGGTACAGGGGTTTTATAGCAATTTCTTTAAGAAAGGTAGTGTAGATAAAGATAGTGTAGATGAGGTATTCGGGATAGTTGAGCATAGGTTATCAGATAGTGATAGGGAAGTGTGTGAGAGTGAGTTGTCAGACTGAGTGAGTTGTTTGAAGTGAATGCGGCCATCAGAAGTCTATCTAACAATAAAAGCCCTGACTCTGATGGTTTTATAAATGTTTTAGTGAGTTATTACGTCCAATTTTGTTAAAGGTATATAGGGAAATGGAAAGGATAGAGAAGGTTAGTGAAACAATGTCAACAGGTTTAATTACAGTATTATGTAAGAATAAGGGTAGCAAGTTGCAGTTAGGGAATTACAGAGGGATTAGTTTATTAAATACGGATTACAAAATATGAGCAAAAGTATGATCAAATAGAGTTAAGTCAGTAGTAGGGTCCATGGTCTCATCAACACAAGCATACAGTATTCCAGGGAGAGATATAGCAGACACGATAGGGTCAGTCAGTGATGTAGTGAGGCATATGATGGAAGAGGGAGGTATAGTTTTGAGTGTAGATTTCAACAAGGCATTTGATAGAGTAGAACACGAGTTTATGTTTAGGACATTAGAGAGATTTGGGTTTGGAGATGTTAGTGAATGTTAGTGAATTGGATTAGATTATTGTGTTGTAGCGCAAAGAGTAGGGTGAAGTGTAACGGCATAGTAACAGATAGTTTTAGTTTAGAGAGATCAGTTAGGCAGGGGTGTCCATTATCATCTTTATTATACAGTATAACAGCAGAACCATTAGCCACCATGTTAAAAAAAGATCAATACATACAAAGCATCAATATTCCAGGAGGAGGGAGGAGTTTAATTCATCAATATGCAGACGACACAAACATAACAGTTAAAAATGTAGGCAGTTTAAAAAGGGTAATTCCTTTATTAGGGGAATATGGGAAAGCATCAGGGGCGAGAATGAATATAGAGAAATCAGAAATTATGTGTGTAGGGAATGCGGATATGAGGGAATTTGATGTACCATTGAAAGTTGTGAAAGGAATGATAAAAGTGTTAGGAGTGAATGTAGGTGAGAATGAAAAAGAAGCAAGAGATGTTACATGGAGCAGAATTTGAATTAATGGAAAATTAGAAAGTTAAAGTTGAGGGGCAGGGTTATTGTAGTTAATTGTTTAATTTTATCAAGGGTGAATCACGTGTTGAGTACACTAGATTTCCTTCCCTTGGCGATAAGCCACTCTCTCATGTCCACCACGGAGATGTTGTCTGAATCACCTCCCTGCTCCTGCAGCACCAGAAACTCTCTCAGCAGCCGCTTCTACAAGACAGAGAGAGAGAGAGGCCTACACGTTAAGGGTTTGAGGTTGAGCGAAGGGAAGATCTCTTCATTGCAGGGTTTAAATGATAAACGAGTCAATAGACCAACATTTCTGTTCACTAACTCTACATACTAATCAACATCCATCATAATAAAGCCCTGACATCAATACATGTTCAACACAGTTACACCAAATAGGTCCACAAATCCACAGATTCCAGTGCTTTTACGACTGTGTCAGACTTTCTGCTTGTCCACACAAGAGAGTTTTAGAGTTATTTTAATAATATATTCATTCTGGGAGAAAAAGTACGTTTGTAAAGATTGACAGTGGCTTCTTGGCGGGTTGTCACTGGGGTAGGCAGGTCTATAGACCTAACCTAGGCCTACTCTATGCTCCGACTATGATGGATGGAGACCCAGAGGCCCTGGTTACACCTGGTAGGTATCCTGATTGATTTGTGTCAGAGAAAATATCTGCAAGGGCCCATATTTAATGCCTTCACTATGATGTCACGTGTGCAGAGTAGTGTGTCTATGGTTGTGTCTACTGTAGACACTGCTAACAAGCTCTATCTATAACAGAGACTCTTCCCTAGTCGAAACACATCTTCTAGTTGGCCATCATGCTTTATGTTAACATGTATAGTTTACTTCCCTCTTCTATTCTCCCATGGACCAACCACAACTACCACCTCATTTCCGAAAGTCACCTAAAGTGTTTTTAGTCGTAATTATTACAATAACTGTATCATCTTCTGACAGAGGTCAGAGAGGATGAGTGGAGACACATTTAACTGTGTAATTGTATTGATAATTTCCTGTACTTGTAACATTCAAGCCTCTGTTGTTTTATATTGATTATTACATTCCTTTACAGTTCAGTCTTCTTCTAGTTGGTACTGTCGGCCATCATGCTTTATGTTAACATGTATAGTTTATTTCCCTCTTCTATTCTCCCATGGACCAACCACAACTACCACCTCATTTCCTGAAGTCAATCTTTCGATCAACAGTGCCTTCGGAAAGTATTCAGACCCCTTCACTTTCTCCAATTTTGTTGTGTTTTTGACTCAATTTAAAATGAATTAAATGAAAAGAATTTGCCATCAATCCACACACAATACCCCAGAATGACAAAGCAAAAACACGTTTTTCGAAATTTCAGTAAATGTATTAAAATGTAAATACAGAAATCCCTCATGTACAGAAGTATTCAGACCCTATTCTATGACACTCTTAAAATGAGCTAAAATGCAAAAATGTCATCAACAATTCACTCAATAAGTTGAATTGAGTTCAAGTAATTTTGGAATTAATATCTTTGTTTTTATAGGGTCTCTGATTTGCATCGGAATCAATTCCACACTGTGTGGATTAGGATGTCACGACCAACTGAGCAAATTTCATAATTTTCTCTTGACCCTGACAAACTCCTCAGTCCCTGCCAGAGACAAACATACCCAGAATACTAGGACTACAGATCAAACTATACAACTAGTACTACAGTAACAAACTAGGACTACAGATAGAACTATACAACTAGGACTACAGATCAAACTATACAACTAGGACTACAGATAAAACTAGGACTACAGATAAAACTAGGACTACAGATCAAACTATAATACTAGGACTACAGATACAAGTAGGACTACAGATAAAACTATAAAACTAGAACTACAGATAAAACTAGGACTACAGATACAAGTAGGACTACAGATAAAACTAGGACTACAGATAAAACTATAAAACCAGGACTGCAGATAAAACTATAAAACTAGAACTATAAATCAAACTGATCAAATTCTATTTTCTAGCTTCTTTAGTTAATCACCATAGTTTTCCTTTTTTCTACTTTATGATCTGATCCCTTGGTGCTCCAAGCTACATGATGTGATGATAAGGTGATAAGGAAGCAGAACTGTGGGTGGGTGAGGCTACGTCTTGATCACAGAAGAGAA
Source organism: Argentina silus (assembly GCF_951799395.1). Lineage (NCBI taxonomy): Eukaryota > Metazoa > Chordata > Actinopteri > Argentiniformes > Argentinidae > Argentina > Argentina silus. Next base: position 14,966,796 of record NC_139675.1, on the reverse strand, counting down.
TTGAGTGACTGCCAGTTTCCCTGCCTTCTGCAACCTGACACCTCCTCAGAATTATTCACACACACAATAATTTAATTGGATAAGAAATATCTTGCCCCACCCCTCCTATGGTCACACATTGACAGATAACTCACCTGATCTGTCATCAGTAGAGAAGTTCAGTCTCAGACTAACCTCTCAGTCAGACAGCAGCCATCAGACTGTCTTTAGTCCTGACTGACAGACAGAGTGGAGAACTGCAGAAGACTAATCGAAAAGGACCAGAACGATCAGTTCAGCAAAGCTCTGTTTTCTCTTTACTCTGGAGACGATGGCTGCTGTTGGAGACTAAGGAGTCGAGTACCAAGTCTCTGAGGGGTGACTGGGAATCATGGAGCAGGGACACTCTCCTGTGTAACAGCTAAGGGATGAGCTCCAACGTGTGTCCACAACCAAGCCAGAAGAAGAAAAACGTGAGAAACTCTCTTGTTGATGAATCATCATATTTAACAAGATTGAACTGTGATGGAAATGTTCACTGTGAGTGTTGTGTTGTGTGAACTGTGATCCTGAGCAGTAAAAATCATATAACTGTTTATGGTTCTTGTTGATCATTAACCAGGGAGAGTGTGCTCTGCTGGAAAAGTGTACTTGTGGTGTTGTGTGTAGTGTAGTGTAGTGTAGTGTAGTGTAGTGTAGTGTAGTGTTTGGTGTGGTCTGTAGTGTAGTGTTGTGTAGTGTTGTGTTTGGTATGGTCTGTAGTGTAGTGTAGTGTAGTGTTGTGTAGTGTTGTGTTTGGTGTGGTGTGTTGTGTGGTTTGTTGTGTTGTGTTGTGTTGTGTTGTGTTGTGTTGTGTTGTGTTGTGTTGTGTTTGGTGTGTAGTGTAGTGTAGTGTTGTGTGTGTAGTAGTGTAGTGTAGTGTAGTGTGAGCTATGATACTGAGCAGTAAAAGTTGTGTAAGTGTACATGTTGTTGTTAATAATTAACCAGGAAGGGAGGGTACTATGACTATGTATCATCTGATATTAACAGTTACGGTCCAGAGTCAAACTGACCTGGCCTCCATATTCAGGCTGAGCTGGCTTCATCTGCCAGTTTAAAATGGAAAAAAGC